>NC_133324.1:543394634-543723384 GCF_042186555.1 Aquarana catesbeiana | reverse complement strand
GCCATGAAAGAGTGCAGCAGTGGTGACAGGCACAGGAACCAGCAAAACTCATGTAGGAATCAGTGGTTAAAGTCTGCCTTTTTTTCTCCTTACCTGTGGTTTTGGTCTCCCTTCATTTTTACCCCCTAGTGACAAGGGGCCTGTCTGGTCACTTGAGGCTGACTGGTTTCTTCTTAGTGCACCTGGGTGGTGGGCTTTTGAAAGCGGAGACTGGGTCTCACTAAAAGGTCCCCTGTTTTTTTTTCCCCTTTTGTCTTTTCTCACAGGCTAAAAGCTCTGACCCAAAAAAGATGTCCTTCTTGCAGGGCCAAAATGGGAGAAAATTGCAAAAAAGCCCTATGCAGTGCTACTATCACTTCTTTAGTTAAGGAGGAATCCGCTTCAAATTGTGATGAACTGGTTGCCTCTGTAAAGAAAGAACTATATGCCACAATTCTAACGTTTCGTGACTCATTAGTTAATCCAGCTGCTAGCCAGCCTTCCACATCAGTCTTCCCAGGGTTCTCTTCCTATCCTGGTGTTGGAAGCTCTATCTGAAGACCCTTCAAATAGGGAAGAGCAGTCCCCTGCCCCTTCCGTTAAAGACTAAGAAGAGGAGGTTGAGGAGGCTGAAGTGACCCCCTCCAAATTTAAGTTATCCCTAGAAGAGGTGGATGGGCTCCTTAAAGCTATACATGTTACACTTGGCCTAAGTGAAGAAAAGAAGTTAATGTCTCCATGACCGCATGTATGCAGGGTTAAACATTCCAGGTTCATTCGATCATTTCTGACGCCATTAAAAAAGAATGTCAGGATCCGGAGAGAAAACCTTCTTTTTTTTTTTTTTTTTTAACCAAGGCCCACAAGAGACTTTTTCCTTTTGAGGAGGACCCTTCTGCAGTGTGGAATAAGGTTCCCAGGTTGGATGCAGCCTTCTCCCAAGTCTCAAGAGCCACAAACCTGTCTCTTGAAAACATGGGGGTTCTGAAGGATCCAATGGACAAACGCATGGATCTTTTGCTCAAGAGATCATGGCAATTAATCATGAGCAATTTAAAGCCAGCAATGGCCACAACAAGTGTTCTTTTCCTACCCTGATCTCTGCTACTTATATTGCAGATGCTCGGCTGAAGTAATTAAAGTGTCAGCTAGATCAGCAGCGTTGACAAATGCTGCAAGAAGAGCTCTATGGCTTAAGACCTGGCCAGGTGACACAGCATCAAAAAGCAAGCTTTGTGGGATTGCAGAGCAATTGCAGAGCAATTTAGGCAGAGCACGCAGCCACTTAGCGTCTCTGGGATGGATTTTAATTCTCCAAAAATTTTACCTAGACCTATCTCAGGAGATTTGGTTTCTAGGATTTCTTTTTTTAAATACTTTATTTAATATTTTTCCCATACAAAACCGATCCCCTCAAAATACAAAAAAATACAGGTTCATTCACAGAGTGCATCATGTTACTAACCGTCATCCTACCCCCCCGGAACCCCATACCCACCCCTCCCCCGTTCCTGCAGAGGGATCTAAAGGAGGCCAATAGAACATTTATGGACACCTAGCCATTTCCAAATCGCCGACCCCTTAAATACTGTTTATAAATTCCTCAGCATAACTCCAAGTCTTTTTATACTTTTGCCAGCCTTCCCATTTACCTTCCCGTGCCTCACCCTCCCCAGGATCAGTTCCCCTGCTGTCCAAGATTTCAACGTTGTACACCTCATTGACGCAGAGGAGCCAGTCCCGAATGTTTGGGCTAGCAGGGTCTCGCCATTTTGTTGCTATCTGCTTCTTAGCTGCATCTAGCAATATAGGTACCATGGAGGAACGGTAACTCCTTAGCGTCTTTGACGTGCCGTGAAATAAACACACCCATGGGTCTGCCGGGATAGCCTCTCCTGTTATATCCTTGATCAAACTTATGATTTTTCCCCAGAAAATTTTTATACCGGGACACTCCCACCACATGTGGGCCATAGTACCCACAGAAATACATCCCCTCCAGCATAGATTGGATTTAGTGTTGTCTATTTTGGCTAATCTGTCTGGGGTGACATACCATCTTGCCAAGCATTTGTAGTGACTTTCCATTCTCCTGGCATCCAATGCTGCCAAATGTACCAGTTTCAAGATCTTCTCCAAAGTGACATCACTACATTGTGATCCTAATTCCCGTTCCCACTTTTTGACATACGGGGGCACCTCCAGCTCCGACCTCCTACCTAGAATCCTATAAATTTGTGAAATAGTCCCAGTCGGCTGCTCCCTCACACAGAGCTGCTCGAATGGTCTATAATCCTCTTCACCTCTTAGTGGCTTCGGTAATTTTTCAATGAAGTGCGAGAGCTGAAGGTACCTCCACGCGTCCAAAGTCCCAACCCCCGGATCCGCCCCCAACTCGGAAAATGTGCGTAATCTCCCATTATTTAGGAAATTTTTAAGTTTAATTCCCTCATCTTTTAACCAATTCCCTCCCACCTCCCTCCTCCCTGGCTCAAAAAAAAAATTGTCTTTCATATAAATTAAAGGTGAGTTATATGTCCACTTGTTCTGAGAGTGTACCAAATCCCAACATTTCAAAGTGTTTTGTGTCAAAACTGCTGTGTTAGTGCCCAGAGCTCTGTATTTTGGTGGATTCCATATATTCCTACCTAGATCAGTGTTACTCATATAGTGTTCTAGACTAACCCACCTCTTTTCGGTATCCTTTTTTGACCATTCAATAACCCGTGATAATGTGATTGCTAAATAATAGTTATAAAAATCCGGTAGGGCCAAACCCCCCCTTTTTTTTTCCCCTGCTCAAAACCACGTAAGAAATGCGTGTTTTTTTCCCACCCCAGACAAATCTTGCCACCAATCTCCTTAAGGCACCAAAATAATACAGAGGGAGTGGAATAGGCAGCATTTGAAATTTAAACAGTATTTTTGAGGTCAGTATCATCTTAACCGCATTCACGCGCCCAAGCCACGAAAGCGGTCTCGACGCCAACCTTCTAGTTTCCTGCCTAATCTCGTCCAGCAACGGTATATAATTTTTAAGATACATTTCATTAATAGAATTGGAAAGTTTTACACCTAGGTATTTGATTTCCTCTCTCCAAGGGAATGGGAATACCTGAGAAAGGTGGTCTGCCTCTTCTTTGCCCACACTAATATTCAGGATCTCCGACTTCTTCAAGTTGACTTTAAAATTTGATAGTTCCCCATAATCTCTGATTATTCGGAGCAGGTTCGGGAGGGTGATTCTAGGATTGGTAATAAAAAACAATATATCGTCGGCGAAGGCCGCGAGTTTGTGCTCCTCCCCTCCCGCTCCTATCCCGTTACAATCTGGGCTGTTGCGGATGGTAGCTAGGAGAGGCTCCAGGGACAAAACAAACAAAAGAGGGGACAGAGGGCACCCCTGCCTAGTCCCATTTTTCATTACAAAAGGTTCTGAAAGAGCCCCATTGACCCTGACTGTAGCCGTAGGGTGGCTGTAGAGGGACTTAACCCAAGAAATATACCTCGGCCCCACCCCCATGACTTCCAACGTTATCATCATGAACCCCCAGTCTACCCTGTCAAACGCTTTTTCCGCGTCTACTGACAGGAATAGAACTGGGGGTCCCTTACGTTTCCCTAATTCCAGGAGAAGTGCTGCTCGAACGCCATTATCTCTGCACTGTCTCCCGGGTATAAAACCTGCCTGATCGGCATGTACTAGGGATGCCATTTTCTCCTTCAATCTACTTGCCAGAACCTTTGCATAAAGCTTCACATCTGCGTTCAACAGTGAGATGGGCCTATAACTGGAGCATAGCTTATCATTTTTTCCCTCTTTTAATATTAAAGTGGTTGAGGCTAACAACGCCTCTCTCCCCATTTCACAATTAGTACCCAGATCGTTCCAAAATTGGCTCAGTCTAGGCACTAAAATATGCTTCAACTTGTCCAGATATAGTGTGGTGAAGCCGTCAGGGCCTGGGCTCTTGCCCTTCGGGGAGGATTTCAGGGCTGCCAAAATCTCTTCCTCTCCGATCGGTCTATCTAGAACCGATCTCTCTTCCTCTGTGAGCTCCGCCACTCCTGCCCCCCTCAGGAATTCCTCGGCCCTCTCCCGATAAGATAAATTGCCCATTCTATTTTGGCCTATGGAGTAAAGCGCCTCATAGAACTTTTTAAACTCCTCTGCAATACCTTTACTGGAACCGATTAGTTCACCTTTTTTATTCTGTATTTTTCCTATAAAATTCCTATCTTTTTTCTTTCTTATCATTCTGGCCAGGTGTTTACTTGACTTATTTGCCCACAGATAATTTTCTTTTGTTAACCTATTAAGAGTTCTCTTGGTTTCCTGTTCCATAGCGTCCTTCAACTCCTCCCTTTTACCAACGAGTTGGTGAAAAATTTCCTGACACAGTCCCCTCCTCTCCTTGTGTTTCTGCTCCAAAATTAAGATTTCAGAGATCAGCCTCTCCCTTTCTTCCCTTCTCTTTTTTTTGATTCCCGCTCCCATGGAGATAAGAACCCCCCTAATGTATGCCTTGTGCGCTTCCCATAAAGTGGAATAGGAGACCTCTCCAGTGTCATTTACTTTAAAGTAAAAGTCAGCCTCTTCCTGTATCCTCTCCAATACTCTTGGGTCTTTAAGCAGGGATTCATTCAGTTTCCACGCATAAGTCCTTTCGGCCCTATCAGGGAGCCTCATCCTCAAAGTGACCGGCGCGTGGTCTGAAAGTGAAATAATCTCTATTTTAGTTTCCTCCACTTGATCCAAGAGACTGTGGTCCACAAAGATATGGTCTAGTCTCGAATACGTCCCGTGCACAGGGGAGAAGAAGGTATAATCTCTATCCTTGGCGTGTTGCAGCCGCCATGCGTCTACCAGGCGGCAGTTGAAAAGCCTCCGCCCGATTGCGCCGGTGGAGGCCTTACTTGTCCCCTGTGCCCGGGACGTACTATCGAGACTCTGGTCCAAGCAGAGGTTCAGATCCCCCGCCAGCACCACCTCTCCCTCTCTGAATCTCATCAACTTTGTCAACACCTGCCCAAAAAATGCAATTGGTTTCTTATTTGGGCAATATACGTTTGCCAGGGTAAATATTTTATTTCCAATGCTACCCTTCAGAAAGATGTAACGGCCATCCGGGTCAGACAGTCTGTCTAACAGTGAGAAATTTGATGACTTTGATAGACCAATTGCCACACCCTTTGCTCTCCTAATGGGGGAATCGCTATAATACCATTGCGGCAGACCCGGAGAGAAAAGCCTGATCCTAGATTCCAGCACCAGGTGAGTCTCCTGGAGAAAGACTATGTCCGCACTATAGTGTTGTAATTCCTTCAGGATTTTATGTCTTTTTGCAGGAGAGTTAAGACCTTTTACATTGTAAGACAGAAACTTGAGGTCAGGCATTTCTTAGGTTCTGGGCCCTGACCCCTTCTCTCTGCACTCCTAAGATCCCCCTCGCAGGAACGTACTTCCCCACCCCCCCCTCCCCCAGAATCCCCCAACCCCTCCCCCCGCCACCCGGCTGCATCCCAGCCCTAAGCCCGCTTGTAGAGGATGTTCTCGATCCCATACAGCGCGCACCGCTTCAAGGGGTGGTGCACGAATGCCGGCACCCAATGCCTCCCCTCCGCCATACAAGGGGAAGGAGGCAAAAGAGCAGAGCAGAGAGAGAGAGAAGAAAGAATTCCCCCCCCCCCCCCCAGCGCAGAGGGGAACTAAGAGGACATAAGGCCTGCGCCCCTTCCAATACCCCCCCTCCCCCGCCCCCCACACAGCCACCACTTCATTTACATTTTTAAGTGACCAGAGACCAAAATCACATCGTCTTTGTTACAAAAAACAAAAAAAAAAAACAAAGTTGATCCCACACTCAATAACAGCTTGGAATAGAGTTCATTGAAACTCTTATCTCAGTTCATCCGGCATCGTGATCCCCACTCTTGCGCAAAAATCCTGTGTCTCTTCTGGGAATCTCATCCTGTGTGTTCTCCCTTCTTTAACGACTATCAAGGATGTTGGAAACCCCCAGCTGTACTTCAAGTTGGCCCTTCGAAGTTGATCTAGCAAGGGTCTCATCTGCCTTCTCCGTGCTAAAGTCCCAGCCGAGATGTCCGCGAAGATCTGTAGATTTTTATTTTCAAAGCAAATTGGGGGTGCACCCCTAAGATTCCTCCATATTTTTTCTTTGTCCTCGTACGAGTGGAACTTCACAATGACATCCCTAGGGATATCTTGATTGAGATTAGGGGGTTTCCTCACCCTATGGGCCCGGTCGATCCTAAGTACCTCCTCCTCTCTTCTACCCAGGATGGGGTTGAATATTTTCCTCAGTTTATCCCCAAGATCTTCATTCAGTTGTTCCGGGATGGATGTGATACGCAGATTTTGTCGCCTACTCTGGTTTTCCTGCTCTTCCATTTTGTATGATAACATGCGATTTTTCACTCTGCATCTTGCCAATTTGCTCTTGGAGGTCAGAAATCATTTTTGCTTGCTTCGCTGATACCTTTTCTACCTCTTCCACCCTATGCAGTAATTGGCCCATGTCTGAACGGACATTCATGATTTCCGATTTTATCACTCCTTCAAGTTTAGCAAACATTTCCAGCATTTCTATTCTGTTTAAGCCGCGATCCATGTTTCTTTGTTCTTCCGGGGTGTCATTCATCACTACTCCCTCCAGACTTAGATCCTCCTTATGCCTATCCCCCTGTCCCCCCTTCTGTTTCTGCTGTTCTTTTTTCTTCTCTTTTGTTCCTGGCTGTTTCATATCCTGTCCTGGACTCTTTAGGTTTGGCTCTGTGAGATATTTTTGTATAGAACTAGTATTAAGGCTCTCTCTTGGATTTTTAGGTTCTGTTGTTTTTTGAGACCGCCCTCTCATACTTCCACAGGAGGCCAGCTTTTAAGGAGTTAGTCCCGCTACCTCGGCGTATTACTCGCTCCCTCCTTCTCTTCTGGTACTGTCTCTCAGCTGTAACGCTGCATCAGAGTTAATCCAAGATCCTGGTCCTGGGTAAGAAACGAGGGGGAGAGTTAGGACCTAGGGAGACCAACAGTTGTCCAGGGAGGCTGGTTAATCCCTCTCGGGCTGCTCACTGCTTCAGCGTCTTTGCTTCACCCCGCTCTCTGGTCTTCGCCGTCTGTTACTTATCCGCTGTTTGTCAACTCGTCTCCGGTCACGTCTCGCCCCAGTCTAAGCCGCAATGGTTGGTTTCTAGGATTTCTAATCAATTCTGTGAATCAAGATCTTGCCTTGGAGAAGGAGGACAGGATTCACGATACGGTGTCGGTACTGCAGGCCAACCAGCAACTGACGGTAAGACAGGTCATGTCAGCTTTGGGTGTTCTGACTTCATCAATGTCGGCCGTTCAGTGGGCAAGGCTACATTTCAGGTGCCTACAGGCCTTTCTTCTGAGATCATGGGATCACAAATTGGGATCCTTAGAAACAGAGGTCAAAAGTCCATCTCAGGTGAAAAGGTCACTGTGGTGGTGGAAGAGGCTGGATACCCTATCGAAGGGTTTAGTCTAGGGTTGGGGGGCCCATCTAGGAAGAAGTTTCACTCAAGGGAGCTGGACCAAGAAAGAGGCAACAAGGTCTTCAAACTGAAGAGCTTCAAGGCGATTGCCTTATCTCTAAAGGCATTTGCTCAGGATCTTCACTCTCGGCATGTTCAGAAACTAACAGTCAATGCCACGGCAGTGGCTTATATAAACAGGCAGGGGGATACAAGGAGCAAATTACTCCAGGTACTAGCCATGGAAATTCTTCAGTGGGCAGAAGGACACTTGCTGTCTCTATCGGAAGTCCACCTAAAAGGGACCCTGAACAGGGTGGTGGATTTCCTGAGCAGGAACCCCATTCAAGAAGCAGAATGGTCACTGAACCCAGAGGTTTTCACTGATTGCTGAAAAATGGGGGCAACCAGAGGTGGACCTGTTCGCCTCAAAAGAGAATGCTCTGGTTCCTCAATTATTTTCTCTGAGCAATCGCGATGGCTCACTAAGGACAGATGCTTTGGCGTATCCATTGAAATTCCATCTTTGCTACGCCTTCCCCCGATTCCAGTTAATTCCCTTCATATTAAGGAAAATTCAGAAGTCAATGGTACTGATCATCCTAATCGCGCCCTTTTGGCCAAAAAGGGCCTGGTTTTCAACCGTTCTGAGAATGGCGATTAAAACCTTGTTTGCATCTGCCCCTCAGGCACGATCTACTGGTACAAGGCCCGGTAAATCATCCAGAGGTGGCCAGTCTGGCCCTCACAGCCTGGTATCTGAGGAGCAGCTCCTAAAGCAAGGGCTTTTCCAACCGGTTGATTGCAACTCTAATGTCAAATAGGAAAAAAGTGACAAGGGACATTTATTCTAAGGTCTGGAAGGTTTATAATACGTGGTGTAGTTCTTCTGTCCAGGACCCAGGGAACCTTGTCTCTGTTATGGAATTTTTACAAAGCTGAGCAGACAAGGGGCTAGCGGTTAGTACCCTGAAAGTGCAGGTTGCTGCGCTAGCAGTATTCTTAGAAAGATCTGTGGCCTTGGATCCACTGGTAATCAGATTCTTTAAAGCTCTTACCAGATTTAGACCAGTGCCACTTTGGGCTTCCACTAAGTGGGATCTGTCGATAGTCCTGCAGTCTCTAACAGATTCCATTTGAACCTTTTGGAAGAAGCGTCTCTCAGATATCTCACTTTTAAGACTGTTTCTGATTGCCATTGTCTCTGCGCGTAAGATCAGTAAACTAAACGCTTTTTCAATTATGGAACCTTATTTGTCTATTTTTCCAGATAGTTATTCTAAGGACAGACCCAAAATTCTTAATAAAGGTAGGTTCAGAACAGAATCGGCACAAGACATTGTACTTCCAACCTTGTGTGCTAACCCAGCAGCGGAGAAGGAGATTTTTTTTCCACATGTTGGATGCCAGGAGGACTTTGTTGTGTTACTTGGAAAGGACAATGCTCTTTAGACATTCAGATTCACTATTTGTACTTTTTTCGGGCAACAAGAAAGGATGCCAGGCTTCTAAACTTTCTTTAGCGAGGTGGCTGAAATGATCAATTTCAGAAGCTTATTTGCATGCAGGTGTGTCTCCACCAGCAGGAGTTTGTGCACACTCAGCCAGAGCACTGGCGGCCACTTGGGCAGAGAGAGCTGGTGCCACCCCTGAACAGATTTGCAAGGCGGCAACATGGTCAAGTTTTCACACATTCGTAAAACATTACAGGCTGGACCTTACATCTGCCAGCGTTCAGGCAATTGGCAGAAAGGTCCTGCAAGCTGTTGTCCCGCCCTAAGGGGGTAAGTCTCTGTTATCCTCTCAAGTGCTGTCCTGAAAGACGCCTTGGAAAAAAACAAGTTAGACTTACCGGTAACTTGTTTTCCAGAAGTCTTTCAGGACAGCAACATCCCGCCCTATTGTGTTTTGATATACTATACTATGACTAACATATGTGTTTGTGTTCCAGCCGAGATCGGAGGTTCTCTTCTACAACTGAGGTATAGTAGGGAGGTGCCTCCCTTTAAAGTTCTGGAGGAAGAAGGTGTTTCCTATGGTCCGGTGGGAGGAGTGACTATGTGTCAGGTGCTGTCCTGAAAGACTTCTGGAAAACAAGTTACTGGTAACTAACTTGTTTTTTTTTTTTTTTATAGTAGGTTATTCCTAGTTGGTGGAATTTTAATATTGGTCCCTGGATGATCCTGTATGTTTCAAGGCACAAGTTTAAAGTTTAGACCTAGTCATTCCATGTAGGGTCTGTTGGGGCTTTTTCCACTTTGCTGTCAAGTCCTCGCCTACAGTTTTCTTCAATTGACATGTCTCTTTGGCAACGCAGGTTTTAAGGGACATTCATCTGTCCTTTGTTTACCAGGGCCTCACTAGGGCTGGTTCTTCTATTACGGATATTTATTTTTTTTAAGACTGTCCTGTGTGTAACTTTAGCTCTTGTTTCCTGATATGGCTTAGCATTTTCCCTGCAGCTAAGTCCCCTACCTTGGTTTTTCTCTCTATTGAGAAGATGACTGGGTTCACCATATCTATGATATGAGGGTGGTTAAGGTGTGTGTGTGTGTGTGTGTGTGTGTGTGTGTGTGTGTATGCTAGGGCTGCGCATCTTCACTCGCCTCACGATTCGATTCGATTACGATTATCCCATCCACGATTCGATTCGATTCCGCGATGCATCACGATTAATAGCTAAGTACCCATGGTTTTCAACTTTTTTCCTCAAAAAATTAATTCAAGCAGTCAGAAATTGAAGAAATATTAAATATTTATTTGTATCTGCTATTTAAACAAATTACACCAAGTTCCCTGCAACAGTATTTATTTAAAAGAGTACTGTGACATCAAACTGTTGTGTATAATACATACATACAGTGCTGGCCTGGTGCAGAAGTTTACATTTTAATGTTTTCTTTTATTAAAAAGTAAACTATAACTTGTAAACACCAGTAACACCTACATCTATAACAGAGCACTTACAGTTATTGACTGGCAAACATCACAGTGTGTTGCAGAACTTCCTGGTTCACAGTGATGATTGTTTGCCAATACCACCACCACCCCGTCAACACAGATGGATGGCTAGATCGGCGTTATAAGCTCTCGGAGTTGTGTCACCCAGTCACTTTACAGAAAACGTTACCTGCACTCTACCACAATACACCTGTAACTGAAGCCAAGCCAAGCCACCATTAGAGGAAGTCTGAAAATCCTTGACAGAATAAATTGTCAACTAAATCTAAAAACCTTGGACAAATCTTTATGGGTTCACAAATATACAGTTACACACCACAATACCAAAAACACACACACACACATCACTGAATCATAATGGTAAAGGGCAGGCCATAGGTCAGGCGCCGGGCAATGGCACACAGGCACAGTCACAGTCAGACATGAGGTCAGGTCGGTGACGTGTGTATTTTTGTTTGTGTGTGTGTGTGTGTATTTGTGTGATCCAATAAAGATTTACTTCAAGTTTTTAGGATTTAATTTATTCTTTCAAAGATTTGCCTTCCTCTGGTGGCTTGGCGGGCGTCAGTTGTCTGGAATTAAATACAATTTTAGAATTTTATTTGGCTGAGGGTTAAGTTGACCCCCCCCAAACATGACATTTGACAATATAACATCAAGTGTGAAAATTCAATGGACACATTTTTGAAGATTGTGTCCGACACAATCTTCAAAAATAAACCATTCTCCATCTCCCCCCAGTGCTAGCAAAGCTTGTTGTCACTCAAGTCGTCACTCAGTCACTTTACAGAAAACGTTACCTGCACTCTACCACGATACACCTGTAACTGAAGCCAAGCCAAGTCACCATTAGAGGAAGCCCAAAAATCCTTGACAGAATAAATTATCAATTGAAGCTTAAAACCTTGAGTTAAACCGTTATGGGATCAGAAATATACACACACAATACCAACAAAAAACACACACGTTACGTCACGTCAGTTGTGAATCATGAGAAAGGGCAGACCACTGTGTGAACAACGCAGGCAAGTGGCACAGTCAGCCACTCATCAGGTCGCCGGTCGGTGTGTGATTTTTCTTTTGTGTGTGTATATTTGTGTGATCCAATAAAGATTTACTCCAAGTTTTAAGATTCAATTTATTCTTTCAAGGATTTGCCTTCCTCTGGTGGCTTGACGGGCGTCAGTTGTCTGGAATTAAATACAGAATTGATTTTGTTGAAGGTTAAACCCCTAGAAACAGACAGGCAGTCACAGAGCATGACAGACACACTGTGACATTGAACACGCCACAGTCACATGACGACACTAGTATAAAAATTCTAAATGGACAGTTGAACACAACAATAGAAAACCATTCTCCATCTCCTCAGTGCTAGAAAAGTTATAACAAATATAATATTTATATGACATACATATACTCCAGGTTCAATTCACTGTGATGATCATTGATTGTTTGCAATTGCCAGTGCCACGGCCACCTGCAGGCCTGCTGCCATCAGTCAGTCAAAAACATTGTGACTGCGTTGAGTTGACGCTAGACTAGAGTGGCATAACTGGCGTTATAAGGTCTTGTTGACAATGACATAGACAATAGATAGGAGGGACTCGGGAGGGAAAAAAAAGAAAGTGGGATGTAGAGATGAAGGGGAATGGTGGGGACTGGGGATGGGGATGGTTGTAGAAGGGGGGTGGGTGGGGGAAGAGAGGGGTATGGCATTGGTATTTGGTAGGGGAGGGAAAGGGGATGGGGAGAAAAGAAGGAAGGAAAGCGGGGGAGGGAGAGAGGGGGAGGGAGAGAAAAGAAGGAAGGAAAGAGGGGGAGGGAGAGAAAAGAAGGAAGGAAAGAGGGAGGGGGGAGGGAGGGGGAGGGAGAGAAAAGAAGGAAGGAAAGAGGGAGAGGGGGAGGGAGAGAAAAGAAGGAAGGAGAGAGGGGGGGGGAGGGAGAGAAAAGAAGGAAGCAAAGAGGGAGAGGGGGGGGGGGAGGGAGAGAAAAGAAGGAAGGAAAGAGGGAGGGGGGGGGGGGAGAGAAAAGAAGGAAGGAAAGAAGGAGAGGGGGGGGAGGGAGAGAAAAGAAGGAAGGAAAGAGGGAGAGGGGGGGGGGGGGGAGGGAGAGAAAAGAAGGAAGGAAAGAGGGAGAGGGGGGGAGGGAGAGAAAAGGAGGAAGGAAAGAGGGCCTTAAGGGGAAGGGTAGGGGGAGACGGAAGGGGAGACAGAGACTGGGCTGAGGGGGGAGAGGGGATGAGGCTTGGTTGGCAATTGGCATCAGTTGTTTGGAACTTTTAGTATTTGGCTGAAGGTTAAAGTAACCCCTACTTTTTTTTAAATCTTTTTTTTGCCAATCTTCAAAAATCAAAATCTCAGTGGCAGACACTGACAGTGCTGTGCTATAAACAAGATATATAAAATTAACAACACTGGTGTGGTCAGTCGTGTGGCAGACTAACAGCGGGCTGGGCAACTTGGCAGGGGCAGTGGTACTGGCAGACACGACAACACTACATCAGCACTTCCTGGATAAAAAAAATGGGTCACTGCAAGGCGCAAGCAATGCTGCTCAAGATTTGGGAATGTGTAGATTTTTCTGTAAGAACACTAGTTGATCCACATGCTCTGGTTTGAGTGCGCTTCTTTTTGCAGTTACCACATCTCCTGCAGTGGAGAAAACACGCTCTGCAGACACGCTTGTGCCTGGGATACACAAGTATTGCTTTGACAGCTGAGAAAGGAGGGGAAATATGACCTCATGCTCACACCACCAGTTCAAAGGGTCCTCACAGAGAGGCAGAGGTGGGGCTTTACAATATTTTTCCATTTCCTCTTCAGCCTTGGCATAGGGGGTCTTGGGTTCTATTGTACCTTCAGTGTCGGTGAAAGACTGTCCCAGCAAACTCATGAGCAGCGATCTGGCCTTTCTTTTGGGAGGAGATGGAGAATGGTTATCCTCGAGGGGTGAACTTTCTTCTTCTTCCAGAGTTTCTTTTCTTCTAGGCACTTGATCCTCCTCATGTGTCCTCTTAGATGTAATCTGTGTTTGAACGAAAAAGAATAGAAAAAAATAAATAAAACACATTGTCAATTGCCTATGATTCCGATGGGGTGATGAAAAAGCACAGGAAACGGATGGTGCAGTTCCTGCACCTCATCAGATTCAGAAGCGTGGCTTACACTATGTAGCAAGCTGTAGCTAGCTACTAGTTACAGTTCATTTCAAGAAACATGATGAAATTCAAATTAGTTGAATTACCTCCAAGGATGCAGCCTCCTCAGTCACTCCATTGTATATCTCCAATCTCTCCTCCTCTGTGAGGATAAAAGGCAGTCCCTTAAAGCGAGGATCCAGTGCAGAGGCTGTATGAAGGATCTTCTTCTCTGCCTCGCTGCTGTATCTGTTCTGATGGCGTTCTTGATCTCATGGATCATGGGTGTGTCTCCCATGGTGTCTGTCATGCTCTGGAGGAGTTGTGCATTTAGAGGGGCAATGAGAGAAACTGTTGGATTACGCTCTTCTGACATCAGCATGGTTGCATCCTTCATTGGCTTTAATGCACTCACAGCATCCTCTGCATTTGACACATCTGTTTCGTTGAGAGTGCAGAGATCGGTCTCTCTGCACTCTCAACGAAACAGATGTGTAAAATGCAGAGGATGCTGTGAGTGCATTAAAGCCAATGAAGGATGCAACCATGCTGATGTCAGAAGAGCGTAATCCAACAGTTTCTCTCATTGCCCCTCTAAATGCGCAACTCCTCCAGAGCATGACATGTGGATATCTGTCGCACTCTGCCAAGAAGCCCGGAGAGTGTGGCCACTTTCAGCGCTCGCTGGGATGCAAGGTTCAGTGTATGGGCGAAGCATTTCACATGGGGGAATTTCCCAACTTGAGCTGCAACTATCATGTTTGATGCGTTGTCGGTCACAAGCACTACAGATTTATCGGACAGTTGCCATTCTTCCACAACATGAGACAGTAGCTCTGCCAGATGAGCACCTGTGTGAGACTCATAAATGGCTCTCGTTTGCAGCACATGCGACAAGATCTGCCACTCCTTACTAACGTAATGTGCTGTTATTGTAACATAAGACTCCGTCGTGACTGAAGTCCATGAATCACACGTTATAACGACTCGACTTGCTTGGCTCATTGACGCAATTATCTGAGCTTTGGTTTCGTGGTAGAGTGCAGGTATAACGTTTTCTGTAAAGTGACTTTGTGATGGGATCTGGTAACGCGGCTCTATCGTCTTCAACAGGTAGCGAAACCCAGTGTTCTCCACAACAGAGTAAGGGCGCAGGTCCTTAGCTATGAAAGCTGCCACAGCTTTTGTTATTCTCTTCCCCTTTTCAGAGTTGGGCGGCAAAGTTGAGAGTATTGCATCAATTTTTGGCTGAGCTGGGTCTATTGACTTGGCGGCACTGGTGGTGGTGGTGGCAGGTGTTAGCATCTCTGAGTGAAAACGGCTAGCGTGGTTTCTCATATTAGTAGTATTCCCTAGATATTTAATTTTTGTGTGACAGGCTTTACACACAGCGTATGACTTGTCCAATTCATGCTTCCCACTTTGTTCATGTTCATAAAAGCCAAAATGTGCCCAGATGTTTGCTTTTAAAAAGCTAGGTGCATTTTTTATCTCTCGTTCTTTTTGGTCTCCTTCTGCCATTTTTATTAGTGTAGCATGCCATGTAATTGTGACAGGGGTGATGATGACAATGTTGTCGTCTACAAACTCTGTCAGTATTAAAAAAAAAAAAAAAAAGAAAAAAAAAAATTAAGTGTTTAAACCTAAAGCCTGCCACGAGATCACCAGAAAACAAAAGTAACAAGTTTCCTCTACTAGTGTAAGTGTAGTATGATTGTATGTATGTCATGATATGTTAAACAAATAGTTTATAGTTTTATGTAGTCATTGTCAATGTCTTAGTGATTGATTCACATCACAACTTCATAGTTATCTTGTTTGTGTATGATATTATTATGGTTTTGCTCATCACTGCCCCACACATGCACTGCACTCACCGCAGCAGCATGTGTGGGGCAGTGATGAGCAAAACCATAAATCATACAAAGGTATCAATGAAGTTGTGATCAATCACTAAGACAAACATTGGACATTCAATAGATTAGAGAATAGAGTTAGATTGACCTAAACCGTAATTAATTAAATGGCAATGGCATGGTCACTTAAACTCACTTTAACCCTTTCATGACTAAGCCTATTGACATTTGGTGTTTTTTACAAGTTAAAATCCATATTTTTTTGATAGAACATTACTTAGAAAACCCCCAAACATTATATATATTTTTTAGCAGAGAACCTAGAGAATAAAATGGCGATTGTTGCAATATTTTATGTCTCATTGTATTTAATTTATTGTGCAGCGGTCTTTTAAATGCAACTTTTTGGGGAAAAAAAAAATACTTTCATGAATTTTAAAAAATCGAAACAGCAAAGTTATTTAGCCTAAATTTTTTGGTATAATATGAAATATGATGTGTTACGCCGAGTAAATACCAAACATGTCATGCTTTACAATTGCGCACACGTAGAATGGTGACAAAACTACGGTACCTAAAAATCTCCAAAGGAGACAAAAAAAATAACGGATACCACAGGTTAGAGTTACAGAGGAGGTCTAGTGCTAGAATTATAATTATTGCTCTCGCTCTGACGATCCCGGTGATACCTTACATGAGATTTGAACACTGTAACTAACTATGTGGGCCGGGTGCGACTTGCCGAGCCAACTTCCATATGCGTTTTCTTTGCTGCGGGCCGCTTTTATAATTTTTTTTTTTTTTTTTATGTCTTTAATTTGAGAGGCTAGAGCGGCGGTAGGCAGGGGATGTCCAGTCCGCTCCTCCGGGATAACAACCCCGGTGCCCGCTGTAAAAAACGGTACCGGGCGGGATGATGCCTGCAGCAGTGCAGCTGCGGGCATCATCCTGGTATAACCCCCCTAAGCCGAGGCCGCAAATGCGTCCACTCGGCGCAAAGGGGTTAATGTTTAGGAATAGGAATTCAGAATGGCATGGCAAGCACCATCATCATTATTAATATTTATTATTTACAATAATACATTTGGCATTTGCATTTTGCAATGACAGACACAGTCCACTCCTTCCATAATGCATCAGAGATACAGATTATATGATATTTTATTTATAATATATTATCTTAGTTTAAGTGTAACACCGTCCTCTACTATTTGTCTAGTACTACTGTGTGTGACACAGACAGTGAGTTACCTACCTGTGATGATGACGAGTCGGTGACGTGTTACAGCTGAGCTGGGCAGTGGCACTGGCACTCAGCCACTCACTGGCACTGCTGGTGGAGCAGGTCTCTCCTCCTCTCCTGCTGCTGCCTGCCTGTGAGTGAGGATTGGAGTCTGAGGACAGGACAGAATGACAAGTTTACTGAGTGTCAATTCTTCGTTCATACTGTGTGTGTGTGTGTGTGTGTGTGTGTCTGTGTGATATGGTGACACTAACATGATGATGTGACACACACACAGTCAGTTACCTACCTGATTAAGATGATGGTGGTGGTTGTAGTGGTACTACTGAGCTGAGCACTGCAGTGGTAGAGTGGCTGGCTGGCATTGACAAGATGACTGGCTGGCCTGGCTGGCACTCACTGCTGCTGCTGGTCTGGAGCGGGTCTCCTCTCCTGCTGCTGCCTGTGAGGACTCGGAGTGGACTCGGAGTGAGGGCACTCATTGGACACACTGACAGGACACTCAGCCTGGTGAGGACTGGAGTCTGAGGACAACCAAGTGCGGCCTAGCTTGGGTCTCTCCGTCCGTGCCCTGAGTCGGGTGACGGTGACGGCACTGACGGACCTTCTCCCTCTCCCCCTGTGACAGCCTGCTGTGTTGTTCACTCACTGCAGTGCACACACTGCACAGCGGGAGCCCACTGGGAGGAAAGCTCTGGGGGGACTGGTAGTCCGGGACACGGAGGAGGCTGGAGGAGGTCGGACACGTGTTGCTCCGCTGTCTGTGTCTCCTCTTTCTAAGCCGCGACACAGGAGGATGACGTCAGCGGGAGAAAACGGCGCGAAAGCTTCGGCTGCTTTCGGCTTCACTCGGAGGCAGGTCACGGCGCGGCGGCACGGCGCGAGGATGACGTCATCCTCAATCGATTATTTAAAGCTATAGAATCGATGCCGCATCGTGGACGGTCGAATCGCGATGCATCGATTCGACGATTAATTTCAACAGCCCTAGTGTATGCACGCACAGGGTGGTTAAGGTCTTTGGGCTTTTGATGACTCTCCCTAATCTAGTAAGTTCCTGCTAATCATCTCATGGGCTGTCCTGGAAGACGCCTTTAGAAAACCTAAGTTAGACTTGCTGGATGCTCTATTTCCAAAAACATTCCAGAACAGCCGGATTCTCGCCCTTGTGTTGTGTTTTTTTTTGTTTTGTTTTTTTTTTCTTATTTAAGGTCTAAATTCTATATTTAAATCTCTGGTATTAATCTATTCAAGGATTATTTAACCACGTTAAATAAAAATTGTTCTCACCCTTTTTAGTATTTTAACAATTGTGTCGTCCTTAACCACTTCCTGCCCAGTCTATAGCAGGTTGAAGTGATTCTGTTATCCTCACCGGAGTTTCGTGTGACAGGTAGCAGGATATCATGGATATCATGCCGGCATGTGCCCCCAGATGATCGCGGCATGTCAGTCTGACGCTTTGCATCTCCGATCGCGATAAGGAGCCTTTGTCAGAGGCTTCTTACCACGTGATCATCTTTGACCAATCACAGCTGATCATCGCGTGAACCAGGAAGTTCCGGTAAACGGCATTCCTCGGTTTGAGCTGGCAGGGAGAGACTATCGCCGGCTCTCCCTGTTGGGGGGGGGGTCCTGCGCTGCCCCCTCAGTTGCCAATCGGAGCCCACCACAGTGCCAGTCAGTGCCCATTACAGTCCCCAGCAATAACACCTGTCAGTACCTCATCAGTGCCGCCTGTCAGTGCCACTCAGGACTACCAATCGGTGCCCATCAATTCTACCTATCAGTCCTGCCTCATCAGTGCCTGTCGGTAATTGGGAAAACAAAATTTTATGACAAAAACAAAGAAAAACTTTTTTTTTTTTTTCAAAAGTTTGGATCTTTTTTAATTTAGCAAAAAATTAAAAACCCCAGAGGTGATCAAATACCACCAAAAGAAAGCTCTATTTCTGGCAAGAAAATTATAAAAATTTAGTATGGGACAGTGTTGCACGACCACACAATTGTCATTCAAAGTGTGACAGCACTGAAAAATGTCCTGGGCAGGAATCGGCAAAAGTGCCTGGTATTGAAGTGGTTAAACCTTTTCCTGGAGTTGGATGTAGCAGCTTAGTTCGGTATAACAAACAATAGGAAACCGTTGCTCCTGGTAGGGGCCGTACTACCAGCACCCCACACGCACCTTTCCAGCAAGGTCCTCACACAGCTCGCATGCTGCATAGAAATCAAAAGGGGTCCGGATGGCCGCACCATTGAACGATCCTGTATTGTAAATGGACTATATACACTCTATCTCTACTTTGGATTTTATGGTCTATTTATAATCTGGAGGATCGTTCAAAAGTGCTGCCATCTGCACATCTCATTTTGATTTCTAGCAGCTTAGTTCCCCTGCTTTGAAATACCTTCCAGTATCTGAAGGTCATACCTGGGTATAGTCCTGTAGCAGGGGGTTTTATGCTTGTGTGTTGGCTGGTAAATCCAGAACAATTCAAAGAGGAAAATAAATGAAATGGGGACTTCAAAGAATGGCTGGATATGGGTACACAAACTGGGACAGATCTATACCCTCTGAGTTGGTTCTCCTAGCTCTACTTAGAAATTATATGCTTCTGTATTGTGTATGAACTACAGTTTTTAAAATAACTACCGGTATATTAACAAACAATAGATTTTATCTTTTTACCAAGATTTTGTGTGAATTAATCTTTCCTCAAACGCGCTTTGTTTTACCAATATGTGTTTTTTTTTTTTTTTTGTTAATGCCTTCACAGGAGCAGCTGGGTATGAATTTTAATATTTTTACAGAACTCTGCATGTTTTTTTCTGTTTTGTAGTAGTGTGGTGATTACGTTTCCAATTTCTGCTGCATTGAATTAATATTTTATTGTGTTGTTTAGGTGAAAAGCCATTCAAATGCGAGCAGTGTAATTATGTAGCGTCAAATCAACATGAAGTGACACGGCATGCCCGGCAGCTCCATAATGGACCTAAACCTTTAACATGCCCACACTGTAACTACAAGACGGCAGACCGTAGCAATTTCAAAAAGCATGTGGAGTTACACGTCAACCCACGTCAGTTCTTGTGTCCTGTTTGTGATTATGCTGCATCTAAGAAGTGTAACCTGCAGTATCACATCAAGTCCAGACATTCTGGTTGCACTGACATCACAATGGATGTTTCCAAAGTGAAACTGCGGACAAAAAAAGAAGTGCCAGTTTCAGAGTTTAGTGTAAATAAGCAAGAAGAAAAAGAAAATTCACAAGTAAGATCTGAGTCAGTAGAAAAGAAAACTGATGGGAAAATAAAACCAAATAAAGAGAAATGTGAAACCTTTAAGTCTGCTTCCATTGGCCAGGTTACCAAACGTAGTTGCAAGATCTCTTCACACAAGACTGAGGATACAAGTGGTGATAAGAATACTTTAAAAGCCAAACGTGCAAAAAGAAAATTTAGCTCGGTAATTGATAAGCCATTGAAGACTAATGATGCACAAAATAACAGTATGAAGAAAAGTAAATTGAGTCAAAATAACCAACCAGTGCGTGAAGTACTTAAAAAAGGAAAACGAGCTGGAAAGTCTCAGAAGCGGAAGCTATTTATGAATAAGAGTAGCCAACAGAAACCTCTTAATAAAAAAAAAACTATGTTGGAAAGCACTGATACCGCAAAAAGCAAATCTAAGAAAACATCTGTGGATTATGATGCTGAAGCGAATATCCTGCAGAACCAGCACTTGGCCAGCACACCTGACCTACCATTGGGAGCTTCATCTGCTGCCGAAATTGTAGTTGATCAGCCCGATGCTAAAAAACCAGTAGAAAACAGTCAACAGGAAGGAGAAAATAGTACTGAAGAAGAGGCTGTTGTAAATGGCGGGGAGGCTGTTGTAAATGGCGGGGAGGCTGTTGTAAATGGCGGGGAGGCTGTTGTAAATGGCGGGGAGGCTGTTGTAAATGGCGGGGAGGCTGTTGTAAATGGCGGGGAGGCTGTTGTAAATGGCGGGGAGGCTGTTGTAAATGGCGGGGAGGCTGTTGTAAATGGCGGGGAGGCTGTTGTAAATGGCGGGGAGGCTGTTGTAAATGGCGGGGAGGCTGTTGTAAATGGCGGGGAGGCTGTTGTAAATGACGCAGAGGCTGTTTTTGTTGTAAATGGCACAGAGACTGTTGTAAATGACGCAGCGGCTGTTGTAAATGACGCAGTTTCCTTTGGTAATGTTCTTACTTCAACTGATGAAAAAATGGAGACTTCAAGTGATCTGCCCTTAGAAAGAGACAATAGTTCGAGTGAAAGAGAAATTGCTCAGATAGAGAATACGCCAGTGACCCATAACACCGAAAAAAAGGACACCGAAACAGAATCCTTACTAGACGTGCAAACTTCAGACTATGATTCCCAAGCCGATCAATCTGCAGCAGTAGCTGAAGAGTTTCAGTGTTGCCCTATAAAAGAAATAGAAAGCAATTCACAGATGGAACACTCAGTACAATGCAAATCAGATGACTTAAAATTGCCTCAGTCACTGTCAAATACATCAGCTGATCTACGTACAGAATGTAGTGAGCATAATCCATGTGACCTCATTAGTAGTGCATCCTTGGATGTTGAGGAAGATGAAGGAATCCACAGTCATGAAGGTAGTGATATAAGTGATAATGTTTCAGAAAGAAGTGATGACTCTGGTTTAAATGGTTTACAATATGCTCAAGAAACTTTAGGACCAAAACCTTCATGTGAATTGACTCCTGTTGCTAAAACTCTTGCTGCTGAAAGTTTTGTCTGCATTTTTTGTGATCGTACATTCAAGAAAACAGAGGAATATACAAAGCACCTGAAACGCCACTTAGTCAATGTGTATTACCTTGAGAAAGCTGCCCAAGATAGATTGTAAACTGAAGCAAGTTTCATAAACACAGTTATAACTTTGGTCATGCATTCTTTATAATGGTACACAACTCTGCAGTATACTTTAATGGCTTGATAACCACCCCACTCCTATTTGCTACTTCAACTCTTTAATTTCAAAATGTTAACATTCTAAGGTCAGATTTTTTTGTTTTGTTCTGAAGCCTCTTTAGCATTGCTATTTTTATTGAATAGCTGTTTAAGGTAAAGAAAATGGTATAAAAATTATTCTGAATGCACTGCTATATTAAAACGGAATACCTTGCAATACAGTATTTCCTGCCATTCAGTTCACTAATGAACAGGTTTTCTAGCTCATTCCAGTCAGGATTTTTTTTTATTTTACTAAAGTACCAGTTAGTATAGAAATGAAAGTTGACGCTGCGGCAGTCAGTAAAGTCAGCACTAATGGTATGCATGCTTTTTTTGAATCGGTGCCTTATTTAGCAGTGAAGCGAGGATGAAGGGGACAATCCTGGCACTTGCACCTTTACAAACAAGACAGCAGAAGCCCTTTCCATGTTCTCCTCCCTTAACCAAGGACCAATAAAAATTCTACCTAATTTTTAAACACGCGCAGAAAAAAAATTGCTTATGTAAGGGCTATAAATTTACGGAAATATTTTTCTTACACATAGCTGATGTCCTTGGCTGACTGGATTTTACCTATTTAAAATATTTTAACAATGTTCTATGATTTGTATTGATAAATAACTGGATTAGCCCTGGCTTTTTGCATTGTGTATAGTCCAACAATCGGCCCCAAGAAAGGAAAAAAAACATATATCTAATGTGCCAGGTCAGTACCTCCTAGAAAGTGGGGACCTCACGTATATTTTGTATTTGCTTAAAAACTCAACTAACAAAAGTTTTACATCTGAAAAAGATAGACATTGACACTTAATTTTTTTTTTTTTTTTTTTTGTTTCTTCACAATATGTGAGTATTGCAACAGAGCATTTCAGGTTTTAAAGCTTGTAACATTCCACTTTTTGTGACTTAAAGTGGCATACTGACAAAGGATAGCAGGTAACTTAATTTTTTTTATATATATAACACACACACAAAGTATTCAGACCCCTTTAAAGTTTTCACTCTGTTATATTGCAGCCATTTGCTAAAATCATTTAAGTAAATTTTTTTTCCTCATTAATGTACACACAGCACCCCATATGGATAGAAAAACACAGAATTGTTGACATTTTTGCAGATTTATTAAAAAAGAAAAACTGAAATATCACATGGTCCTAAGTACCGTATATACTCGAGTATAAGTCAACCCGAATATAAGCCGAGGCACCTAATTTTACCACAAAAAACTGGGAAAACTTATTGACTCGAGTATAAGTCTAGGGTGAGAAATGCGCAGCTACTGTAAGTGGAAAAGAGGGTCAACAATGCCTATTTGCAGCCTCACTGTGCCCATTTGCAGCCATAGGTCCCCTGAACTTCAAACTCAGTAGGCTTCCTAGATGCCCCCTAGCTGCAGCCAAAATTTGGAGTCTCTGGACCAAAAGGGTCCCGAAATGACATTGCTGCAGATGGACACAGTTGACCGACTTTGGGGCCACGTATCTCGGGCCACTTAGCGGTAGGAGCCCCAAACTTGATGTGCAAACCCAGTGGAACTAGCACTACAACATATCCATCTGGGGTTTCTAGCACCAAGTGGCCCTGAGATACGGAGCCCCAAAGTCGGTTCAGAAAATGTCGTTCTCTGCTGCAGAAAAGTGCTTGACATTTTCCAAACTGAATTTGGGGCTCTGTATCTTGGTGCTGCTAGGGAACCCCAGGATATGTTGTAGTGGTATTTCCACTGGGTTTGCATACCAAATTTGGGGTTCCTAGCACCAAGTAGCCCCAAGATATGGAGCCCCAAAGTCTGTTTGGAAAATGTCATTTTTTTGCACCAGAAAAGTGCTCGACTCAAGTATAAGCCGAGGGGGGCACTTTCAGCACAAAAAAAGTGCTGAAAAACTCGGCTTATACTTGAGTATATATGGTATTCAGACCCTTTGCTCAGTATTTCGTAGAAACACCCCTTTTTATCTAATACAGCCATGAGTCTTTTTGGGAAAGATGCAACAAGTTTTTCACACCTGGGTTTGGGGATCTTCTGCCATTCCTCCTTGCAGATCCTCTCCGGTTCTGTTGGATGGTGAACGTTGGTGGACAGCCATTTTTAGGTCTCTCCAGAGATGCTCAATTGGGTTTAAGTCAGGGCTCTGGCTAGGCCATTCAAGAACAGTCAGAGTTGTTGTGAAGCCACTCCTTCATTATTTTAGCTGTGTGCTTAGGGTCATTGCCTTGTTGGAAGGTAAACCTTTGGCCCAGTCTGAGGTCCTGAGCACTCTGGAGAAGGTTTTCTTCCAGGATATCCCTGTACTTGGCCGCATTCATCTTTCCCTTGATTGCAACCAGTCGTCCTGTCCCTGCAGCTGAAAAACACCCCCACAGCATGATGCTGCCACCACCACGCTTCACGCTTCCCTGTTGGGACTGTATTGGACAGGTGATGAGCAGTGCCTGGTTTTCTCCACACGTACCGCTTAGAATTAAGGCCTAAAAGTTCTATCTTGATTTCATCAGACCAGAGAGAGAATCTTATTTCTCACCTTCGGGCTTTCATGTGTCTTGCACTGAGAGGCTTCCGTCGGGCCACTCTTCCATAAAGCCCCGACTGGTGGAGGGCTGCAGTGATGGTTGACTTTCTACAACTTTCTCCCATCTTCCGACTGCATCTCTGGAGCTCAGCCACAGTGATCTTTGGGTTCTTCTTTAACTCTCTCACCAAGGCTCTTCTCCCCCGATAGCTTAGTTTTGGCCGGACGGCCAGCTCTAGGAAGGGTTCTGATCGTCCCAAATGTCTTCCATTTAAGGATTATGGAGGCCACTGTGCTCTTAGGAACCTTAAGTGCAGCAGAAATTTTTTGTAACCTTGGCCAGATCTGTGCCTTGCCACAATTCTGTCTGTGAGCTCTTTAGGCAGTTCCTTTTGACCTCATGATTCTTATTTGCTCTGACATGCACTGTGAGCTGTATGGTCTTATATAGACAGGCGTGTGGCTTTCCTAAGCAAGTCCAATCAGTATAATCAAACACAGCTGGACTCAAATGTAGGCATAAAACCATCTCAGGGATCATCAGAAGAAATGGACAGCAACTGAGTTAAATATGAGTGTCACAGCAAAGGGTCTAAATACTTAGGACCATGTGTCAACAATTCTGATTTTCTGTCAATATGGGGTGCTGTGTGTACATTAATGAGGAAAAAAAATGAACTTAAATGATTTTAGCAAATGGCTGCAATATAACAAAGAGTGAAAAATTTAAGGGGGTCTGAATACTTTCAATCCCCACTGTATATATAGTTTTGTGTGTGTATATATGTGTATGTGTTGGAGTAGTAGGTTATTTTGCTTTATGATTAAGCTGTACTTTATGCACATGAGCATTTTGTGTACTATAAGGATACAGAAAATTATAGCTACCAAGTTAAACATTGTTTTCAGAGCCCTCCATAACATCATCAATTATCTATTTTCCTAATTTAAATTTTGGGGTGTATATACATTGTACATTCTGTTTTTAAAGTGAACCTGTGCTTTAGCAATACAGGTCAACACAAACACCTACCTGTAAGTTAAAAAGAATGTGAATGAATACCTGCAAAACTCTGGCTGCAAAAAAAAAAATCCAACATCTTGCAAACTATTAATTTTCCAGGCTAGTTGAATCTGGTAAGGGTGGTACAGGTAGAGGGAATCCTCATCAGAAACTGGTTTGCATTCATAGTGGGTGTTAAGGGAGGCTGATTTATATATGAAAGGCATGCTGGTAAAAATTATTCTGATTGGAGGTAGTATAAGGAAGGTAAGGTGGCGTGTTTTTTTTTTTTTTTACATTTCTCTATACATGGCAGTGTAAGTAATATAGAGATTTGTCATCTGTTAATTTTGTAATGCTGATTTTTGATTTAAAAAAAAAAAAGCCTTGCCCACTTCAGCTGCATTTTCCTGTTTTTGGATTACAGCGAACCACTGTTGTAAAGAACGATTTTTTTTTTTTTTTTTTTTTTTTTTGAGCAGTTATGGACTAGTCACCTTGGACTTTAACAACTTAAGTCCCCAAGCCTTTTTCTCCCTAAATCCTCTTGAATCCCAGGAACTTTTTGATTTGGCAAGTCATTGTTTCACAAATTATATGTTTTAGCATTTGTAGTCTACCCTTATGCATTAAACATAATTTTTTGGGGAGAGTTTTGAGAAACCTTTAATTGTAGCAACTTTGGATACATATATTCATGTTTATTGGGAATAAATAGTATTTTAAAAAAAAAAGTAATTTTCCTGTTTCCAAAGTGCAATATTTACATTAATAGTGCATGCCTGTATAGATACCACAAATATAATCAACAATATCTGCTGATTAAAATGATATCCAGTTAGTGCAACTTTTATGTGTTGTAGTGGAATTGTAAAGTTCAAATTGAACATATGAATTTTACTTTAGGTGAGCGGTATTCCCTTTTAATGTTACAGGCCGATGTATACAGGGGGAAAAAAAGTGGTTTGAATACATTGATAGTAAAAAATGTAGAGGTTCTGCCTCTGGTCAGCGGAGGCCAGATCTAGACCCATATTCAGCTGTTCAGCAACAGATCACTTCTAACAGATCTATTGTTTGCTGCAGGGAAAGGCTGGACAGAGCTACAATAGCTCAGCCTGAGCCTCGCTGACAAAGTGCTGTGACACTCCCAATGTAATCACAATGCAAAAGCATTGTTTACATTAGCATGCTCCTATGGAGCAATTTGTAGAAGTATTGGTAGTCCAGGAGCTGATTGTTTTAGCAAACTTTTGATTTGTTTTACTGACCACTAGGGCAAACATGAAGAGGGGATCTACAAAGCGGGTCAATAAAAACCTCACAGGATTTCTGATTTGTACCACGCTAACATTCACGTCAAACCAAACCTGAACTTTTATTCATTATACAGGTTTATGTTTGATTTAATATTAGTGGGACCTTCATTTTCTGTATCAAAATGTCTCTATCTCTCTCTCTCTCTCTCTCTCTCTCTCTCTCTCGTGCTCTCTCTCGTGCTCTCTCTCTCTCTCTCGTGCTCTCTCTCTCGTGCTCTCTCTCTCTCTCTCGTGCTCTCTCTCTCTCTCGTGCTCTCTCTCGTGCTTTCTCTCTCTCTCGTGCTCTCTCTCGTGCTTTCTCTCTCTCTCGTGCTCTCTCTCTCTCTCTCGTGCTCTCTCTCTCTCGTGCTCTCTCTCTCTCTCTCGTGCTCGCTCGCTCGTGCTCTCTCGCTCGTGCTCTCTCGCTCGTGCTCTCTCGCTCGCTCTCTCGTGCTCTCTCGCTCGCTCTCTCGTGCTCTCTCGCTCGCTCTCTCGTGCTCTCTCGCTCGCTCTCTCGTGCTCTCTCGCTCGTTTTCTCGCTCGTTCTCTCTCGTTTGTTTCAGAATAAAGCCAAAGTTAATTCATTTTTAGCTCCCTGTAACCATTTGTCTATATTGAAATGCATTCTTCCATTTACTAGTAATAGACAAAGTAGGTTTTTAGTTGAACGTACTTTTAATATTGGATGGAACTAATATAATATATTTTTTTTTTTTTTTCATTCCATTTTAAATGTGATATGATTTAAACTTTTTTGATCATTAGGTCTTGGTTAATTGTATTTTCGAATGCGAAGACCTGCTTTAATCACATCTGATCATTGTTGTGTGATGGACCTATATGGTATTGGCTAGCTAATAGAGGTCGACCCATATATCGGCTGATATTTGGTGTTTTTTACTTAATCAGCATCAGCCGATTTTGCTGATAAAAAAGGCCGATATCAGCGGACTTGCAAATGACTTCTGTAATAGAAGTCAATACAAGTTGCCTGAAAACTTCTGTGAAGAGACTTCTCTCCTCCTCTGGGCAGCCTGCCAAATCTGATAAAAAGAACCTGAAGGATACAATGTTTACACTTATGAATGAACTGAGCTGTGTGTAGAAGCTCTCAGTTTAACCATTTAAAGACTAAATCTTTTCTGACACTTGTTGCTTACAAGTAAAAATCCTGTATTTTCTGCTAGAAAATCACTTAGAACCCCCAAACATTATATATATATTTTTTTTTTAGCAGGGACCCTAGGGAATAAAATTGCGGTTGTTGCAATATTTTATGTCACACGGTATTTGCGCAGCGGTCTTTCAAACGCAATATTTTTTGGAAAAATACACTAATAAATTTTTTTTAAAAACTAAGCAGTAAAGTTAGCCCATTTTTTTTTTCATCCAAAAGTTTTGATTACCTGTTTTTGTGTATTTAATATTTAAGATATAGTTTTTTTTTAATTTGTTTTTTTTTAATCTAAATTCTACATACAAGTGAACTGATTGGAGGTTTGTTTTGTTTAATAAATGTTTAAATGTAAAAAATTTTCTGTATCATGCTTTCACACTGGAGCAGGCATGCGTTGACGGTAAAACGCTGCTAGTTTTAGCGGCGCTTTACCGTCATTTTAGCGGCGCTATTCGGCTGCTAGCAGGGGCTTATAACCCAGCTAGCAGCCGAGGAAGGGGTTAAATGCGCCCCTGCCGAAACGCTTTGCAGGCGCTTCGGCAGCGGTGCGCATTCATTTCAATGGGCAGGAGTGGTGGAGGAGCGGTATACACCGCTCCAAAGATGCCGCTTGCAGGACTTTTTTTTTTTAACATCCTGCCAGCGCATCGCTTCAGTGTGAAAGC
This sequence comes from Aquarana catesbeiana, assembly GCF_042186555.1. NCBI lineage: Eukaryota > Metazoa > Chordata > Amphibia > Anura > Ranidae > Aquarana > Aquarana catesbeiana. The sequence goes on along the minus strand of NC_133324.1, from coordinate 543,695,034 downwards.
ACTCGGGATATCACACTGAGACTGCAGGGGAGCCGTTTTACAGGCGCTATTTTTAGCCCAAAAGCACCTGAAAAACGCCCCAGTGTGAAAGGGGTCTAACTGTTAGATTTTATGAGATGAAGGGGAAAAAAAAAAAAATCGGCCTAATATATCGGCCCAAAAAAATCGGCATCACATATCAGCCACCGCGATTTCAAAATATTGGCATCGGCATCGGCCAGAGAAAAACCCATATCGGTCGACCTCTACTAGCTAATATTTTTTTTGTTTTTTTTTTTGTATCCAATTAAGATTTGATTTTGGTAAGTAGATATGTTCTAGGTATATGTGAGTCAGAGTTTAGCATTTCAAAGAACATGTAATGGTTGTCCTTCTCTTTTTCTTCTCTAATTCAGTGTTGCTTACTGTCAGGACCAAAACAGTATTCCAGATCGCTAGTCAGAGTAAATTTGTGGGGGTGCAATACATTATTTGCTAATATGCAGCACTAGTAGTCCTGAATAATAACTATATTTTAATTGAAAATGTTTCTCTATTTGGGCTAGATAAAAACTAAAATGTTTTACACTGTCGTTTGGTAAGATAAATTAGTAACTTAATAAGTTAGTAACTTATTTTTCTGTTGTCGTTTTTTAGCGTGACTGTCATCAAACATTTCCTGTTGATAAAAGCAGTGAGTGGGGAAGGTGCATGTCCTTACTAACTTTTTAAATTGTGTTTACACTTTAGCAGCCAAATTGGGATAACGCATGCTTTATATTTGGTACATGTACTCATTCACATAGCATAACTTTAATACATTTAAAAATTGCAGCTTGAATTAAGTGTTCTGTTCTAGACATTACAGGACTGTAAAATCCCACTAGTCCTCTTTTTGTTTAAGGGGTCTGAGCCGCTGTGTTTGCCAAAATTAACCCTGGTTGTACTGTGCAGGCAGATTTTAATTGTCAGTTGTAAACTACAGAAGGTTTAGAAGCCAGGCATTTTTTATCATAGGTTAAAGCAGTGTTCCATTCAAAAGTGGAACTTCCGGTTATCCGCACCCCCCTTCCAGGGAGGGCGGGGTGGGACGGGTACCTATTTTTGACAAATGATACTCCTTCCGGGAGACCCCCACTGCCAGACCAATTAGCGTAGTGCACATGTGCAGTAGGGAACAACTTCACTGCTGTGTCCCCTTACCAGGAATGGTGGCTGCACCAGACAGCCAATCTGAAGATCAGCTGGAGTGCCGACATTGCAGCCTCCCTGGACAGGTAAGTGTCCATATATTTAAAGTCAGCAGCTGCAATGTTTGTAGGTGCTGACTTTTTAATTTTTCATGGGGGGCTGGACCTCTTTATTGAGAGGAAACTCTGCATGTCCTTAAGGCTCACACTGACATTCAGAAAACCTTGTCAGCCTTGAGGTCTTCTCTTTTGAAACAGCTACGAGGTAAGAAATAACAAAAAATAAAAAAAAAATTCTGGCATGCTGTGTGAATTGGAACATATATAATGGGGGTTTTCTCAAATTTGATTGCAAATGTGGAAATACACCATGGCTCCATCTCCATTATCGTATGAAAAATCCAGTTTCTTGAGCACTGTTTAATTCTATGTTGACCAGTATGTAAATTTGGAGTAGTTGGAAGTTTAAAGGGACAGTTCCCCCAAAATTAGTCTTTTTTTTTTTTTTTTATAGGCAGAGCCTGGTGAGTTAAGTTGGGCATGGGCTTCTTAAGCCGGCCATACACGGTTCAAATTGTTAATGGGCAGGCTGAATGTACCAAGTTGGTCAATTTTGGGTACAACCAGCCTGCTGGAATCTCTATCGCTAGCAGCTATTATAGCCGCTAACGATAATCATGGTCTTCTCCTGGCGGACCAAAGTTAGGAGAAAAAGGAGTGATTTGGGAACTCAGAGGATGTTACAAGGAGGCCGAAAAACACAAACAATTTCATAAAAAAATAATTACAGGGTTCTTAGTGTATGTATCCTAATTTATATCTGGAGAATGAGAATTTTGGTTAGTGTCAGCTCAACCCACTTGCATCTGTCCTAATACGTATTTCTTTTTCTAAGGACTGACTCTTGACCTCTGTCCCCATAGGGTAGAGTCACACTCACATAATGTCTTAGTGACCTAATTTTTGGTCAAATGAAAGGCAAATGGGAATATCTTCAGTAGGGATACCAGTAAGTATAGTGATTTGGGATAAAAGATGAAGGGGAAATCTCCAAGAAGGGCATCAGTAATAACATGACAAATGATCCCCTGTTTATCCAAAAGGTAAACTTAAAATGTTAGCTGGAGTTAAACTCTTAGATATTACCAGGTTTGTTTTTGTATGTTTTTATAATTCTGTTGCCATATTGGGTTTTTGTTTAAATGTACTTAAAGTTTATCTAAACCCTGAAACAAAAATATTTCAGCCTACTAGTGGGAGGTTTGTGCTTTCTTCTCAACTGTTAGAAACTGACAAGGAGTCGTACATTTTTTGCAAGATCAGCAGGTGTTTTCTGTAAATGCTCACAGCCTGAAAAAAGGTAACACATACAGCCACCACATCTAGGAATTTGAAAGCTGCAATATGTTCTATTTTTGCTTTAGTTATAGATGAGCCTTGAAGTTGGGCAAGTCAGCAGCACCATTCATGACATACAGTATACTGTTGAAATGTGGTATGCTGAAAACCTATAAATCATGGTTTTGGCTTGCATTAGTTTTTGTCCACCAAAATGCCTTGCCAACTGTCTAGTTTTGAGCCGAGTACTGTATGTAGGGAACAATTATGAACGAGATGATAAAAATAAGGCAAACATTGCTTGCCACCTGTTCTAATCAAATGATTTGCTCAGACAATCATGGTAAGCCTTCGCAGCCATCTTGGTGTTATGTCTTGGCTGGTATACAATAGTTTTAGGTTATATTGTCCATATGGGCAAACGTTGTTTCTTTTGAGGTAGTGTGCACAATCTTTTAAATGCAGCACTCGCTGATTAAATTCAGCATCTTCAATAAAAAGGTTTTTTTGTGAGCACTTTGAACCTGGAAACAACATGTTGGGCACTTTTGGGTAAGGTGATGGTTTATAGGCACTTTTTTACTATTTTGTAGCATCTTTTATGAATATGGTGGGGGTTGATTACTAAAGGCAAATGGACTGTACATTTGCTCCAGAGCTTAGTAAATGAGATTAAACTACACTTTGCAAAACAACCAGTAACATGGAAGGGAAAAAAAACAGCATTTTTGCTTTCACATGATTGGATGATGGATGTCAATAGCGCTTCCCCTCATTTACCCCCTCAAGCAGCAGAGCAACTGCACTTAAAAGGTACAGTCTATTTGCCTTTAGCAAATCAACCCCAGTGTGTTGTACTGGAGTATCACAAAATACTCCACTGAACAAGATGATTAACGCAATATTTACTTCTAGGGTGTTTTCATTATTTTTTTTTTTTAACATTTCAGGTCACTGTTAAGCAACAGTATCAGAATTGTATATTTAAATGGACAAGAATTATAAATACTGTAGTTCCGATTTACCATTATTACTGATTTGCTCTGTGGAGAATATCATTGCTGGCTGCTATATCCACCGGCAGTGATTGCATGAAAAAAAAAAAAATCTGATAAACTGGTTGTACTGAAGTCAATCAATGGATCGACTTTAGTACAATCGGCCTGTCCATAGAGGGATTGAATCTTGGTTCAGCAGGGACTGGCCAAGATTTGATCCATCTTTGGCCGTTTAAATAGGATGTTAACTCAATTAGTTATAAGTGAAGGATAGGTGAGGAATAGGTTTTACTTGCGTTTGTCAACCTGTGAAACTGGTTTACACACTGGTTTGACCTCCTAGGGGTAGCGATTTACTTTTGTTGTATATTTTTGTGAGTCTGGGAGAACTACAGAGTGCTGGGATCAAATGGAAACACAGGTGATGAAGGTCAAATGCCAAATATGTCTCATGCCCTGCCACTTTTTTTTCTGAAATTTGTACAATAATGTAAATCCCACGTGTCTAAAAGGATATTTTGTTTGTTGTAAGGAAGGCGACAAAGTGCAGCACTTCGAAACAACTCATTGAAAATGAATCTTCCATAGAGCCATTGTCAATTTTAATATTGAAGTTGCAGTACTTTGTACCTTGATGCTCTTTAAATGGCTTTGAAAAATATGCTTCAGTTGTGTTGGTTTACGTATACATATTTTTCTTTCAATTAGAAAATTGTATTAAAGGGAATTTCTCACAAAGAGAAGTGTGCTTGCACAAAAAAAAAAGAAAAAAAAATCAACAGCAGTCTGAGTGGAATAAGTGCAGTGAAATTCTATACTGACACAGACACATTATACAGACCATTATAAACATCTGCCATGTCCAGGCACAGAGCAGTGTTAAGAACTGTTAGCTGTATGTACCAGCCTTTCGTATAAGAGTTGAAAAAGAAGGCAGAACAGATTTTTCATTATGGATTACTTGCTTTACACATTCTATACTACAGTTAGACAGTTAGATGTTATCATGTCTTACACAAATATATATATATATATATATATATATATATATATATATATATATATATATATATATATATTTTCTTCTATCCTATCCTATCCTTATTGTGTTGTACAAAAAAAAGTTCAGCATGCCTCTGCTTTTTGAAAAGAAATGATCATTGGTTAGTTTTAAAAGGATCACCTTTCTTTGCGGGAGGCCTACTGCATAATGAAATAAACTATATTCTAGTTATCACAATAAACTGTATATGTTGTAGTAAAATTTAACTTTTTATAGGCTGTGTTCAGTACACAAATGCATATCAAGTTGTTTTGTAAGTATATTTATTTTATGCATGCAAATGCTCACTTGTATATTTATGTAGATGTGCATGTTTTTTTCTTTGCTTTGTAAATTATACTGAGTGATATTATATATACATATAAACCAAAGGAAAATGTTGGTATGTATTACATTTTTGATAAACACTAGTGCAGGCTATAATGATGTTTCGTGTAATCCAGTTAAGCATTATTATTACCAAATTTAAGAGTCTTTTTTTTCTTGTAGCACAAATGCTTACATAAAATTGTGTGCATTTTATATAGATAATGAAAGTTTAATAAAGATTTCAGGATTATTTGTCTTTATTGACCGGTTATTATATGTGCAGTTTACATAAGGTGATGGCTAAACTTTATTGTACTTTCTCTAGAGGTATATCCATTTACATTGTAGAAACAGGTTTTGTGAACTAAAAGTATATACGGTATTTCACAAAAGTGAGCACACCCTCACATTTTTTGTAAATATTTTATTATATCTTTTTATGTGACAACACTAAAGAAATGACACTTTGCTACAATGTAAAGTAGTGAGTGTACAGCTTGTATAACAGTGTAAATTTGCTGTCCCCTCAGAATAACTCAACGCACAGCCATTAATGTCTAAACTGCTGGCAACAAAAGTCAGTACACCCCTAAGTGAAAATGTCCAAATTGGGCCCAAAATGTTAATATTTTGTGTAGTCACCATTTTTCAGCACTGCCTTAACCCTCTTGGGCATGGAGTTCAGCAGAGCTTTACAGGTTGCCACTGGCGTCATCTTCCACTTCTTCGTGACGACATCATAGAGCTGGTGGATGTTAGAGACCTTACTCTCCTCCACCTTACGTTTTGAGGATGTCCCACAGATGCTCAATAGGGTTTAGGTCTGGAGACCTGCTTGACCAGTCTATCGCCTTTACTCAGCTTCTTTAGCATCATGTTGGAATATTGCCCTGTGGCCCAGTCTCCGAAAGGAGGGGATCATGCTCTGCTTCAGTATGTCACAGTATATGTTGGCATTCATGGTTCCCTCAATGAACTGTAGCTCCCCAGTTCCGGCAGCACTCAAGCAGCTCCAGCCCATGACCCTCCCACCGCCATGCTTGACTGTAGGCGAGATGCTTGTCTTTGTACTCCTCACCTGGTTGCTGCCACATGCTTGAAACCATCTGAACCAAATACGTTTATCTTGGTCTCCTCAGACCACAGGACATGGTTCCAGTAATCCATGTCCCTAGTCTGCTTGTCTTCAGCAAACTGCAGGCTTTCTTGTGCGTCATCTTTAGAAATTGCTTCCTTCTAGGATAACCGCTAGAGAGACTAATTTTATGTAGTGTGCGGCGTATGGTTTGAGCACTGACAGGCTAACCCCCCCCCCCCCCCCCCAATCATCATCCCTTCAACCTGTGCAGCAATGCTGGCAGCACTCATACGTCTTTTTCCCAAAGACACCTCTGGATATGACGCTGAGCATGTGCACTCAACCTCTTTGGTCAACCATGGCAAGGCCGGTTCTGAGTGGAACCTGTCCTGTTAAACCGCTGTATGGTCTTGGACAGCGTGCTGCAGCTCAGTTTCAGGGTCTTGGCATTCTTCTTATAGCTTAGGCCAGTGGTCATCAACCCTGTCCTCAAGGCCCACTAACAGGCCAGGTTTGCAAGATAACTGAAATACATCACAGGTGATATAATTTGCTGCTCAGTGATTGCAGTATTCTAGTCTGCAGCTCCCCAAGGTAATACATAAAACCTGGCCTGTTAGTGGGCTCTGAGGACAGGGTTGATGACCACTGGCTTAGGCCATCTTTATGTAGAGCAACAATTCCTTTTTTTTTTTTTTTTAAATCCTCAGAGTTCTTTGCCATGAGGTGCCATGTTAAACTTCCAGTGACCAGTGTGAGAGCAGTAACATCAAATTTAACACATCTGCTCCCTGTACACACCTGAGACCTTGTAACACTAACATGTTACATGACTCTGGGAGGGAAAATGGGGCCCAATTTGGACATTTTCACTTAGGGGTGTACTCACTTTTGTTGCCAGCGGTTTAGACATTAATGGCTGTGTGAATTATCTTGAAGGGACAGCAAATTTACACTGTTATACAAACTGTACCCTCACTACTTTGTAGCAAAGTGTAATTCAGTGATGGGTAAGATCCTGCGAGCCACACAAAACTTAGTAAAGTGGGATTCCGGCCAGCGAAAAAATTTTTTTAAAGTCGGCAGCTACAAACACTGTAGCTGCTGACTTTAAATTAGTAGACGTACCTGTCCTGGGTGTACGCGATGTCAGCCGCCCGAGGCCGACCCGTCACTCGGCTCTCGGGTCCCAGCACCGCCATCCTAAGTAAGGGAAACAGGCAGTGGAGCCTTGCGGCTTCACGGCCAGTTTCCTACTGCGCACGCACGCGTGAGCGCTCTGTGAATGGCCCCGTGGTTTTCTGGGAACACACACACAGTTCCCAGAAGGCAACGGGGCCACTCACCGAGGAACACGACACACCTTGCGGAATAGGAAGAGGCAGATTAGGAAGACTGCCTAGCAACAAGGGTTCAGGTAAGTTTAAAAAAAAATTTTTTTCAAATGTTTTTTTTGTTTTAGGATTTTTGGTGCAATTTTTTTTTTTTTTTTTCAGGGTGGCCCTCCACTTTAGTAAAACACTACTCAGCTGTGTGCGTTAAACACACATCTGATACGCGTGCAAATGACAAATGTAAAAAAGATTACGCTGCGCTAGAGTGTGTTGGACATGCTACTAAATTATAGCATGATAGAACAACTGCGTCTAAATAAACGCATGTGGATGAGGGAAACAGAATACCTCTACAAGGTAACCTAATAATAGATGGATACTAATAATGTAAATACAAATATGAAATATGACAAATATAAACGCATCAAAGTAATAAATGCTAATTCAAACGTGAAATATGACAAACGCATCAAAGTGCACAAGTACCAATAAGCATAACTGAATCGCAGCATTACTAAAAAGTGCAATGAATAAATATATATCTTTTGCAGGACTTCATAGTAGGGCTGGGAAAAAAATCGATTTAAATCTTGAATCGAGTTGAGAGGTCAAATCGATTCAAAATTTAAGCAAATCGATTTTTTTAGATTTTTTTTTTTTCACCGCGCCGGTCCGGAGGCGCTGTGGGCATGAGTTTTTAGGCGAGGCCGCGGCTTCGGCCTGGTCCGCTGCTACGGCTGGACGACGCGGACTAGGCCGAACTGGCAGCCTCGCCTAAAAACTCATGCCCGCAGCGCCTCCGGACCGGCGCGGACACCGCGCCAGGCCTGAAGAACTGCGGGCAAGGAGTTTTTAGGTGAGGCCGCGGCTTCGGCCTAGTCCGCGAGGCCGGACGCCGCGGACTAGGCCGAAGCCGCGGCCTCGCCTAAAAGCTCATGCCCGCAGCGCCTCGGGACCGGCGTGATTTCCAAAAAAGAAAAAAAAACTCGATTCGAATCGAGTTTTTTTTAAGAGAATCGAAGATTTTTTTTTTTAAGAAAATCTCCCAGCCCTACTTCATAGTGAACTATACGTTTTGGTTCCATTGTGGACTTTTGTATTGCGTTTATATTTGTCATATTTCATGTTTGTATTTACATTTATTAGTATCCATCTATTAGGTCCGCTTACCTTGTAGAGGTATTGTGTTTCCCTCATCCACATGCATTTATTTAGACGCAGTTGTTCTATCATGCTATAATTTAGTAGCATGTCCAACACACTCTAGCGCAGCGTAATTGTTTTACATTTGTAATTTCTTCAGTGTTGTCACATGAAAAGATCTAATAAAATATTTACAAAAATGTGAGGGGTGTGTTCACTTTCGTGAGATACTGTGTGTGTATATAAAAGTGCATTTAAATCCAGGTTTAATTTTTCACTCACTGACATGCTATAGTGAATTTTAGTTGCCGTGGGGTTGATTTACTAAAACTGGAGAGTGCAAAATCTGGCGCAGCCTTGCATATAAACCAATCGCCTTTTAACAAAAAAAAAAAAAATATTAAGTGAACAAGGAAGTTAGAAGCTAATTTGGCTACTATACACAGCTGCACCAGATTTTGCACTCTCCAGTTTAAGTAAATCAATGCTAGTACTCCTAAACTTTGTGTCTGGAACCTCCCACAGTACAATCCCAGTGTATACTAAAACCTCAACTTTCTGTACTTGCATGTGAGTCGAGAAAACTGAGCTCAGCTGACCACAGGCACCAGTGATGGCTTCTGCTTCACCTGTAATGCAAAGCTTGTTCATAAATGCCCATATTACCTTTTGCCCACTTGAGGCTGTGTGGACTGATGTTTCAAAAGGCATTTGTCTAGCAGCCAGAAAGTGGGATCGGTCAACCAAACCAATGCCAGAACCGAGGGATGTGGAACAACCGACACGTAGATTAGGTCCCTCAGAGCGGTGTTGAAAACCAAATGGTGACGATGACAAATAGAAAAAGAAAGGAAGGGCCAAATAGTGTAAATCCTTATAAAACTGAAAATTTTATTAAAATGGGTATACACTCACATGCAGATCCATAAAAAACAGCGCTGTGATAAAAGTGGCGACAGTGGTAGGACCCCACTGTCGCCACTTGGTTTTCAACACCGCTCTGAGGGACCTAATCTACGTGTCGGTTGTTCCACATCCCTCGGTTCTGGCATCGGTTTGGTTGACACAGCAACGTGAGAGGCACCTCATCGCTCCTTCGGGCCGTCTGCAGACACTCACCACCCAAGCCTATCTGACCCCTCTCGGCGTATGCCCTGGCGGGTCCATTCAATCTGGTAAGCCTCTTCACTGTTGGTGGTGCTGTGTATGTTTCCACTACAGATGATGTATTAATTTGAAGTGTCTAGCCCCTGGATTTTATGTGATAGCCCAACACAAAGTGGCACATACTTATGACGTGGAAGGAAAATGATAAATGGTTATCAATGATTTTTTTACAAATTATATGTGGTGTGCATTTGTATTCTATACTTTGTAGAACCATCTTTCACTGCAATTACAGCTACAAGTCTTTTTGGGGATGTCTGTACAAACTTTGCACAGCTCGAGTGAAATTTTTTCTTTGCAAAATAGCTCCAGCTCTGTCAGATTGGATGGATAGTGTCTGTGAACAGCAATTTTCAAGTCTTACCACAGATTCTCAATTGGGTTTAGGTCTAGACCAGGGATATGCAATTAGCGGACCTGCAGCTGTTCTAGAACTCCAAATCCCATGAGGCATAGCAAGACTCTGACAGCCACAAGCATGACACCCAGAGGCAGAGGCATGATGGGACTTGTAGTTTTGCAACAGCTGAAGGTCTGCTAATTGCATATCCCTGGTCTATACTTTTACTGTGCCCTTCTAACACATGATATGCTTTGATCTTAAACCATTCCATTGTAGCTCTGGCTGTATGTTTAGGGTCGTTTTCCTGCTCGAAAGTGAGCCTATGCTCCAGTCTCAGGTCTTTTGCAGACTCTTAACAGGTTTTATTCTCTCACGGTGGAGTTGGTGTGTTCAGGGTGATGTGCAATGTTAGTTTTCTGCCACACGTAGCATTTTGCTTTTAGGCCAAAAAGTTCAATTTTGATTTCATCTGGCCAGAGCACCTTCTTCCACCTGTTTGCTGTGTCCCCCACATGGCTTCTCGCAAACTGCAAATGGGACTTCTTATGGCTTTCTTCTTACCACTCTTCCATAGAGGCCAGAATTATGGAGTGCACGACTAATAGTTGTCCTGTTTTCCCACACAAGCTGTGGATCTCTGCAGCTCCTCCAGAGTTCCCATGGGCCTCTTGGCTGCTTCTCTGATTAATGCTCTCCTTGCCCGCCCTGTCATTTTAAGTGGACGGCCACGTCTTGGTAGGTTTGCAGTTGTACCATACTCTTTCCCTATTCGGATGATGGATTGAACAGGGCTCCTTGAGATGTTCAAAGCTTGGGATATTTTTTTTAAACTTCTCCACAACTTTATCTCTGACCTGTCTGGTGTGTTCCTTGGCCTTCATGATGCTGTTTGTCCACTAAGGTTCTCTAACAAACCTTTTTGAGGGCTTCACAGAACAGCTGTATTTATACTGAGATTAAATTACACACAGGTGGACTCCATTTACCAATTAGGTGACTTCTGAAGGCAACTGGTTCCACTAGATGTTAGGGGTATCAGAATAAAAGGGGCTGAATAGAAATGCACGCCACACTTTTAACATATTTATTTGTTAAAAAAATGTGAAAATTGTTTATCATTTTCCTTCCACTTCTCAATGATGTGTTGGTCTATCACACAAAATCCCAATAAAATACTTTTATGTTTTTGGTTGTAACATGACAAAATGTGGAAAATTTAAAGGGGCATGAATACTTTTTCAAGGCTCTGTACATTTTTATTTTTGTCTCTAATAGCCCTGAAGAAGGGGGTGTCTTTGTCATCCCCCCCAAAATGTGTTGGTTTTACCATGCTTTACTACTTTCAATAAGAAAAACTACATATTCAGCTTTATTTCAATTCTAATTTGATACCGGGTGCTCCTTTTACCTACTCGCACAAGTATATTGCTACAAACCCGTGGACTGGGGTAGGGTAATGGGAGAGGCACATCCTTGAAAGCCCTGCCAGGGTCCAGTTTCCTGAAGGTACAAGACTATAAGCCAGCGTCTATGAATACTTTGCCTTTCTCCTGTACTGCACTCCAAGATGTAGAATTTGCAGGAAAGTGAAAATTCCTCTTTTAGTATACGCGAACAGAATCTATTACAAAAATTTTTAGTGTGACATAAAGATATCTTTCTTTATCGTACATCACGGAACACAGAGCAGCATAATAATGACTAATTGGGTTATACACTACCTTTTAGGTGATTGGACACTGGCAACCAATAGTAAGACGGTTCCTCCCATATAACCCCTCCTATACAGGAAGTACCTCAGTTTTTTTTCACCAGTGTCTTGAAGGTGATGGTCATGGCTGTTGAAGCTCTTCAAATTCTTCAAATAATGTCCCAGTGAGGATGTTCTAATCGGATCCATTCGGATGGCATAAGAAAGCTAAAGTGGATGGTACCCGAGCCTCGGTTTCAAGAGCGAGGTTTTGCTTGTAATGTGTCCTATATGGCACTGGACCCTTGTTAAATTGGTATTCCTGGTCATAACTTTCCCAAGGCAAACCAGAAGGGTGCTTTACAAAAAATGGGGGACCCGGTCCTTGAAGGTCCTCAGAGGCGCTACCCACCGTGATAGAAGATTGGACCTGATAAACAAGCCCTGCTGCTTGGGATGGTGAGTACTCCCTTTGGGAATTTCTATGTGTACTATTAGTTATATTCCCTCTGTTTCTGGTGTGACTTTTGTGCCTGTCTGCAGATTACAGAGGACCAGGTATGGCGCCCGTGCATGCCGCCGTAGTGCGCATGCACTGTTGCGGTGTGCGGCTGGGCACAGCGGAGGCGCCGTGCGGCGTACTATGCGATCAGTTCAGTGCAGGCTTTCTAAGGAGCAGGTGCTCCTGGCATGTGCTGGGACAACGCAGAGCAATACCTGGGCACGTGAGTCTGGAGGTTTTTGGACACAGTTGCAATAGGTTTCACACTGGTCTCAGCTTGTGGGGAGTACTTTTTTCCACGTATGTAAGCAATGTCTTCCAGAAAACGTGGTACAGGGAGCAGGGTAAGCGGACCTTCCTTGAAAACAGGAGACCAGCCCCATGCTGATGCAGCCTCAGTCTCCCCTGAAAGACCTGCGGCATCTGGCTTGGCTGAGCCATTGCATTTGTCAGGCATCGTGGCCACCACCAATATTCCTGCCTCGGCTTATGTTACTAAGGATGATTTGGCATCGGCATTAGCAGGCCTTGAAGGCAAGATAGCTGGCATGATTGCTGCTGTAACACAGGGAGGAAAGAAACGTAATAGCTCTCCTGAGCCTGGGCCAAGTGGAGAATCACTAGAGCACCAGGACTCTTATAGCCAAATGGGTCCAGGTGATCTGGATCCAGAGTGGGCAGAGGATTTGGAGGAGGTGGCCATGAAAGACCGGGAAGAGGGAGAGGCTGATGAATCCTCAGCTGAGGACTCAGGTTCGGAAAAACCAATGTTAGCCTCCCATTCCCAGAAATTGTTTATCCAATCTCTGACTGAGATGGTATGAGTTGGATTTAAGTTACCTCCGGTTCAGGAGTCTTGACTTTCCTGCTCTACTTTGCGACCTCAGCAAGGTTCCCAGGCGTTTCCCTTGTATCCTTTATTGGAGCAGGTGATCTACGCAGACTGGGATCACCCTGACAGGATATTCTTGCCTCCAAAAAGATTTTCTATTTTATATCCTATGGAGGAAAAGTTCAGGAAGAGATGGGGTACACCTTTGGTGGACGCCGCCATTTCTTCAGTGAATAAGAATTTAACCTGTCCAGTGGATAATGCCCAGGTATTTAATTATCCGACCGATAAAAAGTTACAATCCTTGTTTAAAGCCTCCTTTGCGGTGGCTGGTGCAGCAGTCCAACCAGCAGTTGCAGCCATTGGGATTTGTCAATCCCTAAAGGACCGTGTTAAAAGGTTATTAAAAAACCTGCCTTGTCAGGAGGAACCTTCCGCGGAATTGTCGGAGCTTCCTCATGCCTTTATGTTTTGCAGTGGACGCATTGAAAGACTCAGTTCAACAGATGTAACGTTTTGCGTTACTGTCCGTACATATGCGCAGGGTTCTGTGGCTAAAGAACTGGTCTGCTGAGACGCCATGCAAGAGGCTACTTGCAGCCTTTCCATTTCATGGAGAACGCTTGTTTGGCGAAGATCTGGATAAATATATCCAAAAGATCTCTGGAGGATAAAGTGCTCTCCTCCCTACCAAGAGGAGAGGTAAGCAACCCTCTTATAAGATTCCCAGTGCTCCAGGTCCTAGTGCTTCTCCCAAACGGTATTGACGGCCTCAGCCGTCAGGGTTTAAGAAACCTCAAAGTCAGAGGAAGCCCTGGAACCAGAAGCCAGCCAAGTCCAACTCCAAGTCAACCTTATGAAGGGACGCCCCCGCTCTCACGGGTGGGGGGCAGGCTTCGGCTGTTTCTGGATGTATGGGAAGATCTGGTTATTTCCACCATAACACAGGGTCACAGAATAGAGTTCTGGAGATCCCTCCCTCCGCCGTTTTCTGTACGCAAGGGTCCCGTCAGATCCAGAGAGAAAGAAATGCCTATTCCTAGCCTTGCAGCATCTGCTGATGCAGGGGGTAATCGTCAAGGTTCCGCACGAAGAAAGATTCAGGGGGTTTTACTCAAACCTTTTTACTGTGCCAAAACCAAATGGGGAACTAAGGCCCATTTTGGATCTCAAGGCTCTCAACCTTTTTGTAAACGTCCGATCCTTCCGTATGGAGTCGGTTCGTTCAGTAATAAAATCTCTGAGAAAGGAAGATTTGGCGTCCATAGACATCAAGGACGCATACATTCATGTACCGATATTCGGTCCACATCAAAGGTTTCTGCGTTTCGCAGTAGAGGGCTGTCATTTTCAATTTGTGGCACTGCCGTTTGGTCTAGCCACGGCCCCCAGGGTTTTCACAAAGATTCTGGCCCCGGTATTGGCGTTCCTAAGGTCCCAGAAGATCTCCGTGGTAGGTTATCTGGACGATTTTCTATTGCAGGATTGCTCTTGCACCATCCTGTTCCAAAAACGTGTCAAAAACAGTGCAGATTTTGCAACGCCGGGGTTTGATTCTAAATGTGAACAAGTCATCCCTTTGCCCAACCCAGACCTTGGTGTATCTGGGTCTGGTCTTGGACACCGCCCTAGAAAGGTTGTTTTTACCCCCCTTAAAAGTCGCTTCCATAGTGGAACTCGTCCAGAAGGTGAAAAAAGAACCAAGACCTTCTATTTGGCTGTGCATGAGGTTGCTGGGCAAAATGGTGTCATCCTTCAATGCAATTTCATATGCACAGTTCCACTCCAGGGTGTTCCAGAACAGCATTCTGGGAGCCTGGGACAGGTCTGCTCGAACCTTAGATCATCCTATGATTCTATCCCCACAGGTACAATGGAGCCTCTCTTGGTGGTTAAAACCAGCAATTTAAGAAAAGGGAAATCTTTTCCACCAGCAGTCTGGAGGGTAGTAACTACAGACGCCAGTCGTCTGGGTTGGGGAGCAGTCCTGGAGGAGGCATCTGTCCAAGGAATATGGTCCCAGACAGAAAGGACTTTACCCATCAATCTATTGGAGATTCGGGCAGCTCATCTGGCTCTGCGTTTCTGGACGTCCAGGTTACGGGGTCTCCGTGTTAGAGTCCAGTCTGACGACTCCACGGTTGTGGCATATATCAACCACGAGGGAGGTACCAGGAGTCGGGCAGCCCAAAGAGAGGTAAACTACATATTGACTTGGGCAGAAAAGCATGTGCCGTTTCTCTCGGCAGTATTTATACCGGGGGTGGACAATTGGCAGGCGGACTTCTTAAGTCGCCAGAAATTGTTGCCAGGGGAATGGTCCCTGCATCCTGAAGTTTTTCTATAGATCTGTCAACACTGGGGGACCCCAGATGTGGATCTGCTGGCATCCAGATTCAATGCCAAACTGGACAGGTTTGTATCAAGAACCAGGGATCCGCTTGCTGTCGGGATAGTTCCTTGGGATCAGTATTCTCTGATATATGCTTTCCCTCCGATCTAAATTCTGCTGCACTTACTACGCAGAATACAGGAAGAACGAAAGCCTGTGATCCTAGTTGCCCCAGCGTGTCCTCGGAGATCCTGGTACTCGGAGATTGAAATTGGCAGTGGGGGACCCATTGGTCCTTCCGTGCCGTCCAGACCTGTTGTCTCAGGGACCCATATTCCATCCTTCTTTACGGTTGCTAAATTTGATGGCATGGCTATTGAGACCAGAATATTAAAGGACCGTGGTGTCATGGGTTCAGTCTTGTCTACTCTGATAAATGCTAAAAAGTCAGTTTCTAGATCTATCTATTATAGAGTCTGGAAGTCATACATTTCTTGGTGTGAAGAAAGGAAATGGAACCCTCCTAGGTATACGATTGGAAGAGTTCTGGCCTTTCTTCAAGCAGGAGTAGACTTGAAGCTGGCTTTAGGGACAATTAAAGGACAGATTTTGGCCTTATCGTTTTTTTTCCAAAGACCAATTGCATCCCATTCTTTGGTACATACCTTTTTGTTAAGGGATTAATGCACCTAAGGCCGCCGGTTAAGCCGCCTTTATGTCCCTGGGATCTGAATTTGGTCCTGTCGGCTTTACAGTGTCAACCGTTTGAACCTATTGGGCATATCCCGTTTGTCCTATTAACCAGGAAATTGGTCTTTTTGGTGGCTATAACTTCAGCTAGGAGGGTGTCAGAATTGGCCGCCCTTTCTTGCAAAGAACCTTTTTTGATTCTTCATCAGGACAGAGTGGTAATGCGCCCTCGTCCAGATTTTTTACCTGAAGTAGTTTCCAAATTTCATTTGAATCAGGACATCATTCTACCTTCCTTTTTTCCAAACCCTAAAACTAGGGAGGAAAGGTCACTTCACTCGCTCGATGTGGTGAGGGCGATCAAGGCTTACTTAAAGATGTCAGCTTCTTTTGGGAAAACTGACTGCATTTTTGCCCTGCCGGAAGGTCCCAGAAAAGGACAGCCAGCAACAAGTTCAACTATATCCAGGTGGATTCGCCAGACTATTATCCAGGCGTATGGATTAAAGCGCAAGGTTCCACCTTCGGATTTAAAAGCACACTCCACTAGAGGGGTTAGTGCATCATGGGCAGTACGCCAACAGGTGTCTATGGCTCAGGTTTGCAAAGCGGCCGCTTGGTCTTCAGTTCATACGTTCACCAGGTTTTACCAGGTGGCTGTTAGATCTCAGAAGGATACTGTTTTTGGCCACAGTGTGTTGCAGGCAGCTTTATAAGTCTCTGGCCCGTTGGGCTTAGGGATATGGTGGTGTCCCGTCCCCCCCCCCCCCCCCCAGGTGCATTGCTTTAGGACATCCCAATTAGTCATTATTATGCTGCTCTGTGTCCCGTGATGTACGATAAAGAAAAATGGATTTTTAAATACAGCTTACCTGTAAAATCCTTTTCTTGAAGTACATCACGGGACACAGAGGTCCCTCCCCTCTTTTCTGGGATCGTCATTGCTTGCTACAAAACTGAGGTACTTCCTGTATAGGAGGGGTTATATGGGAGGAACCATCTTACTATTGGTTGCCAGTGTCCAATCACCGAAAGGTAGCGTATAACCCAATTAGTCATTATTATGCTGCTCTGTGTCCCGTGATGTACTTCAAGAAAAGGATTTTACAGGTAAGCTGTATTTAAAAATCCACTTATCACTTGATGCCGAAAGACAGCTACAGTGCAGGCTTAAATTGCTGGGGGGGGGGGGGGGGGGGGAGTACATGAACGCAGGGAGCTCTGTGATTGCCGAGTCCTTGGGATTCGACTGATCACAGATCGGAGTAAAGGGCTGATCACGGCCGTTTACCATGTGATAAACTGTCAGCCAATGACAGCTGATCACATGATGTGAACAGAAGCTGGTAATCGTTTTTTTTCCCCTCATGCTGACCGCTTGAGGATATAAAAAAAAAAAAAAAAAAAAAGCCGATTGCTGGCTTCTGTAAAAGGGACATCAGTCACCACCAGTGCCGCCTACCAGTGCCCTTCAATGCTGTCTATCAGTGCTGCTTCATCAGCACACATCAATGTAGGAGAAAAATTACCTGTTTGCAAAAGTTATAACAACTAAACTTTTTTTTTTTCAAAATTTTCGTTTTTTTTGTTGGCTTAGCAAAGAATAAAGAACCCAGTTCTGATTAAATACCACCAAAAGAAAGCTCTGTGTGAAAATGAATGATCAAAATTTCATATGGGTACAGTGTAGCATGACCGTGCTGAAAATTGGCCTGTGCAGGAAGGGGGTATAATGTACCCAGTAAGCAAGTGGTTCAGCTATCATTCAATAGATATCAAACGTGATGACTCAATGGTGCATGCCAGTGAAACGGTAAACATTAGTACCTAAAATTTTTTACGGGTGACACTTTAAATGCCTTTTTTTTAGGTTATCAGTTTAGAATGAACCATGGGTAATGGTCCTTGAAATATTACCCTCACTCTGACATCTTCAGAGATACCCGGAGTGGTGCAGTCACTTTACATACTTGTGCAGGCCATACATGCATGTTTGCGTATTTGTGGGATAGGGGTGCTTTTTACTTTACTTTTTTTTTTAACTACAATTTCATTTTTCACTTTTTTTTCTATTTAAATACTGGTCTACATTATTCAGAGAATGAACTGAAACCATTACTTGCAGGAGCAATCGAGGAATGGATATACCTCAATCTCCTCCTGCTCCCATTCTTAGGCTAGTTTGTCGTAGTCCCAATGCTTTTACAGAGCAGTTCACTGACTGAAAAAATGCTACCAGCCATGAGCTAGTTTTAACCACTTGAAATCGAGGATGTTTTACAATGGCATAAGGATAGAAAGTAGTTAAAAGATAAGTTTACCTTTCTACAAATAATAATAAATGCATATCTTTTTGCAGGTAAAAAATTTGCATTTATTTTTTGTAGTAGGAGCCTGTAAAGCATTGCACCAGTTAAAGCATTGCACCAGTTATCAGCAGATCGCTTGTCTGCTTGCTGTGTGGGTAAGTGGATACTCTCTGACAGGAAGACTCAATGAACTACCACAGCACTGTGGTAGTTTATCGAGAACTGCAAGCGAACAGCCGCTAAGGATGTCAGGGCTTGTACTTCAGTCATACACAGAGCTGCCTCGCTGGTTTCAAACAGTTAGAGCTAGTACAGGGAACTTCTCTGCACTGCTGCCACAGGAAGAGGGGGCAGCGGACGGCAGCTGCAGTCTTGGGAACATGTTCCACCCAAAAATCGGGTGGAACATGTTCCCAAAGGTGGACTTATTATTTAAAGTGATTGTAAAGTCTTGTTTGTTATTTTTATTTATTTTTTTTTAAAAAGAGGTCTACTTATCTCCACAGGGGCAACCAACCCGAGCTGCAGCTCTGTGTGTCCATTCAGACACGGAACTGCAGCCCCCCCCCCCTCCTGATAGCAGTGGAAGCCAATCAGGAGGGAGAGTCCCGGACAGCTGAGACACTCGTGTGTATGTGTGTGTGTGTGTGTATATATATATTGCTGGACAGAGATGGGGTTCTGGTAACTATTAGGGGGGCTGCTGCGCACACAGAAGGCTTTTTATCTTAATGCATTAAGATAAAAAAAAAAACCTTCTGACTTTACAATCCCTTTAACCACTTGCTGAGCAGCCGCTATCATACTGCGGCAGCACGGCTCATTCCTGCAAATCGCCATAGCTGTGCGTTGGTCCTTTTAAACATCTATAGCAGGTGCGCGCCCGCTGCATGGTGGGGGACATGATGCACATAATGGGCGCCGGCCACGTGCGATCGCGGGCACGAGAGCCAGAACGGGGGTGTGTATGTGTAAACCCACAAATCCCCATTCTGTCAGGAGAGAGACTGATCGTCTGTCCCTAGTAATTAGGAACAACGTTATGTTTTCTCATCTAGTCAGTCCAATGAGGGAACACATTTAACCCCTTGATCACCCCTAGTGTTAACCCCTACCCTGCCAGTGACATTTACACAGTAATTGGTGCATTTTTATACCAAAAATATGTAGAAGAATATAGACCTAAAATGGTGAAGAAATTTTATTTTGGATATTTACTATAGCTAAAAGTATAAAATATTTTTTTTCGAAATTGTCTGGGTTTTTTTTGGTTATAGTGAAAAAACTAAAAATCGCAGAGGTGATCAAATACCACCAAAAGAAAGCTCTGTGGGGAAATCAACATGTACATTTTCTTTGGATACAGTGCACATGACCGCGCAATTGTGAGTTAAAGCTACACAGTGCCGTATTGCAAAAAAATGGCTTAGTCATAAAGGGGGAAAATCTTCCGGGGCTGAAGTGGTTAACCCACTTCTAATAAATTGTCTTATCCCCTCTGTAACATTTTAGCATGTGTCCCTGTGTCCGTGTAATGCAAAAAAAATCCTCTGATCTGTACTGATATAAGCTCCGCTCTGGGCGCTCAACTGATTCCTCTCTCCGCCTCACAGCTGCAGTGGGTGGGGCTGAGCCCTCTCGCTGATGTCAGACGGGGAGGAGAGAGAGAGAGATGAGAGAGTCCGCCGACAATCAGCTGAGCGCTGGGAGCCGTGTTTATACAGGTACAGATCGGTGGATTTTTTATATTATACAGGGACACATGATATAATCGTACAGAGGGGATAAGACCATTTATTAGAAGATATGAGAGTAGCAGGAAGGGGGGCGCTGTTGTGAGGATAGAGGAGACGCAAGAGAGCAGGCTGCGGATGACGGAATCATGAAAACTGACCACGTTTCAGGGCTCAGCAGCCATGATAATCATGGTCAGTTTGCAGAGGGGAGGGTATAGCCGGGCAGCCATGATAATCATGGTCAGTTTGCAGAGGGGAGGGTATAGCCGGGCAGGATCAGCCAGGTTTTTTAGGGTATACAGTGGGCCAAATGATACAGCACGAGCACTCTGCTGTATAATATGCTTTAAAGCAGAAGTAAACCCATCCATAAAACAGTTACCTTTCCGACACGTGCCTTTCCTGGTGTCATAACTGATCACGTGTGCAACATCATGGCAGTTGTAGATTAAACAGAGACCAAGATGGCCAAACGATAGGAGGGTTTACTTCCACTTTAAGGAAACAGAATCTGTTTTTTTTCTTATTGGGGGGTTAACGCTTTAAGGAAAGAGGGACCTAAACCCATTTGATTCATGGTTTTCCAAAAGGAGATTATGAAAAAAATATTTCTGCAGAAAGAATTCTGATACATTTCAGACAACATACCCACCCTGCCTAAATTTAAGCTTCAGTTCTTTTTGTAGATGGTGGAGAAAAGAGACTGGGTAAATCTTTTTTTTCTTGTAATGTACACCGATCAGTCATAACTTTATGATCACTGACAGGTTAAAGTGGTAGTAAACTCTCTTCTGCAAAAACCCACTGACAGGCGGGGTTTTTATAACAGAGGAGACCCTGGAGGTCTCTTCTGTCATAAATGTCCCCCCTGCCTGTCAGCAGGTGATGTGATCTGAGCTGCACAAGCGCAGCACAGACCACGTTGGCGAAGTGACTCCTACACGTGGGAGTGATGTCACCGCAGTGACACGTACCTCGTATGTGAGCCTGACGTGCAGAGGGAGACCTCTCGTACAGCCCTGGTTCCCAGATCACTGGAGTTGAGGACAGTGACCGTAGGAGCACAGTGGGGTATGAGTGCCTGGTGGATTCTCTGGAACTGGAGATGATGTCCACTGGGAGACACTGGAACTGACTGGAGTGCCGGGTGCAGGTAAGCTGGATACAAGTCAGCAGGTAAGCCGGATGCAGGTCAGCAGGGTGCAGGTCAGCAGGGTGCAGGTCAGCTGGATGCAGGTCAGCTGGATGCAGGTCAGCAGGCTGCAGGTGAGCTGGATGCAGGCTGCAGGTGAGCTGGATGCAGGTGAGCTGGATGCAGGTCAGCAGGCTGCAGGTGAGCTGGATGCAGGTCAGCAGGCTGCAGGTGAGCTGGATGCAGGTCAGCAGGCTGCAGGTGAGCTGGATGCAGGTAAGCTGGATGCAGGTCCGCAGGGTGCACACAGCAGGCAGAAGCAAGGTCAGACAAGCCGGGTCATACACAGTGGATCAGTTCAACAGATTCGGCAGGCAAGGAATAGTCAAGTTCGGGCTGGTTTCTGGTAACAGGAGATCAGACAGGCAGGTAAACAGAATCAGAGTCAGGGAAAGCCAAGGTTCAGGATTAGAGACAGCAGCGTGGTCAGAGAGCCAGGTCAGGTGATCGGATGCTGATTACAGGAACAGGTCACAGGTGAAGCTGCAGATCAAACAGCAAGTGCTGAATTGTGGAAGCCCCTCTTAAAGGCCACTGGGCGCCAAAGCCGAATCACTGTGCGTGCGATCTCTGCGATCGGCACATGCGCATTGGCGCACGCCTGTTCGTTACTGGGAACCTGTTGGTGGGGATGCGCCTGAGCCCTGTTGCAGGTCTGGAAGTAGTATGTCCATGACACGCAGTCTGGTTGTTCAAGCGGCCAAAGAATCAGAAGGAAGGCCGAGTTAACATAGAAGCGCCGGGGACCAGGGAGAGTCATGACAGCCCATCGCTGGGCTCCATTTGTGGCAAGTCTCTCATAATATACTAGTAGGCGGAGACTTTACTAACCTTTTAACCACTTTATGACGAGCCGCTGCAGTTGTACTGCGGCAGGTTGGCTCTCCTGGGCGAAACGCCGCCATTGTACGTCAGCTCGCGCAGTTGCGGGCCCACACTTGCACCCACTGCGGGAGCATGCCCGTGGGTCAGGTGGACTTGAATGTCCACCAGCGATCGCCTAGTACAGAGGCAGAATGGGGATCTGCCTTTTGTAAACAAAGCGGATCCCCATTCTGACAGATGACATGACAGAGATCTACTGTCCCCAGTCATCAGGAACAGTGATCTCTATCATGGCCCAGGCAGCCCACCCCCCTACAGTTAGAACACACCTAGGGAACACAGTTACAAAACAAAGGTGCTTTACTGGAATCGTACAGGGTAAAATCCAGGATACAAATTGACATAATACAATGTTCAATATATCTTACAGTGGGTAGATCAGACAAAATATACACATATGCAGGGGAAGCGCATATTGGCACTTAAAATACTAATGACAATGGAACATATAGGATAGTGTCAACTTTAAATTAACTCAGGAGGATCACGGAAGATGAGGCTGCAAAAGAAGGAGAAGAAACGGGAAGGGAACACAGTCAACCCCTTGATCGCCCACCTATTGTTAACCCCTTCCCTGCCAGTGTCATTTTTACATTGATCTTTGCATTTTTATAGCACTGACCAATGTAATAATGTCACTGCTGCCCAAAAAGTGTCATTTGGGATCAGATTTGTCCGCCGCAATATTGCAGTCCCGCTAAAAATCACCATTACTAGTAAAAACAATGAAAAAGAAATAAATAAAAGTCCCTAAATCTATCCCATAGTTTTGTAGACGCGATAACTTTTTCCAGAACCAATCAATATAAGCCTATTGCATTTTTTTTTTTTTTTTTTTTTTTTTACCTAAAAATATATAGAAGTATATATATATCAGCCTAAACTGATAACATTTTTTTATTTTTTTTTCCCGGATATTTATTATAGCAAAACGTTAAAAATACTGTTTTTTGTTTTTTTTTCAAAATCCTTCCAGTCCTTAACTAGTTAAGTGAATAATATTAAAGAGTAACTCCACTTTTGTGGGAGGGGAATAAATAATATAGCATATACAATTGGCACACAAATCATATTGTAATTGATTGTCATAAATTACTTTTCCTTTCAATATGCAGCACTGTAATTTTCTGTAAATTCAACATGGCAACCTGGAGGTGTTCTGTACACAGAATGTATCCCCCAATCTGCACTACGTTACAAGTCAGATTTCAGGCATCCTCTGCAACAAAAATGTCTCTTTTTGTGTGAGATACTCCCAGTAGGACATCACGTCTAAAGGGATGCAGACCCTACAATTTTCTTGATAAAGGCCCTGCAGGTGCAGCAGCTGATTGATCATTGTGAAGCCACTCCAATTAGATTCACTTACCACGTGGATACTGTGACAGACCTAACAAAGATGGTGGCTTCTGGAGAGGATTAGGAGCAAGCCTTTTACCCACTGACTATGGCCCAGGGAGAGTGTAGATCGTTCTTTAATGATGGACCACCACTTAATGGACACTGAGAACATGGTTTGGATTACTTCAGATGGGACAGTAATATGTACCCACAATATCGCTCAGGAATTATAAAAAGACTATTCCTGGTTTGTTTGATTCTGAACTATACATGCTAATTAAAATAGCTGGGCACATTGGCCTCTGTTTCATGTTCTTCAATGTAGGAGCCGAACAGTCTACTACTGAGGTCCCCTGCTTTAGTCTGTTGCCTACTAGGCTGAGGAGGGGGAGATCACTGTTTGTATTGTTAGGGTAATCTGATCAGGAGGGGGAATGTCCTCCTGTGGTATATATTTGGTGTCAGTTTGTTCAAAAAAACACTCCATGTTCCAGTTTGTAACCAAGCTAGTCTCGCCTGGTTCTTGGTTACAATATGTGGCTGTAATATCTGCCATCTGAAGGACTCAAAGCACTGTACTGATGGAGGCACTCAAGCGGAGTGCAACAGGGTTTTTGTGACATTTTGTGGCAAGCGGTGGGATGCTTCCTACAGTCTGGGACATCCAAACCTCCACTGGGATCCAAGGACCGGATAGCAGAAGAGGAGAGATACAGATGCCCACCGCCATGGAGAAGGAATTCAGAAGGGGTTGCGAGAGATGGTTTGATTCTATCCACTGCAAACTGGAAGGAAACATCAGCCCGTGAGCAGCGCCACCAGGATAAAATTCTCCCCTCTATCCAGGAAAGGTACTGGTCGCAGTATGGATTGCGGGTGCTGCATTTGGGAGAAAAACCGCACAAGGAGCAGACAGCTGAGATAAGCAGGCTGGTCTGGGCAGAGATGCAGTTGGACGAGAGCTACAAAGCCCTCTGATGGCATGTATCCCATGCATGCCCTTGGATAGCGGATGACAGCCCAATGGAAGGCTACGGCGCCTGGGACTGTTGTACGTTAAAGCTATCAAGGGACCCTAACCTTGGGAGCGATTTAGAGAGGCGGTTGGAGGAAATCATGGATTTCAGGGAAGAGATACTGAACGTCTCAGAAGTGCACTGAGCAATGGAAGATCTAGAGTTTCTGGCCGTGCAGGAATAGGAGCTGGAGATCGCCTACAGCTGGCTGCTAGGCTCTGCTTAGCGACAGGACTGGGCTCCCGTAGCCTGAGACTATCCAGAAGTACCAGTCAACAGTCCTAAAATCTTGGCTGAAGTGTCAGCAATGGAGCAGTGTAACAGTGTGCTTTGCCCATCTCCACACACAGCTATGGAAGCTGAGGTCTTATGGCGGATACAGCAAGTGTTGACTGACCTTGATGAACCTGTTTCAGGATGATCTTGGATGGAGAAATGCGTCTGTCCAGTAGTTCAAGGGCTTGGAAGAAGAGGAAGCTATCCTCATTCCCCAGACATGGATCACAGAAAGCCTGGATTTACTTAACTTTTCATCAGAGGATGCCAAAATGTTGGCATTGGGCCCAAGGGCCACCAGCCCATGCCCTGGATTTTTAGCAATTCCAGAGACTAGGGATTTAATAGACAGATTTCTGTAGAGGAGGAACCACCTAGCAAACCCCCAGCAGAAGTGCTGGCAGCAGGACAGAGTACTGCAGACCCCTGCTCCACACCCGTGGCATTTTTCAGGGGCCCGAGGTGAGACGGTGGTGGTTCTTCTTCCCCAGTGGATTTCAGAGATGCAGGGAGGGGAAGCAGCCATTCCCCCTCCCCAACAAGGATTCGTGCACCTGGGAGACAGTACCAGATAAAGGGCGTCCCAGCAGCAGACGCTCAGTGACAGGGTTCCGTGACAGATACAAACACACAAATTTCTTCACAATAACAAAAGGTAGAAATCTGCAACAAAGTTTGTTAAAATCCTAGCAATAGACATTAAACACCCAGAGGGGAATGTTTTTTTTCTCAACAAAAGTGGTGTTACTCTGTAATTCATGTTGTTACAATGGCATCAAAAAGTCGGTGGGATTTATTAGACCGCAAGTAAACATGCTAACATAAGATGTTGTCCCTGAAAAAAATAGGTATCAGTTTGTGTATTGGGTTGCATAATCGCAAACTGGTCAGGGTTCCCATGTTGACTGGTGTGTCCACAGCCAGAAGCACCTATCAATGGGCACATGAGCAACATATCTGAACCGCCAGAGTAATGCTAGAAGGTGGCCTAGTCTGACAACTCACATTATCTTTTAAATTATATGGATGGCTGGGTGTATTTGCGTTGCTTGCCTGGGGAGGAGATGGCACCAGGATGCATTATGGGAAGAAGTCAATTGTTATGGTTATGCAATAGAGTTTTGTCTGTCAGCTTACCTGTCTCCATGTGTTCATCTCTAAAGACCAGCTGACTCTCACCTGAGTGGTTTTATAGAGAGGTGATAAGGGCGCTCTGGTGGAGGTGGGTAGCTGGTCAGAGGGATGATAGTGATGAGATGGCACTTCTGGCAGCACTTTGGTTAGAGGAGAAGCAACTCTGAAGATATAAAAAAGGAAAAGAAAGGCACTTCTAAGTGCAGTATGTCAAATTTAATAGAGTGCACAAGGGTTAAAAGCACTTACAAGATTGTTGAGTGTTAAAAGACATGATACCGTGCTGAGGATGGACACATGCCACAGATGAGGACTCCTGATTTTATCATGTCTTTTAACACTCAACAATCTTGTAAGTGCTTTTAACCCTTTGTGCACTCTATTAAATTTGACATACTGCACTTAGAGGCGCCTTTCTTTTCCTTTTTGAGTGGTTTTATAACCTATCCTCTAAGCATGGCCCCACCCCAGGCCCTGTCAGGGAACCCTATATTAACCTGTGCACTGAAAGCCAGCAGTGCTGATCAACCATTGTGTGTTAGCTTTCGTGTGTACTTGCTGTGTTTCCTGCGTCTGATTCCAGTTACCGACTTTGGCCTGTTCTCGACTATTCCTGTCTGCTCGTGACCCTGACCTTTGGCGTGTCCCCGACTATCCCTGTTTGCCTGTGACCCTGAACCTTGGCGTGAACTCTGTTGTCCTTGTCTGCTTGTGGCCCCGAGCTTGGCTTATTCCCTTACTATCCCTATCCTCCCGTTTCCTACTGTGGGTGTGAGCTGGGGGTCGCAACCTGGAGCCAGTTGCAGCCCAGTCCATCCTCACCACTAGAGGCTCTGGTGAACACCTGCTGGCTCTTAGACTCTGCGCCCCAGGGAATCTTACGCTCTAAC
This sequence comes from Aquarana catesbeiana, assembly GCF_042186555.1. Lineage (NCBI taxonomy): Eukaryota > Metazoa > Chordata > Amphibia > Anura > Ranidae > Aquarana > Aquarana catesbeiana. Next base: position 543,668,267 of record NC_133324.1, on the reverse strand, counting down.
CCCAGTGGGATCCATGCTGGTGTTCCAGCGGCCCTGCCTTCCTTACCACCCTGACTCCCATCCGCAGCAGTCAGCTGTAGGGTCCACTACCTTGCGCTGCACTCCTTATCCCTACGGTGTGCATCTGTCACCTAGCCTCAAGGTGACCTGACATCAAGCTGGAGGAGACAGTGTGATGCTTTGGGCAATGTTCTACTGGGAAACCTTGAGTCTTGCCATGCATGTGAATGTTACTTGACACGTACCTAAAAATTGTTGCTGACCAGGTACACCCTTTGATGGAAATGGTATTTCCTGATGGCAGTGGCCCCTTTCAATAGGGTAATATTCCCTACCACACTACAAAAATAATGGTTTGAGGTTAGCAACTAGTTTGAGGTGTTGACTTGGCCTTTGTCACTTACCTTACTGTGGAGCCCGAGATGATGAGGGTGGCCTCTTGCACAATTCCTGTCCAAGCACCCCTGGTAGTGGATACAGAGACTTCTAGGGAAGTGGAAAGGTGCAGACGCCTGACAGCTGTAGGAGTGAGCTGAAGCTTTAAGACACAGGAGCCCTTCCAGTGGTTGCGTGGAATCTGGTCACAAGTCTTTTTCGGCGGGAGCCAGGCAGATAGGTGCAGAATCAGGATCAGTTGCAAGGTCGGGAACAGGCAGGAGTCGGTAACGTGCTGGCGGAGGGGCAATTTCCCCATTTTGGCATGTAGACTATTTATGGGGTGAGTGTTGCACATATATTATGGAGTAATTTGTTCTAGGTTTTCTAGGTAATTTGTTCTAGGTCTTGCTGTGGCACTGCGAGACCTAATCGCCGCGTCTTCCCCCAACGGTTCGTTACCACCCAACGTAGAAAGGGGGAGAAAGCCTCCTTCTGGAATGGTGAACTAATCGCAGTGAAGTCGAAGGACAAACGGGATGTTTTCTTCCTGTCTTCCACTCACGCAGACACGACAGTCCAAATTAGCTCATCTCCACCAGATCGGAGTGGAAAAGCCTGTCTGTGACCATGAATATAATCTTAATATGGGAGGCTTAAACTTAACCAAATGACGAAGCCGTACTTAGTGCCTCGCAGAGCCAAAAGCTGGTACAAAAAAGTGTCTGTATATTTATTTTATTTGGCTGTATATAATGCTTTTGTGATTTACAAAGCAACAGGAAGAAGTGTATTTCTAAAATTTCAGGAGGCGATCATTGCAGCCCATTTCCAGATGCCAACATGGCAGCATACATATAATATAGCTCCGCCCCTATATACACCCACAGGACCTGTTTAAATCTATAAAAGTCTGACCGAGTAACCTCCCCCCATTCTCCTTTTTGTCCTCTATGTCAGTGTCCATCTGGGTTCAGCCTCTCCCAGGAGCAGTCCCACATCTTAGGTTGCTAAATGCACCAAGGTGGGGAGCCCCTTCTGGTGGTTTTTTTGGGCTGAAGAGTTCTCTAACTAGAGATGTCAGAACCTAATGTGGTGCACCTGAGTTGGTGTTTGGGTTGCTGGATTCCATGCTGCATGTGTTTCTCTACACACCTGAGCTGGTGTTTGGATGCTGTAGTTTATGATGCATGTTTTGCTGCACACCTGAGCTGGTGTTTGGTTGCTGGAGTCCATGCTGTTTGCATTTCTCTGCAAACCTACACTGAATCCTGGTGCTGATGTTAGTGCTGCATTTTCTTTTGCTGGCCAGCCCATGTCAGCAGGCCTGGGTTTGCTCCTCCTGCGAACCCTCTGGACCACCCTTAACCTAGCACATAAGAGAGCTCCCCCATTCCATTTTTGGTCTCTAGGCCACCTGAAAACAAGGAATAAAAAGAACAGGAAGAATGGCGTCCCCCCCTGCCGAACCTCCCCACCCAGGTTCAGCCTCTCCTGGGGTTGGTAGGTCCAGCATGATAGAGGTAAATCCTCTTAACACTCTGGAAGCCCTGAGTGGCGGGGACACTGTCATGAATGGATTAAAGAGCCGAAAATTTTGTTCAGAGGCTGTGGTGTGCTGTGCTTAGTCTTCCTCACCTGTCTGTAGCTTCTTAGGGCTGTGCTGGCCGCGCTCCTCTGCCTTTCTTTCGGCCGGTGATGATGTCACGGGGGGGGGGTTGAGCGGTGTGCGGGTCAGTGCAGTGAAGCTGCTGAGAAGTTGCTGGGCTGGTTTGTTTCTGTAAAGATTAGGCTAACGCTCTTGTATTTTCTCTCTCCTGGTCCCCTTCTGGGCTGTAATCAGCTCTCTGTTGCCAAATCACAAATATAAAAATGCAATTGGCGGGGTCCCGATGACCAATATTGTTGGTCAATTCAGGTGGCAGGTTACCGACTCACCTAATTAGGTGGAGTTCCTTATCAAGACAGGAGAAGCAGTCAAAATAAAAGGGAGGCGGGAATAGGACCCAAGGTGTTATTGCCTTCAATGAAGGAAAAGGAACAAACTGCGGTTTAACCTGATATACTTTTTCTACCAATTGTTCTAATAAAGATATATCATTGAAAGGAAAGCATAAACAATAGGAAATTACATATATAAACAGTTGCCTCAATTGGGGGGGTCTAAAGATAGAAGTGGGTACCATCATCCTTTGATCTAGGATATTGGAAGGGAGTACCTAGGGCTGCCTCAAACATGCCCCTGGCACAATAAAGGAAATAGGACTATCTCGGTACCCAGGGATTAAGCAAGAGGTATAATTAAAATATCAATTTAATAGAAAAGATATGCTTAAAATAGTTAGTACATTAAGTATTGTGGGTCCTTCCGGCTGCTCTTGCCTGGGGTCGCAGTATGTGCTCATGAGGGGCGGCACCGGGTGGGGAGCAGTCGAGGCCCATGATGCATGGATGTGGTGTCTTCCTGAGACTCCACAAGTGGCCCCAATAGAATTATTGGCTGTAGCTTTTAGCTCTATTGACAGTTAATAAATGCTTCAGAGCAACATACCTGGATATGTGTCAAGATCAGAGTGCAACACCACACATCCAAACAAATCTAGCAAAAGCACTGTACATATATATTTCATAATCTTGTTTATGTTTATTAATGTCTTTTATGAGTTGTATCATAATTGAAAAATTTCCAATAAAAATTTATTGAAATGAAAATAGTTGGTAAAAAAAATAGTTGATAATTAATATGGCTCCAGGTTATAGCCGTGCATGGTTCATGCAAAGATTCCAGACAGATGGTTAGATCCCATAGATAATACGGGAAGCTGGGATGTAGATCTTGACACAGTCCTCTACTTGTTTCACTTCCGCAGGAGTTAATCAATATCATCTACAAGGTAAATACAATCTCATAATAAAAAATAATCATAACCAATATTTGATAGCAAAAAAATAACAATACAAAATAATATACAGCATAAAAAAATTATACCAGTGGAAACCAGCAAAGCACAAAGCAGCACCTATTGAGGCACTCAAAAGTAGTCCCCCCACGGCAGACAAGGGTTGAATAAACAGGGGTTGGTGCTAAGTTGGTCTAAGGGGTAAGGTGAACCCACATCCCAAGTTAAACTAGCTACATGGAAATTGATCCTCTTACGGGACTTTAAAAGGGAACACCTACTCACAGGTCATGAAGAGTATGAAAGATGTAAGATTGTATTCAAATGATAGAGTGTTTATTAATATAGATCTTCGAATAGATCTGTGGTACATGGGGTAAATATGCAGCATACGTGATACATACAACAAAATAGCAATACAGAATGCAAAAAATTCACAATCCTCTGTCTACAGAACGCTTATCTCCACTACACCCATCCTGCACCTGGGACCCCATCAGACTGAACTCTGCAAGCCTCCCCTGGCCTGGCACCCTTGTCCTATACCTTACCTCTTCAGCGCCCTGAACCATCTTCTGGCCGGCAACATACCACCCCCCTGCCTGTAGCACCAGGGCCCCCCCGATCCCGGGGGTCACTCAGCTGGGGTACTACACCCAGCCACACAAGACCCAGGCCCAGACGTCCTTTGTATATACCCCTCACAGCTTATCGCCAGTAAACCACTGATGGGCTGACTCAGACTGGAGCCCTACCAGGATCATCCCTCTTACTGGGGCCCTTTTTGACGCCCTCTGTTGGGGAATTCCCCCCTGGTGACCGTACCGGGGGTGGGTACACAAGCCTTGCAGTTTGTGGACCAGGAACAGGACATACCTTACTTTCAGTGGTGTTACGTCCCCTCCATACCTCTCTCTCCCCCCTTTTTTAATATGGATGCAGCACTAGACACATACCCTCCAAGCAATACTACATGACATACCCGTTGTTTGCTGATTCCAATCTGTTACCCCTGAGGAAGAGTATATCTCGAAACGCGTCGGGTACTCCCCGCATATGTGTTCCATGTGTATTGGAGTTCAATGATTGTGAATTTTTTGCATTCTGTATTGCTATTTTGTTGTATGTATCACGTATGTTGCATATTTACCCCATGTACCACAGATCTATTTGAAGATCTATACTATTAATAAACAATCTATCATTTGAATACAATCTTACATCTTTCATACTCTTCATGACCTGTGAGTAGGTGTTCCCTTTTAAAGTCCCGTAAGAGGATCAATTTCCATGTAGCATGGCAGACAAGGGAAACACTTGAGGGCGTTGATTTCTATGGTTTTAAAAGTAATATGATCATAGGGGTAATTGTTGATAAAACGGACAACTCTAGGTATAAAAAAATGGGAACAAGCAAAGTCAAAGATAGAGAAAACACGAGTAAAGGAAGAAGAGGGGAAGAAAGGGAAGGGGGAAGAAAGAAGGGGAGGGAAAGGAAAGGGTGGAAGGAAGAGAGGAGGGAAAGCAGGGTGTGGGAATGGGAAATAAAGGGAGTCGGAAGGGAGGGGAAGTGAAAAAAGGGGAGGAGAAAGGGGAGGAAGAAAGAAAAGTGTGAAAAAGACAGTCTATGCCCCCGTCCCCTTTCCCCCCTTTTTTTCCCTTCCCCTGCCCCCTCCTTGTTGATGGGGACAAGGGCCTCATCCCCACAACCCTTGCCCAGTAGTTGTGGGGGTCTGTGGGAGGGGGGCAGCCCCCCATGTGAATGGGTAGGGGTACATTGTACCCCTACCCATTCACCAAAAAAGTGTAAAAAAAAAAGTAAAGCCTTGAAAAAGTCATGTGTCAGTGATGTAACGCATGGGAGGAGCCTGGGACGCAGTCTGCTGAATACATTGTATCAAGCAGCAGCAGCTTGCGTAGCAAGCCTTGTCCTTACAAGCCAGCTGAGATCTGCCTATCTGCTTATCTGCATGCCTAAAACAAGTCAGGCACACGTGAGTGTATCCCTGTGCTGTTTTGCCTGTGAACGTTTATTGTAACAATATTGCGCAATGTTTTCTCTCTTTGTTTATTTTACATAAAACCACTTGATACTGAGAAAATTACCATTCATTGTGGCTGTGGAAGAAATAGCTCAGAGGGTGAACAAATAAGTACTGCAGAAATCCAGATATCCCAGATTACTGAGGATTGAACTGTCGCCTGCTACTTATCCTATCTCATGAATTTAATCATCTATATTCAATCAGATTCTATTGGCACTATTTATCTATTTATACTCATCAATTGTATATATATTGCACCTTTATAAGTTTATCATTTATTTTTTATTACGGAGGATTCAACACTTATCACAGGGAATATATCTAATTTATTTATTGGCACTAATTTGGATTGATTACTATTTGTAAACGCATTTTTAGTATATTTATACATAATTGTTGCTTAGTTTACTTTGGAGATATCGCACCACTTCCAGTGGATTTGTATAACTGGAGGAACAGTTTTTACATATTTGCGATTTTTTCATATATATGCGATTTTTTTTTTTTTTTTTTTTTTTTTTTTTTTTTTTTTTTTTTTTTTAGCGGTTTGGTAGCAATTTTTTTCACATTGGTTTTTTAGCACAAAAAATTATTTTCTCACATTGATTGAACATTGTATTAGAGCGCATCAATCTGTTATATGCTTTAATTTTTAGGGGATTCTGACCACTATATAATTGATAGTAGCTTGATATCATTGTCAATCCAACAAATTTTTTTTTTTTTTTTAATTAATTGCACGTGCATTCACATACATTTGATTTACACTTATTTGATTGTATATGTCACGCTAGAACATTATTGCGCTTGGTGTTTTTGTTTATTAACTTGCATATAAGCCTTTAAAATTAGCACTTTTGATTTTTCATGTTCGTGTCCCATAGACTTTACCGGTGTTCGCACAAATTTTTTGCCTGTTCGCATGTTCTGGTGTGAACCAAACTGGGGGGTGTTTGGCTCATCCCTACACATAAGGTGAGTGCTAGGAAACCTTGGTAGCACACACTAGTATCTGTATTGTGCTTAACCATGGACCCCCAAACTCCCTATTTGCCTTTAAAGCTGCTGCATTAAGTATCTACAGTATTAAAAAGCCATTGATCAACACAGACAAACAAATGCAATATTGGACTGGAAGGTGTCCCTGCCAGTTAATCAACAAGGCAGGTTTGGTTTCTTGGTGTAGCACTATCAGTCATAGAGATAGTAAAGCAGTGGAATGGAGCACACAGTGATGTAGCAATGTGACTTGAGTCTAGAAGGAAAAATAGATCCTCAGTGAGCCTTTTAATCATTCAACACCATGTTTCCATAAAACATTTAAGACAGCACCGTATGTGAGTTAAGTAGAAGGATATAATCAGCTGAGTCAAAGCCTCAAGAGGTGTTCAGGCTCTGATCGCTTGCTGAGTACACCAGCTTGAAAAAGACTGTCTGGGGGGCAGGAGGCGGAGCCTAGCAGAGCAGACATGCATTGTTAGAGCTCCACACCGCTGTGGAGAGAAGAGAAGGACAAAGCGGAGCCTGCAGGCTCAAAAGGTATCCATTTGAACCTTTTTGCCCCAGGGAACAAACTGTGAAAGTTTGGGCAGGAAATATGGTACTGGGAGGAAACCGTGGCAGAAATAAAAATCACCTCACAAAGAGCTCACAGGCACTCACTGCAGCTGAAGCAGCTCCAGTCACCTCACAAGATACTGCATCAGGGCGCTCTCACAGACAGAAAATGTCACAGCAAGACTCTCCATTTGAGTCAGATACAGAACAAATCCTCTCACAAACTTCTCCACAAGCCTCCTCAGTATCCCCAGTAATATTATTACAATTTGAAAAGATGCTTCATAAGGCTTTAAAACAAAAAGCCTAACCAAAGAAATAAGAGAGCTGGGAAACCGCACCGCAGCCTTAGAAATAAAAATGGATGAAATTGAAATTACAACCCAAGAAAATATAACAGAATTGGAACAATTAAAAAAAGAGAATTTAATACTTCAAACTAAGCTCGAAGATTACAAAAATAGAGCCAGACGTTCAAACTTGCGCATAAGGGGAATACCTGAAACTGTGACAGACCTGCAATCTACTATTACTGCTCTATTACAAGAACTAAAGCCAGATATCCCTATTGAACGTTTAGAACTGGACAGAGTACACAGAGCCCTCACAGCCAAAAAGAAAGACGGACCCCCACGTGATATAATCACAAAATTTCATTATTACAGAACGAAAGAACAAATACTAATTGCTGCAAGAGAAAAAAAGGAACTTAATTTTCAAGGACACAATTATCAAATTTTTGCTGACCTATCCCAACTTACTATTACTAAAAGACGATCCATGAAACCCCAATTAATGGAACTGCAACGCCACAACATTATGTATCAATGGGGCTTCCCCTTTTCAGTCAGATTTAACTACCAAGGTACAATTTACAGAAGCAGATCAGCAGATGAACTACAACAAACCCTTTTAAAATTAAATCTGACAGAACCCACAAGCAGCAACACTCCCACACGCAGAAGAATGGCATCATCTTCACCTTCAGGCAGCACCCAGAAAATTTCAGAACAAAATGGGAATCATCATTCTCACAAAAGAGGCCGTTATGCCACATCATCCATGGACCAAGAAGATTCAATGGACTGACATCCTAATTCCTGATATCTCTTCATTTATTATACTAAGAGATGGTTCTCTATAAAAAACCTATATTTATAACTGAATGTAACTGCATTCTGATAGTCACACACTGTGTGGGATCATGTTACATTCCAGTTATATTTCTTATTACTTCTGATTCATATAGCATTAGAATATATAAGTGAAATAAGGAAATTCTTGTTCAGTTATATATTATCAGGTAATAACAATAGATTTATTACTTTTTAGGACAAATATGTTCAATAATCCAGAAGTAATGGAAGCTTTTTCTTTCTTTTCTTAAAACAAATATATTATTACCTAACTAGTTCCTAGAATTATGTTTTTGTTTATTCTAATCTGAAGCAATACAACCTCAATTTTATGAGTTAACATATCTAAACAGTTACATATGAATAAAATATGTAATTGTTTACTCTAAAAGGGTTAAAATCCCCAAATAATTCAAACTATCTTCATCAGTACCAACGTTATTAACAGTACCTTTCTAACTGAATTATTTAGCCTAGGGCAAGACCAACCATATACAACCACCCTGGAATAAATAATTTCAACAAAAACTATATTCTGCACTCCAATTAATGAAACATCATTTTGATGTCTTTTGACATAGCACTTCTCTCCTGTAAGCGGAAGATCTGTGTACCCCCATTAGCCCTCCTCATTCTCCCAACCATATTATGTGGGAGTGTGACGAAGGCACTTATTCCCCTGAGAGAGATATTTATTCTCTTTCACGGGTAAATTGTGATTACTTGCAAAAAATAATTTATACAATGTATCATCTAATCTCATATGTTTTTTGTTTACTCTTTACTCCAGAATTCACTGGTTTCTTTTCTATCTATTCATCTCTTCAGTCCACACAGGTTGATCTGCGCAGTCAGCTCTGCATAACAAAAAGTAAGTCAAAACTATTTGATCTATTGCCATGGCACCACTGAATATACTTTCCCTGAATGTTCAGGGAATAAATGTCCCTCAAAAAAGGACCAAAGCCTTCCGTACTTTCCATAACAAGAAGGCTCACATAGTATGCCTCCAAGAAACACACTTCACCAAAGATTCTACTCCAAAATATATTTCTCCTTTTTATCAACAAATTTACACGGCTTCTGCCTGTACCAAACAAAGGGGTACTCTAATTGCATTTCACCGATCCACACCATTCACCTTATCATCAGAAATTAAAGACCCAGAAGGTAGATACCTGATACTCATGGGTTATATAATGGATACAGCAATCACGGTGATTTCCTACTACGCTCCTAACAAACAACCTACACCATTCCTCTCACATATATTACAAGTGATTAATACACACAAAATAGGAACAGTGATAATGTGTGGGGATTCGAACCAGGTCCTCCTCCCATTTCTAGATAAATCACCTTTTACACCATCCAAAATAACCTCTAGATTACCTTTTTCTCAACTTCTCTCCAAATACAATCTGGTAGATTCATGGAGAGAAAGTAACCCAATGAAAAAGAAATTCACTTATTTCTCGCACCCTCATCAAACCTTCACCAGAATAGATCATATTTTTCTAACAATAGGAATGATACCAGAAATTATTGCATCAGATATAATTCCGATTCCGTGGTCAATTTTAATGCAGCCTACATATCATTTCAAGATAATCCATCTCAGAGTACAAAATCTCATCTGGAAAAATCTAGATTGGAATACGATCTATTTCTCACTGAGTCAGTTGATAAATCCCTCAAACGCTCCAAACACAATTTCTACATGAATACAAACAAACCAGGTACATATTTGGCTCGGGCATTAAATTCAACTAACAAATCTTTCAAACCAATACGTTTGAAATTATCAAAAAATGTTTACACTTGTAATCCAGTTAAAATAGTCCATAAATTTCACTCACATCTCGCAACTTTATACAAGACAAACAATGAATTTAATCCTACAGAGGCTGAATCCTTCTTCTCAAAAATAACCTTACCTGAGTTATCTCAGAATCAAAAAAGCAATTTGGATGAGCCTATAACTATAGATGAAGTTGCTAACGCCATAAAAGACCTAAAACTTAACAAAAGACCAGGCCCAGACGGCTACTCGGCTTTATACTATAAAACATTCTCAGAAATACTCTCTCCCATTCTCACTGAAACTTTTAACAAACTTCTAGATGGACATTCTTTTCGGCAAGAAACACTAATGGCAATTGTTTGTATGATCCCAAAACCCCTTTCTGATGATACTTCCTGTGTGAATTATCGGCCTATCTCTCTGTTAAACCTCGATATTAAATTATTAGCAAAAATAATAGCAAAACGCCTCAATAGCATTATAGGAAAATTAATACATAGAGATCAAGTAGGCTTCATGCCAAATAGACAGGCAGGTGATAATATACGCAGGGCAGTATTATTGGCACATATTGCTAAAAAACGGAAAATATCTTTTATGTTTTCTATCTCTCGATATTAAGAGGGCATTTGACACAGTATCCTGGCAATATATGCAATATTCATTACAAAAATGGGGTTTTGGACCCCATTTTTTAACATGGATCAAAGCATTATATAATAAACCCAAAGCCTATATAAAATATGCTGGATACAAATCTGAAGCCTTTAATATCGAAAGAGGTACCCGACAGGGTTGCCCATTATCTCCCTTATTATTTGCCCTTATACTCGAACCCATGGCCCAATACATCAGAACAAACCAAACTATAACTGGCATTGAAGTAGGAGGTATTACACACAAATTATGTATATTTGCAGACGATATATTACTTTTTCTATCATCACCACAGGTCTCTGGTCCTAACTTAATACCAGCTCTTGATGGATTTGCAGCCCTATCCGGCCTTATGATTAATCCTAAGAAATGCCTATGCTTAATATTTCACTCACAAACATGGAATTGATCCCGGCTAGGGCTGCACTCCCATTCACATGGGCAGAAAAATCAATCCCATATCTTGGAATTCATTTAACAGCATCTCATTCTGACTTATTCTCAACCAATTATCCTCCTGTTTTAAGACAGATCACAAATCTAATAAAACAATGGTCGCAACTTCCTTTATCCTGGATAGGGAAGATTAATGCAATCAAAATGACTATTCTACCCAAATTGCTTTATCTATTCAGAGTCCTCCCTATTCCAATTCCTTCCTATTTTTTGAGAATAGTACAAAAAAGAGCAACTTCGTTTATATGGGGCTCTTCTAAACCACGTATACCTATACACACACTACATCTTCCCAAAAATAAAGGAGGCCTGGGATGCCCTAATTTTACTAACTACTACAGAGCAGCACATTTGGCCAGTCTGTCCAAATACCATGCAAAACAGGAAATCCCATTATGGGTATTTATAGAGGCTTCAGAAAATGACCCTCTATTAATATCAAATTTATTATGGCTTGATCCTAAAGACCGCTTTAAAATTCATAATCCCATAACTAAACACTTCTTATCTCTCTGGGATAAACTAAAAACCAAATATCAGTTACAATCTCCACACAATCCTCTCCTTTCTTTTATCAGAAATCCGGCCTTTTATCCGGCATGGATCTACCCAAATTCTTTTAAAGCTTGGACAACATCAGGCATTCAGACACTAAATGACTTCATAGCATCTAAATCATTCCTTTCATTCCCATCGCTTAGAGAAAAATATGATCTACCAAACTCTGAGATATTTAGATATCTCCAAATCAAAAATTTCTATACACCATTCCTAAAGGGGGATACACCATTATCCCAATTATCCATTTTTGAATCAATCTGTACAAAAGATCCATTTGCTAAAGGTACAATTTCATCACTTTATAATCAATTATATGGAGTAGCAAATCTTAATAGACCCTCTTACGTTCAGAGGTGGGAGGAGGACCTGGGACGAACTTTAGAAGACACGGACTGGTCTAACATATGGCTCACATCTAAGTCATCTTCACCCAACATCTTAGCACTGGAGACAAATTATAAAGTCCTAACTCACTGGTACCTTGTACCCGCTAGAGTGGCAAAATATTCACCTAATACCTCAGCTCTTTGTTTTCGAGGATGCCCAGAAATAGGCACATATTTACACATATGGTGGACGTGCCCAGTAATCCAAACCTTCTGGAAGGAAGTCTTCGTGATTGCATCTAAAATATTTAAAAAAATAATACAACCAGATCCATATTTAACTTTACTTAATCTAAAACCGGAATGGTTAACACTCTCTCAATTCAAACTTATGATCCAACTAATAACGGCTGCAAAACAAACAGTGGCTAAGGCATGGAAATCTCCTACATTGGTACTAGCAGAAACAACTCACAGAATGAATAATACAATGTCCCATGCTAAGATGGTAGCCATCAATCAAAATCAAATTCCAAAATTTGAAAAACTTTGGCATCCTTGGATAAAACAACAGTTTCTGTCAAACTTCAATGACTCTGTCCTGTTGCCATGGTAACAGATTAAATGACTTACAGAGACACCCATTCTAAGGCTTCAAAGAGAACTAAAAAGAATAATAAACTGACGAGCGGGACAACCTTGTGGACCATACCTCTACCTTTCAACCCTTTTTCTTCTTTCTCTTTCCTTTTCTCCACCTTACGATTAAAGCTCACTATCAGAATTTATTTGACCTATATACACTCTACTTGTAAACAATATGTATAGTAGGTATAAATCATTTAAATACCTACAAAAGTAACTAAGGAAATGATATATATCTTTAATATAGGTTTACGTGAACCCAATGTTAAATATTTGAAATTTCATGATATTTACCTATATAAACCCTACTGTAAAACAATGAGCTTACTTTATAGATCCTTGTAAACTTACTTTATGTATCTTTATAACATTGTATACTCAATAAACTTCTTTTGACAAGGAAAAAAAAAAAAAAAAAAAAAAAAAGAAAAAGACTGTCTGGACGATATTGAATTGGTCCTCGATTGTGTGGACAAGGTGGTGAATCCAGAGCCCTTTGCAGGGGTCCGCGGGTATGCACCTAGTGGATTTCCACTTCTCAGCATTGCTTGCAAGTCTTTTCCCTCTCTCTGCTGCCACCTGCTGGGGTTTCCACCTTATTACTGATAAGCAGAATTATACCCTTAATGGGCCAGAAAAAAAAAAAAAGTCAAAAGAAGAAGTGAGGGGAATAATAATCTGATCTCTCTATTATAGTTATGAGCTCGCCACAGCTGCAGAACGTACAAAGATCATCGGAAAGGTAGTGTAGGGGGCTACGAGGGACTGAGATGGGGAAAAGAGTGCTTACACCATACTTATTAGGTGTTTGTCTTTTAGGAGCAAGAGACCTAAAAAGAAACATTCACATAAAGAAAAGACCCGCCAACGATCTTGTTCACCGCAACCAGAACCACGCTCTTGCCATACACCTCACCCCCCAGGCAGGCCTCGCTGCAGTAAATCTCCAGCCTTGGAGCCAAGAAGGTCTGAAGGACAGCCTGCGGAGGGCTTGTGTTGGGCCTATGCAGCTCCTGCTTCTCCTAGAAAATTCCTGTGTGTCGAGTGCACTAAAGATATGGCCATAGAAAAGGAGGCAGAGGCAAACAGGATAAAATATTATATCCACGAGGCCATGGCTGGTAGCATACATCTGTTTGCTACCCTGTTTCCCCGAAAATAAGACCTAGCGTGATTGTCTGTGATGGCTGCAATATAAGCCCTACCCCCAAATAAGCCCTACCCTGTTTCCCTGAAAATAAGCCCTACCCTGAAAATAAGACCTACAAGGACTTTAACTAGGGCTTATTTGGGGGGTTGGGCTTATATTGCAGCCATCACCGACAATCACTCTAGGTCTTATTTTCGGGGAAACAGGGTAGTACAAGCATGCCTAGAAGTAGGCCTAGAACAAGGTACCCCAGAGCATAGACAGGGTTGCTGCCAGTGCTGGACATTTCGTCAGGGACATCTTCAGAATCGGAGGAACTGTCGGAACATATGTTTGACTTTCAATTTATAGAACCATATATTATGGCTATAAAGGAAGCCATAGAATGGGGGCAAGACTCCCAGCCGCCAGAAAAAATAAGATACTTCCCAAGCCTGAAAAAGAAGGGACAGCCTGTCACCCGACCATAGCACTGGCTCCATCTCTGGTTAGTTGACAGCTCATTAAAACAGGCACTTTGCAGTATCCCATTTCATGCTATTTGGGAAGACCTTAGAGGAGGCAATTAAGCACGTTACTGGAGGCAAGACTGGACTCTTATCGCAAAGAACCAGGAAAAGACAACCATCCCTCCGTCCAGGACAGCCTGATTTTAGGGGAGCTTGGGAAGCGAGATATTGGCTCAGTTGGGAATTTGCAAAAGACCAATGGAGAAGAACGCAGAGATCCTTTTTAAGGGGTGTAATATCACGAGCAGCCAAGACAACTAAGAAGGCCGAAAAATCTTTTTGACGGTGCAACCATCCAACCTCCCCAGGTGGCCGCCAGGCTGACAGCATTTTGGAGGGTATGGACGGACAAAATCAATGGGTCCAGGGGGGACGATAAGGATGGGCTACAAGTTAGTCTTTCGTCCGAATATTTTCGTCTGAACCGAATGGCCACAAGACCGAAGTAATTGAGAATACTTAGTAGAATATGTGGGGAAGAAGCATTAATTCTCCAATATTCTTTGTGCCCAAGGCGTCAGGAGACCTCAGACCAGGCCTAGACTTGCGATCGCTCAACCTATTCATGGACCCTCAGGGATTCAGGATGGAGTTCATATATACTATCATATCAGTGATAAAGCCAAATGATCGGCTGATATCAATTGATCTGGCAGATGCATATCTGCACATTCCAATCAACAAACACCACCAAAGATATAAAGATCTCTAAGATTTACGTTAGGAAAAGACCACTACAGACACCCCCCCCTTGATTTCAGTTGGCTGGTAAATGCTCAAGAACCAATTAATACCATCTGAGACAATGGAGTACCCGGGTCTAATATTTGACACCAGAGAAGGATGGATCTTCCTGTCTGATCGCAAGGTAGCCGAGTTGATGGCTTTTGTCAACAGCCTAAAAAGATCTCCTGTACTGTCAGCAAGAGACTGCATGACACTCTTGGGGATAATTACAGAAGCAATGCCCACAGTACCCTGGGCTAAGTTTAATGCAAGAGCATTCCAGATATATTTTTCCTATGCCAGTGGCACAGCTCATCCCTAGATCAGAGGATCCAGTTGCACACACAAATCCACCAGAACCTGGAATGGTGGAGTTCGCTGGACACCCTGTCGTGGGGCATGCTCCTCAGCCCCGGGGATTGGATCTCAATCACCTCGCATGCCAGTCTCCGGGGGTTGGAGGGCTCACAGTCGCCTATATAGTCTGACAGGGAGGAACTAATAGCCTGCCTTTACTATTGACGACCAGGATTTTTGTCTGGGCCGAAACACATCTGGAGGCTTTGACAGTGGCCTATATTCCTGGCAGGCACAACCATCTTGCGGATCAGTCGAAATTTCCCCAGCAACAGCAAAGGGGCAGTCAACAGGCACTACCTGGAGCCGATTTTCTCCTGAGGGGGGGGGCAACCTTCATGGATCTAATGGCAACAGTGGAAAATGCACAGATGCCAAAATTTGTGACAAGATTCAGAGACTGCAGTGCAATAGCACAAGATGCATTCTTGATTCCATGGACATTGTCCATTATCCACTGGTATACATCTTCCCTCTGGTTCCGCTGATCTTGAAGATGTTATTAAAGATTGCGAAGAAAGAGCCCCATGGCATCCTCATACTACCCTGCTGGCCTTGAATACAGTGGTTTCTGTTGCTATTGCAGATGGCGGCAACTCTGCCCCTGAACAGAGGCCTATTGAGACGGACAGTGCAACCATCCGAATCGAGAGAAGCTGCAACTAGCGGCCTGGCCCTTGAATCAGCCAGATAACGGTCGCAGGGGCTCTTGGAAGAAGTGATTACCATACTATTGAGGGCTAGTAAGGCTAAAACAAATACTACATATACCAGAATATTTGAAAAGATCTGTAATCTTTGATACAAAAAAGGACTTCTCTCCATCAACTCAGGAGACCAAGAGTATGCTAGACTTCCTGCAATCAGCTCTAGAGATGGGCTTGGCCTACAATACGATCAAGGTACAGGTGTCTGCATTATCAGCATTCATAGGTCACAAGTGGGCAGAAGAGCCCTTAATAAGACAGTTCCTCAGGATGACAATGAAAATATGACCTCCAGGAGGAATCTCTTCCCAACCTGGGACTTGGGCATAGTGCTAAAGGCCCTGTTCCAACCTCAGTTCGTCCCCACAGAGACATGCTCCTTGTGGTTTCTAACATTTAAAATAACCTTCCTTACAGCCATCACATCGGCCAGATGGGTGTCAGAACTGGCGGCCCTATCTTGCTGACACACTTTTTGCATTGTTCTGGCAGATAAGGTTATCCGGCGGCCCTCACCAGCCTTAACCTCCAAGGTATTGGAGGCGTTAAATGTAATTTTTTGCATGTGTGCGCTGTAATATATTGTTCTGTTTTATAGTCTTACGGCTGCACCATCACTAATGCATCTTTGTCTATTGTATGGATTTTGACCAAATACTTTTGGGCTGGAGCACCCCACTCCCTCCTCATTGCCTCTCATTAGTGTCCATCTGTGTTATAGGAGGAGTCCTTTAGTTCTCCCATTATAGAGGAGTGTATTTCTCCCATGGTTCAGAGAAGCAAGATCTTCCATTCTATGGATAGCGTAGGACCCACTAATAATGGGGTACTTTGTTGCAGTAAGTGGGCTTAAGCACCATATAGCCATATAGTGTGACCAAATCCCCATATTTTTTGAAAATGTTCAGGTGTTTTAAATAGCCTTGCAGGAATTAAATGTCATTTTTTGCATGTGTGCGCTGTAATAATTTTGTTCTGTTCTTTAACCTCCAAGGTAGTCTCTGAATTCCACATAGATTGGGAATCAATCCTACCACATTTCACACAGCCACCGGAACAGACAAATGAGCTAAACCTGAGACCATTGGATATGGTCAGCTTATTTACAACGTACCTACAATGTACCCAACAAATGCAAAAGTCTGACAGCCTATTTATCCTGCCAGCGGGTCCTAAAAGAGGGGAGGCAGCATCGGCAAGACTCATATCGACTTGGATCACCAGGACAATTAATCTGGCATACAAGCAACAGGGCCTAGCTCCTTCAAAAGTGTTATGAGCTCAGTCAACAAGAGGTGTGGCAACCTCATGGGCAGCACTCGCCAAAGTGTTGGTGGAAAAAATATGCAGAACGGCCAGCTGGGGCTCCTGCGAGACCTTTGCCAGACACTATAAGCTGGATGTAATGTCAACCAGATTTGGAATGGCAGTGATGATGGCACCTTTTCAGACAAAATTAATTCTATTCGTGAAGCATTGAGACAGATTGTACTTTTATTGCATTATCCCACCCTAGATAGCTAAGCTAGATCCCAGGTGTGCTGACTTGGGGCTGGCCAGGGAAACGGAAAATTGTTATCAATACTTACTGTAATTTTTCTTTCCTGGCCAGTCCTCACGTCAGCATAACTTTGCTTCCCTCCCTAAGTGGTCTGTTGCCACTAAATATAGAAGAACAAGAGGGAATGGGAGAGCTCGCTTTTATGTGCTAGGTTAAGTGTGGTCCTGAGGGTTCGCAGGAGGCGCAAACCCGGGTGTGCTGACTTGAGGACTGGCCAGAAAAGGAAAATTACGGTAAGAATTGATAACAATTTTCTGTTTTCCTCTACAGGTATGTGCCCTTGCCTCTAACTTCACTAGGCTTTGTCATTTTCCTTTATGGGAGCAAGTTGGATTTTTTTTTCTTTTGTCTGTAGTTTTTTCCTTTCATCTGTGGCTTTTCCTGTGACCAGCGTGCGTTCATGATCCGGTCCACGTTTTGTGGCTGTTTCCAGTCTCAGGGCTGGCTAGACAGAAAATGCAGTAAAAAATCACACCTTTTAATATAATGGTAAAAATGGTACGAATCAGTAAACGTAGTCAAAACATAGCCAGGGTACGGTAGCCAAAGCAGGTAGTCAGAACAAGGCAGTAAATCGGGAAACCAGAGTCTCCAGATATGTTCGACCAAATCGAAGGCACGGAAGGAATGAACCAGGCAGTTTAGCCAGAAGGGGCCGGACGACGAGCAGGAAATTATCACCAGGTGAGCCACTGTGGAACGATGAGTGCTGGCAATTAACAGAAAGCTGAGCACTGAGAAGGGAGGGCTGAGCCCAGCCCTGACAGTACCCCTCCTCAACGACCCCTCCCCCTTAGAGGACCACCAGGTTTGAGGGGAAACCGTCTATGGAAAGCATGGAGAACAGGAGCATGTACGTCCGAGGATGACACCCAAGAGCGTTCTTCCGGACCATACCCTTTGCAATGAACCAGGTACTGTATGAGCCCACAGAACCTATGGGAGTCAATGATCAATCGTATCTCATACTCCTCAAGGTTCTCGACCTGCATTGGGGGAGGCTATGGTACCGAGGTGGTGAAGTGTTGCATACCAAAGGTTTATCATAGTTACATAGTAGGTGAGGTTGAAAAAAGACACAAGTCCATCAAGTCCAACCTATGTGTGTGTGATTATATGTCAGTATTACATTGTATATCCCTGTATGTTTGGTTGTTCAGGTGCTTATCTAGTTTCTTGAAACGATCAATGCCCCCCGCTGAGACCACCGCCTGTGAAAGGGAATGCCACATCCTTGCCGCTCTTACAGTAAAGAGCCCTCTACGTAGTTTAAGGTTAAACCTCTTTTCTTCTAATTTTAATGAGTGGCCACGAGTCTTGTTAAACTCCCTTCTGCAAAAAAGTTTTATCCCTATTGTGGGGTCACCAGTATGGTATTTGTATATTGAAATCATATCCCTTCTCAAGCGTCTCTTCTCCAGAGAGAATAACTTCAGTGCTTGCAACCTTTCCTCATAACTAATATCCTCCAGACCCTTTATTAGCTTTGTTGCCCTTCTTTGTACTCGCTCCATTTCCAATACATCCTTCCTGAGGACTGGTGCCCAGAACTGGACAGCATAATCCAGGTGCGGTCGGACCAGAGTCTTGTAGAGCGGGAGAATTATCGTTTTATCGCTGGAGTTGATCCCCTTTTTAATGCATGCCAATATTCTGTTTGCTTTGTTAGCAGGCTCAGCAACGGCATGCAATGCCAAGCTGCTATCATCTACTAGGACCCCAGGTCCTTTTCCATCCTAGATTCCCCAAGAGGTTCCTCCCCCCCAGTGTATAGATTGCATTCATATTTTTGCCACCCAAATACATTATTTTACATTTTTCTACATTGAACCTCATTTGCCATGTATTTGCTCACCCCATTAATTTGTTTAGATCTTTTTGCATGGTTTCCACATCCTGCAGAGAAGTTATTGCCCTGCTATGAGGAACTGTGTCAAATGCTTTTGCAAAATCCAAATACACCACGTCTCCGGTTTTTAATAAGGAAACATGGAATACATTTAAAATACGCATGTTAGAAGGAAGGTCTAATGCCTAAGGCACTGGGTTGATCTTACGGAGAATACGAAAAGGCCTAATAAACAGTGGGGCCAGTTTCACTGAGGGAACACGAAGTCGGAGGTTGCAAGATGACAGTCAGACCCTCTCCCCAACCTAGTAGGAAGGTGCAGGTAGGCGGTGGTCAGCATTCTAGCACTGGCATGGAGCAAGGACTCTTGAACCTGAACCCAAGTGGAACGAAGATCACAGAGATGCTCCTCTAATGCAGGAATTCTTTGAGGAACAAATGAGTCAGGCAACATAGATGGTTGGAAACCATAATTCACCATAAACAGAAAATCAGAAAGCATTATTGATGGCATTATTGTGAGCAAACACCACCCAAGGTAAGAGGTCTGACCGGTTGTTATGGTGGCCAGAAATATAGCAATGTAAAAATTGCTCCAAGGCTTGGTTGGCGCGTTCTGCAGCCCCATTGGACCGCGGGTGATACGCAGAGAAGGAAAGCTGAATTCCCAGCTGTGCACAAAAGGCTCGCCAAAACCTAGAAACAACATCTGGGGTTATTTGGATAAGCGATATCACCACGTCTCCCTAATCAGAGATCTAGTTGCGCTGTCCAATCCCTGAGTACATATAAATCAGGAAAGACAGTAAGACTAAGAAGGGGGAACACAAAGGTTTCTGAGAGAGTAAAGAGGGGGGAAAGAGAGTCACCAGGGAGGGGGGGTAGGAAAGATGGGGAAGGGGGGAGGGGTGTGTTATTCTCAGGTCTGCTGTGATTTGCTATTCAAGTGGTAAGCAAGGACACTCCTTTGTCAGATAGAATAAATATATTCCAGAGCCTCCACACCTTAGAGTTTTTCTCTTGTTTGTTTTGTGCTGTGAGGACCAAGTCCTCCAATCTCCTGATCTCCTCTGCTACAGGGCTCTGGCTCAGCCACTCTAGGACATTCACAGAGTTGTCCCTAAGTCACTTATGTGTTGGCTTGGCTGTGTGCTTAGGATCGTTGTCATGTTGGAAGGTGAACCTTCAACCCAGTCTGAGCACTGTGCAACAGGTTTTCATTGAGGATATCTCTGTACTTTTCTCCATTCAGCTTTCCCTCAACCCTGACCAGTCTCCCAGTCCCTGCTGCTGAAAAACGCGCCCACCGCATGATGCTGCCACCACCATGCTTCACTTTTGGGATGAATATTGGACACGTGATGAGCAGTGCCTGGTTTCCACCAGACATAACATGTAGAATTGAGGCCAAACAGTTCAATCTTGGTTTCATCAGACCAGAGAATCTTGTTCCTCACAGTCTGAGTCCTTTTTTGCAAACTCTATGCGGGCTTTCATGTATTTTGCATGGAGGAGAGGCTTCTGTCTAGCCACTCTGCCATAAAGCCTATATCGATGGGGGGCGGCTGTAATGATTATTGTGCTTGTGGAACTTTGTCCCATCTCCACACAGGATCTCTAAAGCTCAGTCAAAGTGACCATCGGGTTCTTGGTCGCCTCTTACTAAGGCCCTTCTCCACCGATTGCTCAGTTTGGCCTGGTGACCAGATCTTGGAAGAGTCCTGGTTATGCCAAACATTTTCTATTTGAGAATTATGGAGGCCACTGAGCTTTTGGGAACCTTCAATGCAGAATTTCTTTTGTAGCCTTCTCCGTTTTTTTTTTTTTTTGCCTTCCAAATCATGTCCAATCAATTTAATTTACCACAGGTGGACTCCAATCAAGGTGCAAAAACATCTCCGCAATGATATAAAGAAATGACCTGAGCTCAATTTCAATTTTTGTTGCAAAGGCTCTGAATATTTATACCAATGTGGTATTTCAGTTTTTCCTTTTTCATACATGTTGCTAACATTTCTAAAATTCTGTTTTCACTTTGTCATTATGGGGTACTGAGTGTAGATTAGTGAGAAAAAAAATCTAAACAACTGCAGTATCAGGCAGCAACATAACAAAATTGAAAGAAGTGAAGGGGGTCTGAATAGAATATAGCTGAAGGACGATACTTTTAGGCATTCATTCACAGAAAACTGTGAATGAATGAGGAGGCAGCGTGGGCAGAGCCCCACACGGCCTCAGTGTTTTCAAATTGTGACAGCAGGTTCGGGGAGAGGATCCCTACCCCCTGTCACAGGGAGGGGGTTTGGGTGGAGGAGATGCTGCAGATCATGTTGCAAAGCTGAACTTATCCTTTAGGCTGAGTTCACACTTGCCACGGCTGACAGCAGGGGGTCAGGCCGCGTCCCATTTCACTGATTTAGGTGCGAATCGGGTCCAAATTTCTGCCTGAATTTGCACCTGATTCTAAGGCAAAAACACACAGGACCCTTTCCAAATGCGGACTGCAGCCTCCCCGGAGGTGTGTGAACCGGCTCCATTGAGAGCTGGTCACACTCTCCTGTCATGCAAATTGGATGCGGGGAAACCTGCATCCAATTCACATAAGCGTGAACCCAGCCTCAAAGAATCTTTCTTTCATTGGTATGTTGGCTGTTATGGACTATTAGGGGAAAACCTAATATTTTCAATATTTTTTATTATGTTTGGAAGTAAAATGGTGGGGAACAATGTGGTAAGGTGACCTACTGCCAATGAGTTTACGATGATCACTGATCCTCTTGCGCAATCTTCTCTTGGTGAATCCGATTATATAGAAGGTTGTAGGGGCAAACTAAGCCATAGATCATATACTCAATAGAGCATGTGGTGAACTGTTTGATGGAGTATACTGAACCTGCATAATTATGAATGGATGTCTTCCCATGTGTAATTAACTGACATGTCAGACATTTGGGTTTTCTGCATTGAAAAAAAAACCCATTCTATTATCAATAGAAGGCTGTATAGCAAATTTGCTACCATTGTGTGCCAATTTGCAGGGGCCAGGCGGTTTTTCAAATTACAGGCTTCTTTTTAAGATAACCTGGGAGGATTTAGTTAGCACTGGGTCTAATTTGGAATCATGTAACAAAATATCAGTATTTGTTTAATACATATTTGATCCCCTGGAAGCTATGATTAAACTAGGTCAGAGGGAAGCCACTAGGTCCCGGGTGCAGAGAATTATCAGACAGACTGACGCAACTGTACAATAAACAAATGGAAGCAATCCTAAACTCCTTTGTCTGGGGACATAATAGACATAAGCTGGCCTGGCATGTGTTGAAAAACCCCATGTCGGGGGGGGGGTGTGCCTTACCAGACGTGCAGGATTATTACCTGGCCGCGCAGTTCTCACACATGTACTACCTTAATACAACTGAAGCACAGCCTTACAGAAACCTAGCGTGTGATAAACCAGGGCATCCGCTGTTTACCCCCATACAGACAATTCTCCGAAGGGAACCATGGAATAACAAACCCCCTAGGTATAACCAGGGAATGCTCGCACATCATCAGAAGATATGGGATATTGCTTTGAAAAAACAGAACATGAATCAGTTCCACTCCCACACCCCATTATGGCATAATACCCATATGCCTGAACTTGACACGGCCCCAGACCCAACAATATGGGCCTTATATGGTGTGATATATCTGTCTCAGGTAATGACGGACACCGGACCTAAGCCCTTCCAAGCGCTTAAAGGGGAACTTGCACTCCCGAACTATTTACTATTTAGATACCTGCAGCTCAGACATGCTCTACAAGCGCAGTTCACAAACCATGCGACTATTCTAAACACCCCCCCTGTCTTTTAACATTATTTTGGGAGCAGACCCAGCCAAACTCATATCTAACATTTACTACAACCTCAGAATCCAGAAGGCGAACGCAGTCATACAGATAGCCAAAATAGGATGGGAAACTGACGTGGGACCCATGGAAAAATCGGACTGGG
Source organism: Aquarana catesbeiana (assembly GCF_042186555.1). Lineage (NCBI taxonomy): Eukaryota > Metazoa > Chordata > Amphibia > Anura > Ranidae > Aquarana > Aquarana catesbeiana. The sequence continues at coordinate 543,644,945 of NC_133324.1, read as the reverse complement.
TTGAAATACTGGTGGAAGTTAAAACCGCCTCTCCTAAACTATCAGACAGACTGACGCAACTGTACAATAGTGCACCATGCATATCTGACACAGTTAAAACTAGCTAAGTTTCAAAACACAAGAAGCCCACTTTTCCCCCTGTGTTTGCAGGCCCCAGGCTCATTTTTCCATCGGATATGGGGTTGTCCTAATATACAAGCCTACTGGATGCAGAGAATTTGTTTCCTATATGACAACATGGGTTCCCCAGTGGTCCTAGACCCAAAATTGTGCCTATTGGGCCTATTGCCCGACGTGGATGTTGACAAACACCAAACTATATTCATATACGAAACATTATTTATAGCACGAAAAATGATAGGCTTGGAAAAAAAAAATTAATGACGCCCTTCCATACAGGAAATTGATTTATACTCATAGAGGTTGTACACAAAAATACACTAAAGTATGGGACAGATGGATGGAAGATGGTGAGATATGTACTTATTTAACTGTGGAGGGGCTATAGATGGGAAGCACGTCCATATCGTGCCACCACCCCATTCGGGGTCTTACTATTATAACTATAGGGGTTTAATAGTATAGTGTTAATGGCGGTGGTGTCGGCACAATATGGCCGGATGGAGGAGTCTTCGCCCAGATGGAGTTTTACCAACATCTCCAGACTGGTGGCCTCGGATTGCCACCTGATGCAGACAACGTTGAAGGACTCCCATTCGTCTTTCTTGCTGATGAAGCATTCGGTCTGGGCGAGCACCTGATGAGGCCATTCTCCCAGAGGACCCTCACCCCGGAGAAGAGGGTTTTTAACTACCGGCCGGCCAGAGCCAGAAGAGTCGTTGAGAATGTCTTCGGGATAATGGCAAGCCGGTTCCGTCTGTTTCTGACAGCCATACACATGGTGGACTACAAAATCAACCACATCATCTTATCCTGCTGCATATTGCACAATTTTTTAAGAAAAAATGCCCACAATTATATAGCCTCAGTTGGGCCTGAGGCCAGACTTCCTGCAAATCCTCTGACGGGCCTGGATACTGGCCGTCCTGGCTTGGCACCCCAAAGCGCCCGTGAAGTTCGGGAGAAATATGTAAATTATTTTACGGGTAGGGGGGCCATTGCAATGCCAGACAATGTGTAAATATGTTTTTAATTAAAAAAAAAAAAAAAATCTGATAAAATCTTGAATTTTCTTTATTGCTTGTGTTTCTTTTTGGCTGTCTCCTAGGTTCTCCTATAGTGCACTTGTAGTGCCAAGTGGATTTTCCTTTAGTAAATAAGCCCCATTGTCACTGTGAACACCAAATTACTTCAAAAACTGGTATTGAGCATTGAAATAAGAAGCCACACTTTGTTGATTAGCAAACTTTTTACTCTGTGCACATTCACATGTGCGTTTTAAAATGTTGCTGTAACATATGTTTAATACCACATATGGATACACTGAACAATGTTTGTGATTCTCCATGTTCCTTTATCTTGTATCACTAAAACCTATAATAAAATTGTTATTTGGAAAAAAAAAAAAAATGTTGCTGTAAAATTTTTTTTTTCTCACTTTTTTTTACATTTTTTTTTTTTTGGTTATAAACACACATGTTTCTAAACATAACATACCCAACTCTGGAACTTACAAAGTTCAACGTCAAAAAAATGAAAGCAATATCAAACATTATAGTATCAGATGGGGTGATGTCACCCCTGTAAAAGCCAAATTTTGAAGATGCACACAATTTTGATGTCAAAATGGGTATTTCCCTCCTGATCCCATGCCTAATGTCAACATGTGCTATCTCCCATCATGGGGATCAATGGACATGTTTTGGGGGTGCAACCCCTTCCTCTCACCTACTAGAGTTACGAGGAAGGGGTTTCACTCACAAAACACATACATTGATATCCCCTGATGGCAGATAGCACATGTTGACACACCGTGTGCATCTTCAAAATTTGGCTTTTAAAATGTCAAAAAAAGTTATGGTTTAGTCCAAAAAATGGTGGCATTTTGAAGAAATTCAGATTCTCCCCAACACATCAATCATGTTCTTCATTTGTTGTTCCATAACTTTGAATTTCTTCCTTATGATGTCAAGTTCCCCATTCCACACCATGATGTCTTGTATTAGCCTTTGTGCACTGTCACTTGTGAAATGTTCAGCTTGCTCTTCCACAACCAGCACATCCCCTAAAAATTAGAGTAAAAACATGTATTATAAATATGCAGGCATACATATATTACCTGAAGCTGGGGTGTCAGACACTCACCTGTTGACAATTTCACTGACTTCCTCCACCTCTCCTTCCTCCAGATCCTCGGGGTGTGGTGTTTTTCTGAGTTGCCCTTGTTTCTGAGTTCTGGTGTCCTATTTTCTCTCCTATTAGAATGAAACAAAAGGTATACTTAGCACACAGATATTTGAGTTCAGAAATAGGAATATTTAACATTGCTGGGAAGTGGGGTACAATTGTCTGTTTTGGGCAGAGTTCCAAGCTGAAGACATGATTTTTTACCTTACCAAAGCTTGAATACTTCCCTTTTTGTGACAATTTTCACACATTGAGACACCCCAAGTATCCACTGCAGCACCTATGTGGTACACCTTAAAAAGTTTGTTCTTGTGTCCCACACTAGTGCTCCTGAGTCCAGATGTTTAAACAGCTGCCGAGTGTCTTCTCCATGCATTACACTGAATTAAGCATGCATTTCATTCTAGTTACAAACACATCTTGACAGCAATGTACAAAACGTATTTTTAGACAAATGACCAAATGCATTTAACCTGTATCTGCCCAAAACATCGTATTTAATGAGCGAACAATGTTTCCGACGACCGATTACTGTGCCCATGAACATGAAAGTCGCTATTTTAAACCATACAACAGTAAATAAAATCACATGGCGCAGCATGCAAGTATAATAATAATAATAGGAACACACGGCAACTACTTACTTTTTTGAAGAACTCTCTTGATCCTTCTATACTGATCCTGCTCCCTCAGTTTCAGGTCTGACCAGCGTTTCCTCAATTGCTCCTTGGATTGTTGTACCCCAAAATTCCTGTGCAGACTCTTCACAACTTTAGTCATGATCTTGGCCTTTCTCACATTTGGGTATAGGTACGGTCCATGCTTCCCATCATAGTTGTTCCTCCTCAGTATGTCCACCATCTCTACAAAGGCCATATTTGAGGCCTTAAATCTTCTCCTCCTGGATCGGGTCATTTCTGGCTCCGGGCTTTCCTCCTCCTCATTAGTGGAATTAACTGGAATTAACACACACCTGCTCTTTCTCCGCCATGTCGCTCCTACTGCGCACCTAAAGAGACGGGGCGGGGAAAGAACGTCAGGGGTGAGCATCGCGGGCGGAGTTTCACGTATGCGCAGTGTATATCAAGCTAACACACATGTGTCGTACGTACGATCTGTGTGCAGATGAAGGAGGAACGGAAGTGGCAAGCGTCCTAAACGAAGGTAAAATTTGAACTTGGCCCATCAGTGGCCTATACTGCTTCATTGTCTTACAGCAAAGATGAATCACTTTAAGGACCCGGAATTCATGGCCAGTTTCATAGACAGGTACAGGGAGATGAAGAATTTGTGGGAGGTGAAACACAGCTTATATTATAATAAACAAGCTAGGAGGTCAACGCTGGAGAAACTTCTGGAATTTGTGAAGACTCGGGTCCCCCGATGCAACCATCCAGTTTCATGGAAAAGAAAATTGGGATCTTGAGAAACATGTATAAGAAGGAGCATAATAAGATCCAGAAATCACTCAGATCAGGAGCAGCAGCAGCGCAAATGTATGTACCCAGGCTGTGGTACTTCAACAAACTGCGGTTTCTGGACGACCAGGCTGAAGCCAGGGAATCACTTTCTACCCTTCCCTGCAGCCTTCCCTCTACCCTACCCTCAACCCCAGCAGAGGCTGATGAGGAACAACCTGGGCCTTCCATCCTGGAAGAAGTGGATGCGCCCAGCTGGAGCCAGGTATATTATTTTTCAACATATTTATTGTCCTAATATTAATGATGTTAACTCGATGTTATAATTGATAACAAATTAATGATTTAAAAAAAAGAGAGTTACATATCAATAGACAGTAGTGGCCAAAAAGGTTTGTGGCAACAATGAAAAATGCTGGGGTCAGAATGATAGTCTTTTCTATTTATTAACATTCAATTTGCAAGTCATGAGCTAAAAATTGTGTGTGATTGATGAAGCAAAAAATAAAACTATGTCCCTTTTTTATACACAGGATGAGCTCAGCCAGGACGAGGGTCTGGAAAGTGGCAGCCAGGAGGAGGCCGTGCCCAGTGACAGCCAGGAGGTGGCCGTACCCAGTGTCAGCCAGGAAGTGGGCGGGCCCAGTGTCAGCCAGGAAGTGGGCGGGCCCAGTGTCAGCCAGGAGGTGGGTGGGCCCAGTGTCTGCCAGGAGGTGACTGGCCCCAGTAGGAGCCTCACCCAATCCCAGGTGCCTCCCCTCTGCCTTCAAACAAAAAGGCCCAGGAAGGGGACGATCACAGAGGAGGCAGCACTGGGACTCAGGGAAGCAACTGATGTCCTCAGAAGCCCCCCGACGCTGAAGAGGCCTATGGCTGCTATCTAGCCACAAGATTGATGAAATTGGAGGAGGACCACGCTTACTCTGTGAGGGAATTTTTGGTGAGGCCCTTCAGAAAGGGTTGAGGGGCCAGCTGACAGAGAACAGCCACGTATATGAGCTCGCCCATCATCCTCCTGCCACAAGTCCGCCACCAGAGCCACAGCCTGCAAGGAAGGCTGCAGGGAAGGGTGCAGGGGAGGGAAGGCTGCAATGAAGAGAAGAAAGTGATGGCCTGGGTTCAGTCTGGTCTGACAGAAGACGCAGGCCGGTGTAGTACCACAGCCTGGGGACAGTTATGTCATCTGCTGCTGGTCCTGATCTCTGGGAGTCCTGGACCAGATTGGGCTCCAAAATATATGGACTCCTCAAGATAACAATTTTTTTTTCCACAGACTTGATGTGTGCCCTTGGGGCCAAAATGCTTTGCAAATTCCAAAAGTTTATCCAGTGTTGCCTTCCTCTTTATTTTGTTACCCAGAATAAATGGATATTTTATTTTCGGAAAATACTTGGCTGTGTTTTTCTTAAAATAGGACAGTTTGTGAGTAGGCAGGTACATTTCAAAAAGACGATGTCAAGGGACACCAACCAGCCTCCTTGAGGCTAAAAAATACAAGATAATAATGTTATTGTGGTAACTTGACACACAAAAAAAATACAAAAATTATTGAGATCACTATAAAATAATTTTACAATAATCCAAAAAAAAGGAGATCTTGATGAAATAAAAAATAATTCTAAACATTATTATGGAGATCTGGATTTAAAAAAATAAGACTATTCATAAGATCACGAGAAATAGTAACGAAATAAGTTTGTGAGAACTCTGTGTGAATATCAGCAGCAAAACAAATTCATTCTTCTAGCATTATAAAGCACAAAAGAATGCAAAAAGATCTTTTAATGCGCTGCATTAAAAGATCACAGAATTTGCAACGTGAGGAATGCGCTATCTCCATTACGAATGCTAGTTTTACCAGACCGTGCGCTTCCGTCTCGTACTTGCTTCTGAGCATGCGTTGTTTTTGGTACGTCGGAACATCATACAGACGAGCGGGTTTCCCGATAGTAATTAGTTCCATTGGAAAAATTTAGAACATGTTCTCTATCTAAGTCCATCTGAATTTTTGATGGAAAAAGTCAGATGGGGCATACACACGGTTGGAATATACGGTGAGAAGCTCCCATCGGACTTTCTCTGACGGACATTCCGCTCGTGTGTACGCAGCATAACTGAGGTATAGCTATAGTATTACCCAACAAGCCAAATTGGGCACGTATAGCATGCCTGAGTTGGTAGTAGAAGAACATATATGAGCGTCGTAGATCAAAATCAGCCCACATTTGTTGGAAGGATTTAAATCCCTGTGAGTCATATAGATGGCACAGGTATTTAACTCCTTTGGTGTACCACCGCTGAGGGTCAGGCAAAGAGTACGGTTCTTTATAATTGGGGTTAAACCACAGAGGGTTATTAGGGGACTTCGACCATGGTTCTTTTGTAATGTTGGAGACAATCATTTTAAACAGAGATAGTGAAGTATTTAGCATAGTTGTGCCTGGGCGAGCTGGTGCCCGGCCTCTGTATATGATATTATGGCACGTCTCCAATGAGGAGGCAATGGCTCCTTCAGTAGACGTGCAGGCATTCGCTGCAGCAGTGTGTAGCCAGTCGTGCATATGCACCAGTTGGGAGGCTAAATAATATAGATAGAAGTTGGGGAATGCTAATCCCGCCAGGTGTGCCGATAGCCGTAGGGTCTCCAATGCTACTCTGGGAGACTTATCATTCCACAGAAATGCCGTGCTTAGGGTGTCAATCCATTTAAAGATAGATCTAGGTATCCTATATGGTTCGTTAGCTAGGATATATAACAGTTTGGGTACACAAATCATTTTCAGGACATTAGCCCTTCCCATTAAATCTAAGGGAAGGTCCATCCATTGTTTAGTCTGAGCTAGTAGTTGGGTCAGCAAGGGACACAAGTTGTTTTCAATAAATGTAGATAAGGGTAATTGCACTATGGACCCCTAAGAGAGATAGTGGGTCTTAGTAGCAGCATTTCAAGGATATGGTTTAAAGGGCAAAGCACTCACAACAACTCCTAACACTTTATAGATAGAAGCATAGCCTGTAGTGATAGGAGTCCATAATATGTCCTGAGTCTCATACCACTCGCACCATTAAGAGCTCAGTACCCACATGAGAACAAACCATGTAAAGGGCCCAAGGATGGATATAAAATTATTTGCTGTTCCATAGAACGGTCCAGAGTTAGCTGATCCTCCAAGTGATGAGCCACAGAGCAGGTCAAGACAGACTCGTTAAGAAACTGCTGATACTGACATCTCAAAAGGTCGTGACCAGGAATAGAAATGGATCATTCACTCCAGCACACAAAAGAGACCAATGTGGGTAAGGAAGAGTCAAATGTCACCAACTACAGTTCAGGGTCTGATGGTTTTGGGCGGGAGGCTGAGACAGTAGAGTTTCTAGAGTCTGCATCGCTGAGGCGCTACTGAAAGAACTGACCCATTTCCATTCAGTAGGATGTCCAACCAGTTTGGAACCACTACAGGTTCCATTCCTCAAGAAGACGAAGAGAGCCGGGAGTTGGTCAGGGAAATGCAAAGTAAATTGACGGTTCTCCTTGGTTATGAGGATGTGAAATGGAAATCCCTGTTTGTAAGTGGCACCAGCTTCCCCTAGCAGACAGAAGAGGGTGGACTGCCTTGCGCATCCCCAGGGTGGGCCAAGATAAATCCGGCAGGAGATGGATCAGGGCGCCATCAAATTTTGTGGGCCTAGAGTGCCACACTTTTCTGAGGATGAGTTCCTTCTCTCTGTAGAAATGCACTCTACAAAGCACATCTCGTAGTGGATCATTGTTGGGAGCTCTTGCGCTGGGCACCCTATGTAACCTATCAATCTCAATTTCCGTCTCAGGAGAACAATCCATATATTTATTAAAAATAGATAAAACTGTGACAAGAAGATCTGGAGGGAACAGGAGAAAGTGCAGAGGATGGCAACCAAACTGATAAGAAGCATGGAGGAGCTCAGCTATGAGGAAAGATTAGAAGAACTGGGGGCATGGCTGAGTAGCAACTGTAGACGGTCGCACTCGTCTTCCTCTCCGCCGAGAATCCGGGCATCAATCCTTCTAAACATCCATCCTGGGTCTATATGGTCCGCTGCCGAACAGTACCGGTCCTGCCGTGCCTGTGATCCATTTTGCCACTCTCCCGTCCTCACAGGAACATGGCAAAACAAAATAAGGAGAACCGAGGCCTCCCTGATGACCATAGCCAAGATGGCGCCTTGCCACAACGCTCGTCTAAGGAGAAGTACAATCTCCATCTGCGCTGGAAGAAGCTACAGGGGGTCAGTCCGAGGTGGATGATACGGTCCCGCTGGAGGATGCCGGCAGATTATCCCCAGACTGGAATACAGTGAGTACGCCTAGGGACGTATTCACAGGGCCCCAATCCGCCTCCCCAACACCTGATAATGCAGAGCCCACTCTTAGAGATATCTTCTCTGCGGTGACAGCCTGTAATATGTCCATCTCTACACTGGCAAACTAAATATATATATATAAGTGCAGTCGAGGATGACATAGTCCCCATGCAAAGGGATCTACAATACAACTGGCATCTTACAGCCCAGCATGCTGCCTGCTTAGATGACCTAGAAAACTGCATGAGGCGCAATAATGTGCGCGTCCTAGGCATCCCTGAAAGGGCTGAGGGTAAAAACCCCGTTGCTTTCATTGAAAATTGGCTGATCTCTACTTTTTTTTTTTTTTATTAAATACACAAGTTTATTTAGAAAATTGTACAGGTAGATATCATACAAGCATATTGTACTCTATGCATATCACAAGGATAGTTATATGGAATTTACATGCATGTACAAATTTTCGTATTGAAAATCAAAGTAAAATAAACTAAACATAAGAACTCTGGCACTGTTGTAATGGCTGTCGATCTATGCTGATAGGACAAAATCTTTCCCCAACACTCTACCCCATGGTATTTTAACATCTCTACACTGGTCTCTGAGCGGTTCCTGGCAGCAGGCCTCTTGTCTATACAACAATCTATGCCTCACATGTGTTGGTATTGTCAAGCCATTTATCCCATATCCTATTGTACTTAGCCGGACATCCCCTGTGTTTATATATAACCTTTTTATAGGGTAAGGACAGGTTCACCATTTTAATCCAGTCCTGAAAAGTAGGAGGGGAGGCCCTCATCCAATGTTTTGCCACCAGTTTTCTGGCAATAAATCTGCCCTGGGGGTCAGTCTTTACTGATATACAACTGAACGGGGTGGTCTTAGCGATTAGGACAGAGACCCCCCGTGAGTATGGGGTGTGTGTGGTGTGGTATGACCATCCTATCCACGGACGTTTCAGAGCATTTTGAAGTTGTCCAGTGACATGCGTCTCAGTCAGGACAATAATGTCAGCACGATAGGATTCAAGGCAACCGAAAATCGCAGATCGTTTGATTTTGTCTCTAATCCCCCTAACATTCCATGTTAGAAACTTTGTACTAGACATTTTTAAGTTGTGTAAATTTATAGAGACGCATGTCACGGAGGAATGTCCAGGACATAGTTGTCCACCACCCGGAAGTCCCCCAGCCATGTAATTTATGACCTATGAGGCATCCATCAGTGCTTTCAATTGTGCCATATAACAGTAGCCATGTAATCAACCAAGAACATTTCCCATCCCCCCTCCCTGCCCTCCACCTCCCAAACTTGGTTGGGGCATTAATCCCAAAACCTATGCGATTGTGAAAGAGTAACTGTACACTCATGTAGGCAAAAGTGTCTCGCACCATCTTAACCTTTGTCCACTGGGGGCACTACTGCCTATTCAATCAGCAGAACACGTGCCACCAGTGGAGGCGAACAAACGCTGGTTTAAAATCGGCAATGTAAATGACAAACGGCATTACCCAGCAGTGGTCAGCAAGTAAGTATTCCCAACCGACCACTCCGCCGTGATTAGTAACAATCATACATGACACACCTAAAAAACTAGAAATTAAAAGGAAACAGAAAAAAAGTTAACATCACGAGGTGGTATGTGTCCTCCTCTCCCATCTCTCGAGAAACCAAAGGGAGCCTTTCTGGGCTGGGTGTGGGCAGGTAAATGAAATATATTCTGCCAAATGGATCCATACGTAGAGGAAAGAAAAGTTCTGTCCCTGCGTGTCCCAAGCTCGCAAATGTAGAGCGTGTTAGGGCAAAACTTTTTGGTTGTGTGACCGCTGGGTACTACAGGTATGTGGGATACCACCCTTTGTGAATATAGTGAGGAAGTCATTGTTCGCAGGGGGAGAAATGTAAATAAGTCAACTTACAAACATCAGAGCTGAAGAACTGTAGGTCTAGGTGGCGGGACGGTTCCTTTCCGCATCACGCTGGTCCAGCCAGGCCACTGCCTGAGTCGGGTCATCAAAGAAGTGTGCTCGGTCCTCGCCCACCACCCGAAGACGGGCTGGGAACAGCATTGCGTATTTCAGGTTGTGGACCCTTAGGCGCCGTTTTACCTCTCCCAAGCGGGACCGCTGCTTTTGAATCTCTGCTGAGAAATCCGGAAAGGCCATCACGTGTCCCGATTGGAATGGTATGTTCCCTTTGGTTCTTGCCAGACGAAGGATGGCATCTCGGTCCCTGAAGTTCATTAGCTTTGCAATGAATGTGCGAGGCGGTGCACCCTCAGGGGGGCGGCGAGCGGGCATGCGGTGGGCGCGCTCCACAACAAATGCATTGGAAAAGGCCTCCCTGCCATATGCATTGATAAGAAGTTTTTCCAAAAAGGTGTCTGGATTGGGGCCCTCCGGTAAACCAATAAATCTTATATTAGATCTGCGGGCCCGATTCTCGAGATCGTCATGTTTCTGGGCGAGTTGCTGGAGCTGGCGTTGCATATCTTCCTGGCAGTGTTGCAGGGGGTGAATTATATCCTCCGCTCGGCTTATCCTGGTTTCAGTCTCCGTGACCCGTTCCCGGATCTTTGTCATGTCCTGACGGATCAGTGAGATGTCCACCTTTACTTCCTCTATTTTGGAGGTTAATGTGGCTTGGCATACCGAGATCGCCTCCAGGACTCTAGTGGTGTCGGCCGCCTCGTGTTCAGCTTGCTGCGCGTCGGGAGATGCCGCCGAGGCGCCATCTTGTCCCTCCAGGCTCCGGTCTACTCGGCGGTATCTGTCTAGGGAGGAGGATGTCGCATTGTTTCTCTTCGGTGGGGACATACTTGCCCAAAGGTGGCTGGGATAGTTCCCCGCGTTATGTGTCGGTTTAGCCAGTTATGTGTGTGCAGGATATTGCATTCAGGATGGATCACTGGCGGAGCTCTGCCTAGGTGCGTCCGCTCACATTGCCGTCCAGGCCACGCCCCGGCTGATCTCTACTTTTGGCAAAGAAGCCTTCTCCCACTCTTTGCAGTTGAACGGGCGCACAGGGTCCTGTCCCGTCCACTGCCACTGGGCAACCATCCTCGCGCCTTCCTCTTCAAACTACTTAACTACAAGGACAGGGATGCTATCCTACCTAAAGCCAGGACCATGAGTGGTGCGATGGTCATAGACAACTCCAAGATCTCCTTATTTCCAGACTTCTTGGCTGAGCTGCAAAAGCAACGTGCAAAATTCACTGATGTAAAGAAAAGGCTGCGAGATCTCAACCTACCATAAGCTATGCTGTACCCTGCCCGACTTCAGGTAGTTGCGCTGGGGAAGACCCACTTCTTTGGCCGCCCTACCTACGCAGCGCAATGGCTGGATCGGGAGGACAGAGCACTCAAAGCTGCTAAGTTGCAATGCAATGCTCCAACCTGAAAGATGGTTCGCCTGCTGTTTGGAGGCTACCCCCTTTTTATTCCCCCTTCATTGTTGCTGGTCCATGGTTCTGACCATTTGATCCTCTCTCTTTATCTCACTAACTGTTGCTTTGATAATTTACTTTCATTTATGGCTAAGGCGGTCGATGGAGAACATTAGAACTGCCTACATCGTGGGGTGTCCCATGCAAGCTGCAAGTGTGAAACCCCTTTTCCAACTAACCCTTGTGTTTAATGGGAGTTTCCACTGCCTCCCCCCCCATAGCAGATGTATGGGGACAGACTACTACACGGCTTACTTGGCTGGGAGCCCAGTTGGCTCAACAAGTTGTTTTACAACTACTACCCACCTGTAGACTTATGGTTTGTTATAATATAATATGCTTTTACTTTGACCCACCAGTACTTCAACTCCTTGCCTCCTTGAACGTGGACTCTGTCTGGATCACCACCTATGTTCCTGGTAATGTTGGTATGCAATATGATGTATGTTCTCTCTGTACTTCTGCTATCTACTATAATAATGTGGCCTGCCAGAAGGCGATTGTGATCTTGCTATTGATGGTAATGCTCCCCTATGGCGGTTAACTTAAAAATCCTGTCATGGAATTTTTGAGGTCTAGGTACCACAGTAAAAAGAATGGTGGTCCTTAAGACACCTTAAATCAATGGGTGCCGGTATTGTGTGCTTGCAGGAGACCCATTTCTCCCCAGACCCGGCTCCTAGCTTAAGTCCCAGACTGTTTGGTGTTCAATTCCACTCCACCTATTCCGCGTACTCTAGGGGAGTGAGCATCCTGATACATCAGGATGTTCGGTTCCACTACTCTAGCAAAATTATAGAACCGGGGGGAAGAAATGTATTTCTGCTGTGTAAGATCCACGGATTGTCCTGTATAATAGCTGGTATATATATACCACTGCTGTTTTCGTCCGAGGTCCTCAGGTGTGTGGCGAGGTTTATGGCGCAATACCCAGAGGTCCCACTTCTTGCTGTGGGAGATTATAACAATTATATGAACCATTTTAGGGACAAATTGCCTTCCCTACCCATGTCACTTTGGGTGGAGGGGGACTTACGCCTTTTGCCAGAGTGCTTGAGGAGCTCGGACTGACGAATGTGTGGCGCTGTGGGCATCCAGAGATCAAAAAATACTCCTGCTACTCTGCCTCGCCGACTGAGTGTCCAGGATAGATATGGGACTAGGCAATGATGCAATGCTGCATCTCGTTACAGCTTCGTATTATGTCGATAGCCATGTGTCTGACCATACCTCGTTTTGGGTGTCCATTTCACTGCTGGACATGGTTAAGAGTCCAGGTTGGAAGCTTAACCCTTTCTGGCTTTCCCTGTTTGCGGAGCCGGACCCAATGCGGGACATACTGAATTTTTATTATGCAGGACAATGTTAACACTGCCAAGCTTGGTGTTGTGTGGGATGCGGCAAAGGCCTTTCTGAGAGGGCAATTTATAAAATGAATAACCCGTATCAAAACGGACACTAAGGCATGGGAAACAGCAGTACACGGGAAGGTTACTGAGACAGAGGACAGATATATTGCCAATCCAACAGAGGACACAAAAAGAGCCTGGTTAGGGGCACAGTCCATGTCTAGACACCTGGCATTCCAGTTGGCTGAGAATAAACGATTTTTCCTACAACAGTCGCATTTTGAGGAGGGGGAGGCAACTGGGCACATGCTAGCGGTAATGGCGTGTGCACAGAGGTCCTCATCCCTTATCTCGGCCATTTGTGATGCTCAGGGTACTCCACGATCCCAGATATTATACAGGTCTTTAAAGGCCTTTTAAGCTGATCTATACACCTCCAAGGTCAGGCCCACTGAAATGGAAATACAGGTGATACTCGGAAAATAGAATATTGTGCAAAAGTTCATTTATTTCACTAATGCAACTTAAAAGGTGAAACTAATATATGATAGACTCATTACATGCAAAGCAAGATAGTTCAAGCCGTCATTTGTCATAATTGTCATGATTATGGCTTACAGCTTATGAAAACCCCAAATCCACAATCTCAGAAAATTAGAATATTGTGAAAAGGTGCAATACTCTAGGCTCAAAGTGTCCCACTCTAATTAGCTAATTAAGCCATAACACCTGCAAAGGGTTCCTGAGCCTTTAAATGGTCTCTCAGTCTGGTTCAGTAGGAATCACAATTATGGGAAAGACTGCTGACCTCACAATCGTGCAGAAAACCATCATTGACACACTCCATAAGGAGGGAAAGTCTCAAAAGGTAATTGCAAAAGAAATTGGATGTTCCCAAAGTGCTGTATCAAAGCACATTAATAGAAAGTTTGTGGAAGGAAAAAGTGTGGAAGAAAAAGGTGCACAAGCAGCAGGGATGACCGCAGCCTGGAGAGGATTGTCAGGAAAAGACCATTCAAAAGTGTTGGGAACTTTTACAAGGAGTGGACTGAGGATGGAGTCAGTGCATCAAGAGCCACCACACACAGACGGATCCTGGACATGGGCTTCAAATGTCATATTCCTCTTGTCAAGCCACTCCTGAACAACAAACGTCAGAAGCGTCTTACCTGGGCTAAAGAAAATCAGACCTGGTCTGTTGCTCAGTGGTCCAAAGTCCTCTTTTCTGATAAGAGCAAATTTTGCATTTCATTTGGAAACCAAGGACCCAGAGTATGGAGGAAGAATGGAGAGGCACACACTGCAAGATTCTTGAAGTCCAATGTGAAGTTTCCACAGTCTGTGTTGATTTGGGGAGCCATGTCATCTGCTGGTGTTGGTCCACTGTGCTTCATTAAGTCCAGGGTCAACGCAGCCGTCTACCAGGAGATTTTGGAGCACTTCATGCTTCCTTTCACAGACAAGCTCTATGGGGATGCTGACTTCATTTTCCAGCAGGACTTGGCACCTGCCCACACTGTCAAAAGCAACAAAACCTGGTTCAATGACTGTGGGATTACTGTGCTTGATTGACCAGCAAACTCGCCTGACCTGAACCCCATAGAGAATCTATGGGGCATTGCCAAGAGAAAGATGAGAGACATGAGACCGAACAATGCAGAAGAGCAGAAGGCCGCTATTGAAGCATCCTGTTGTTCCATAACACCTCAGCAGTGCCACAGGCTGATAGCTTCCATGCCACGCCACATTGAGGCAGTAATTGCTGCAAAAGGGGCCAAAACCAAGTACTGAGTACATATGCATGCTTATACTTATAAAAGGTCCGACATTGTTCTATGTATAATCCTTGTTTTATTGATTGCATGTAATGCTCTAATTTTCTGGGATTGTGGATTTGGGGTTTTCATGAGCTGTAAGCCATAATCATCACAATTATGCAATTATGACAAATCACGGCTTTAACAATCTTGCTTTGCATGTAATGAATCTAGCTCATATATTAGTTTCACCTTTTAAGCTGCATTAGTGAAATAAATGAACTTTTGCACAATATTCTAATTTTTCGAGTATCACCTGTAGATGGATTCCTAAAGAAAGGTGAACTTCCAGGCCTGTCAGTTGGGGACGCTGCTATGCTTAATGCCCCGTTGACAGAGGAAGAATTGGCTACGGCTCTAGCACAATCTCAAAATAATAAATCACCAGGCATGGATGGCCTCCCATCCGAGGAATACAAATGCTACTCAGGCACATTGCTACCTATGCTATTGAAGGTCTATAATGAGGCGTTCAAAGAAGGGTCTCTATGCCCGGCTCCATGAACAAGGCGATTATCATTGTCTTACTGAAACTGGGTAAGGATGCAGGATTCAAAAAATATAAATAAACGTGACTGCGCTGAAAAAACAGATATATCCCAATAGTTGGGAGGTGCATATATAGTGTAAAATTATACTACAAAATTTCAATATAAAAAAAAAAAAAAATGCTAGTAATATATAAATTATAGAATGAATACAATCCTTATATAAAAGTATCCCATAAAGTGCAACATGCAAAAAAACAATATATATATATATATATGTGTGGTTATAAATATAAGATCAAAGTGCAAAATCAAGTGTCCACATTTAAAAAGTTCAATTCATTGATATCAACACATAAAGTGCAAGTAAGTGGTGTCCACAAAAAACAGTGTTCCTCATGCTCCTCCTTAATGGTGTTCACAATCCAGCATGCTTCAGTGCTCTCCTGTGACCCCCCACTTGTGCTTGCGCTCACCTCTGAGCGTGTGACACGGTAATTAAACAGTGTCTAAACACGCATTGGAGCCACCCCTTGGGCTCATACAGGGTATGCTGGTATAAACTCCACCACTCTCAGATGTCATCAGATAGTCTCACATACAAGAAAGAAAAAGCTCCATAGTGTGATACAGTAGGGATTTATTTAAAATATATTAAAACTTCCCTTCAGAAGGGTATTTACAATATGTATATATATTTAAAGGTGGAAGACCACTGTGCAGGGTGTGTTTGATTTCACTTCTTCACCTGATCTTCACCGAGAACTAACAAGGGACATTTTCTAACTTTTCACCAGACTCTTGTTTTCTCCATTATCTATGGACTCTACCACTATCTGTACATTAACGATTTGATGCCATTAGATGTGGAATCTACATTTATTGCATATATTTATGTTTGCTGCATATATTGATTTGTTGTGCATTTTTTTCACTGTATAGCGCAGTTTTTTCTTTGTTTCTCTATTGGTTGTAAATAATACACTGTTGAACTGCTGCTTCTTTGGGTTTTTTTTTTTTATAGCGCGGGGATTCTTTTTTGCTTTCCACTAATTTTTACAAATACCTACAGTTGCATCACGCCATACAAACCCAGGCAAAAACTGTTAAGCTCCAGCAGACTGACCATGTGTTGATACAAAGAATTCTCATGGAAAACAATAAAAAGGGTATGATATCCAGGTGCTATCCTTCTTAGCCAATTACAGGACTCCTCCAGGTTACCTTGTAGGCATGGTTGAGAGAATGATGTGGGAGCCATTGATGGGGAGATTTTGGATCTATGCCTTTCTGCCGGCCCCCTGATTTTCGGTGTCAGCGTCTCAGAGACTGTCCCATTTATATCTACTGCACAGAGTATACAGGACTCCCCTGCAACTTCACAAATGGGGAATACGGATTCCCCCCTCTGTCCGAAATGTGAATGTGACCATGGTGATCTCCTTCACATGCTTTGGAAATGCCCCAAACTCTTCAGATATTGGAGGGAGGTTATAGATACAATATCCAAGGTGTATACGATACTTATCCCACGTGATCCAGTTGTGTGCCTGTTGGGGGCACTTAATGAAGAGACGCTGACTCCATCAGCTCACACAGCGATCCTGCTGTTGCTGTATGTGGCACGTAAGTTAATTGCATAACTGTGGATCGTTCCCAGGGTGCCCACTAGGGGGCAATGGGTGGATAGTGTCAACAAACTATTGATTAGAGAAAAACTAACATACCAACACAGAAATGTCCCACGCTAATTTTACTCACTGTGGCAGGCGTGGCTGGATGTTCCAGGCTTAGCTCCTCACCAGCTGATCAAAGACAGGCTCTTGCTGAGGTAGACACAAGGTGAATGATAACCTGGTGACTGTCAAAAATTTGTGTCGCATATGACACAGGGTGATATTACTAATGTTGGTGGGTCAAGGTGGTCTAATTGAATTGTATTGACTAGACTTATTCTTGAGATATGAAGGTTTTTAAGAACTACACTGGTTGTCTATCTGTATTATTTCTTTTTCTTCAGTTTTCTTTATGTTATCTCAATATGACTCAATCCTAGCAACCGCAAACTACGTGAGTTTTGTACACGATGTATTTTGTAATGTCATATGCTTTCTGTTCATTTTCTTTTTGTGCATACTTGTACACTGAATGCCTTATATTATGTACAGTGCAAGACAAAAATAAAAACTTTTTTTCTGATTAAAAAAAAAAAAGATTAGAGGAATTTAATCTATTCCCTCTTGAGAAGAGGAGATTAACCACTTCCAAACCGTGCCTATTCTGGCACTCCTCTCCTACATGTAAAAATCATAATTTTTTTGCTAGAAAATTACTCAGAACCCACAAACATTATATATTTTTTTTTTAGCAGACACCCTAGGTAATAAAACGGCGGTCATTGCAACTTTTTATCTCGCATGGTATTTGCGCAACAATTTTTTAAACGTGTTTTTTGTGGAAAAAAACAGTTTCATGATTTAAAAAATAACAAAACAGTAAAGTTAGCCCATTTTTTTATACAATGTGAAAGATGATGTTACATCAAGTAAATAGATACCCAACATGTCACGCTTTAAAATTCCGCACACTCATGGAATGACGCCAAACTTCAGTACTTAAAAACCTCCATAGGCAACGCTTTAAGATTTTTTACAGGTTACATATTTAGAGTTACAGAGGAGGTCTAGAACTAGAATTGTTGCTCGCGCTCTAACGCATGTGGCGATACCTCACATGTGTGGTTTAAACGGCGTTTACATATGTGGGCAGGACTAACGTGTGCATTCGCTTTTATTTTATTTTTTACTTTACTTTATTTTTTTTATTTTTACTTTCTTTTACAACATTTTTTTATCACTTTTATTCCTATTACAAGGAATGTAAACATCCCTTGTAATAGGAATCATTCATGACAGGTCCTCTTTATGGAAAGATGCGGGGTCAATAAGACCCCACATCTCTCCTCCAGGCTGGAAAGCATGAGATCGGAAAAAAAATCCACTATCCCATGCTTACCAGCCGCGATCGCGGCTTTGTTTACAACCTCGGCCCGGACGTGTCGCGCCCGGGCCTCCGACGGTCATAGAGATGACCGGCGATCATCTGGTCATGGGAAATTTCTATGCTCATCATCCGGCGGCGGGCGATTCTTTCTCCGGGTCCCTGATGGCACAGGAGAGCCCGGAAAAGCACTGGATGGCGGCGGAAGGGGGGATGTCCCCTCCCGTCACCTATAAGAACGATCAAGTGCGAGAACTGCCGATATCATTCTTATGGTGCACAGAATTGCCGGCTGCAAACAAGGATATCTGAATGATGCCTATAGCTGCAGGCATCATTCAGATATTCCCACTGAAAGTCCAGGACGTCCTATAACATCCTTGGGCGGGAAGTGGTTAAGGGGGGATATGATCAACATGTACAAATACATAAGTGGTCCATATCGTGAACTCAGTGTTGAGTTATTCACTTTAAGGTCACCACAGAGGACAAGGGGGCACTCTTTACACCTAGAGGAAAAAAGAGTTAATCTCCAAATATGAAAAAGGTTTCTTCACAGTAAGAGCTGTGAAAATGTGGAATAGACTCCCTCCAGAGGTGGTTCTGGCAAGCTCAGTCGATTGCTTTAAAAAAGGTTTCCTAAATGTACACAATATAACTGGGTACTAACATTTATAGGTAAAGTTGATCCAGGGAAAATCCGATTGCCTCTCGGGGGGATCAGGAAGAAGTTATTCCCCTGCTGTAGAAAATTGGAGCATGCTTTGCTGGAGTTTTTTGCCTTCCTCTGGATCAACTGTGGGTATAGGTTTGTGTATATGGGATTGTATGTTTTTTTGGGTTGAACTTGATGGACTTGTGTCTTTTTTTAACCTGACTAACTATGTAACTATGTGTGCATGGTGGCTGCAGGGATACCCCTGATCCTAATATTGTTCCTTCTGCTCCTATTTTCAATATCCTCCGCCCGCAGGTGCAGTTGTATAAGTTTGGATTGATGTTGTGACACCATGGAGTCCAATGCAGTGACCCTGGTATCCAGGGCTGTATGGGCAGAGTTTATGGCAGAGACCTTGTCATCAGTAGTTGCTATGCGCTCCCTTAAATCATCCACCTCCCGTTTCAGAGAGGATTCAGCTCCTGTTAGACTGGAATATGAAAGAGTTTACACTGCAGTATACTCACTGACATTATTGTGTCCACTGACACCTTTGCTGGGGATTTTGATTGCCGCTACTGACACCAATGATGGGGCTTACTC
This sequence comes from Aquarana catesbeiana, assembly GCF_042186555.1. Taxonomy (NCBI): domain Eukaryota; kingdom Metazoa; phylum Chordata; class Amphibia; order Anura; family Ranidae; genus Aquarana; species Aquarana catesbeiana. The sequence continues at coordinate 543,625,517 of NC_133324.1, read as the reverse complement.
CCACTGTGCATTGAGAAATTATGCAAAAAATGTATACCTTAACAAGCTCTGCAGCTGATTGGCTGTCGCCACTTTTTGGTTAACTTTTTCCATCCGGCTCCTTTGATTTTGCAATCAAAGTTTGTTAAGCTGGGTTTTATAAGCAGGGCCGAGTCACAGGAATCGGCCATTCAAGCCATGTATGGCCAGCTAGAAAGTCATAGGACAGCTCTGATTTTCTGACAAGCTCAACAGGTATATTTGAACAGGTATTGAACAGATATAACAAGTGTTTTTTTTTTTTTTTAATTCTCTATTTTCCATAAAGTATGTATGTGGCCACAACATACTGATCAGCATCTCTTTTATAAGGCTTGTAGTATAAAGATCACCGTCCACAACATCCAAATGAATCAAAAGAAGGACCACAGTCCAATCCCAGGTACGTAATGCATATAAAACATAATAGTGCAGTGGATATTTTACCCACATTAGAGAAAAGGGACACAGGATTAGCAGAAAGGGGGTAAAAAAGAGGGGTTTCATAGTTCTGTACAGTAAAACCTTGGACTGCGAGCATAATTAGTTCCAGAAACATGCTTGTAATCCAAAGCAAATTTTCTCATAAGAAATAATGGACACTCAAATGATTTGTTCCACAACCATTTCATAAGTCCTTTGGTTTATAGTCCATAGAAAAAAGATTATAGCAGTGTGATAGGTTGTGTAACCATAAAATGTCCATCCACAAATGGCAGCCTGCACAAGAGGATTAGAAACAAAATCCAGCAGGAGCTACAGTGTATAAAAGAGAAGAGAGGTGCCTCTAAGTGTAGCAATGTGGTCACATTTAATGATGGTAAAAAATGTAGCAAATTACATGGTTACTGATTAAAAGAGGCACATCTAAGTATGCAGGCATCCAGGGTAAATCTGTCCATATAGACCATCCCCCGCACCGCTGGCTCTCACCACTGTCAGTCTGCAATTTATGACGGGAAGACTATTCTGCGGTAGAGCGATCTGAAAGCGAGGCTTGAAGCACTCGTGGAGCTACAGTGTATAAGAGTAGAGAGGCGCCTCTAAGTGTAACAATGTGGTTACATTTATTGAAGGTAAAACATTTAGCAAATTACATGGTTGATTAAAAGAGGCACATCTAAGTATGCAGGCATCCAGGGTAAAGCTGTCCACATAGACCATCCCCCGCACCGCTGGCTCTCACCGCTGTCAGTCTGCAATCATGACGAGAAGACTACTCTGCAGTAGAGCAATCTGAAAGCGAGGCTTGAAGCACTCGTGGAGTGCAGCATGGAAGAGATGACGTAGATGGTGGTGAGAAGGATGGTCTATGTGGACATCTTTACCCCGGATGCCTGCATACTTTTTTTTTGTTCAATTCTTTATTTAGTATATATAAAAATACAATAACCACATAATTGCAAATATCACAAACATGTAAACATTAATACCCATACAACCCCTTATTAACGCTGCCTACCCTCCCCCCCTCCATCCTCCAGTGACACTCTGTGGATTCAAAAACATTATCCCATAATCACTTCGGCAAATCTCCTTGATTTTTTAAACAATACCCATTTGATACATTTATCCCTGTCATCCTCACCGTCCCCGGCACTGTATCTACTGCCTCAGCCTTCTCTAAAATGTAGGTTTCATTTACCCTAGCTATCCAGTCCCGTATTTTTGGTCCCTCTGCCTCCTGCCAATTTTTTGGTATTAGGCTTTTAGCTGAGTTCAATAGAATAGGAATTATTGAAGATTTATACGTTCTACTAAGTCCCTCTGACCCATGGAACAAGCAGGCCCATTTGTCTTCCGGAATGATTTTCCCTCTGATTTCTTCAATAAGCTGAATTACTTCCTGCCAAAATTCTTTAATAATGGGGCATTCCCACCAGAGGTGGGCCATCGTTCCCAAGACCCTACACCCTCTCCAGCACTCAGAGGATTTATCTAGTTGGAATTTGCTGATCTTATCTGGTGTCGCATACCACCTTGCCAAACACTTATAAATTGTCTCAATCATTCTCGTGTCCACTGCCGTGCTGCCTTCAAAATAGTCTCTAATGTGCTTTTACTACACATTGATCCCAGTTCGTATTCCCACTTTTTAATGTATGGTGGCACATCCAGCTCCCCCCCGCTCATTAATATTTTATATAACGATGATATGTTATTTTTTGATTTATCCCTTAAGAAGAGCTTCTCCAATGGCCTACAGTTTTTTTCATCTTTAATAGGCCCTGGAAGGCTATTAACAAAATGAGATAGCTGACAGTACCGCCACACATCAACTTTCATTAAACCCGTGAATGAAGATAGTTCCTGAAAAGTGATAATTTTACCGTTTTTGGTAATATCTTTTAGTTGTACATCCCTTTTTTTTATCCAATTACCTCCCACCGCCTCCATCCCTGGCATAAAAAAACTTGTTATCTTTTAAGTAAATTAAGGGTGAACTATAGTCCCAATTATTTTGTGTATGAATCTGATCCCAGATTTTAAATGTGTGAAGTGTTATATCATGTGTACTTGGACCTAGTTTCCTAAAGTGTGGGGGATTCCAAATTATATGATTTAACTGTGAATTACTCAAGGCCTTTTCTAAATTAACCCATCTTTTATCAACCTTATCTTTTGCCCAATCTAATACCCGTGACAAAACTATTGCATTATAGTATTTTATAAAGTCTGGAATGGCAAGACCACCTTATGCTTTCCCCTTACTCAAAACTGTGTAAGCAATCCGTGATTTCCTATTATTCCAAACAAATCTCGTTATTAATCCTCTCAAGATTCTAAACTATATTTGGGAGCATAAGATTCTTATAAAAAATTTTTGGGGCCAAGACCATTTTAACTGTGTTGATGCGACCGATCCAAGAGATCGGGCGCATGGAGATTTTTTTAATTTCCTGTTTAATTTCATCCAGTAGTGGGATGTAATTTAATAAGTAGATTTTCCTCAGTGAATTGGCTAATTTAACCCCCAGATAGCTGATATTTTTTCTCCGAGGGAATTGAAACTCTTTAATAAGTCTGGCTACTTCCTGTTTGTTTATATTGATGTTTAGGACTTCAGACTTACTGAGATTGATTTTATAGTTTAATAACTCTCCGTACTTCCTCAGGATGAACAGCAAATTTGGGATCGAGATCCTCGGTTTAGTGATGAAGAATAGCACATCGTCGGCAAACGCCGCCAATTTGTGCTCTTCTCTTCCCACCGCACAACCACTAATGTCCGGGTTGTTTCTAATCGTAGCCAATAAGGGCTCCAATGTTAGAACAAACAGAAGAGGGGACAACGGGCATCCTTGCCTGGTCCCATTTTCCATTTTGAACTGTGCAGATGGTATACTGTTTACTTTGACAAATGCTGAAGGTTGATTATACAATAATTTAATTAATTTCATCATAGTTGGACCTACTCCCATGGCTTCCAACGTTTTAAACATGAATCCCCAGTCTACTCTGTCAAATGCTTTTTCTGCATCAATTGACAGAAATAGACCTGGGGACTCACTAACTTTAATAGCTTCCAAAATAAGCAGCGACCGCACACCATTATCTCTACCTTCTCTCCCTGGGATAAAACCAACTTGGTCCGGATGGACCAAGTATGACATTTTTTCCTTTAGCCGCATTGCCAATACCTTGGCATACAGTTTAATGTCTGCGTTCAGTAAGGCTATCGGCCTATAACTAGAGCAAAGCGTACTATCCTTGCCTTCTTTTAATATTAGAGTCACTGATGCAGTCAGTGCTCCCCCACATAATTCCCCTTGCGCCCCCAGCCCATTCCAGACCTGGCAGAGCTTCGAGACCAGGGAATCTTTACATTTTTTGTTAAAGATGTAAAACCATCTGGACCGGGACTTTTTCCTGGGGGGAGATGATTTTAGGGCTAGAGAGATTTCTTCTTCTGTGATAGGTCTATCCAATTCTAGTGTATCATTTTCAGATAAAGTGGGTATTCCAGCTGCCTTTAGGAATTCTTTCGACCTCTCCTCTCTTCCTGAGAACCCACTTTCTGTCTGAATAGAGGGCTGTAAAGTATTTCTGAAATTCTTCTCCTATCTCTTTAGTTGTATGCCTAAATTCCCCTTTTTTATTTTGAATTTTATCAATAAAGTTTATATCTCTTTTCTTCTTAAGCACTGTTGCTAAATGCTTACCTACCTTGTTTCCCCACCGGTATCTATCTTTTAGATGTTTATTCAAAATCCTATTGGAGTCAGTCTCCATTAAATCATTGAGTTCTTCTCTTTTTGTTATCAATTGCTGAAGGAGATCCCTATGGTTCCCTTTGCAGGCTTTATGTGCTTGTTCAAGTCTATGTATTTCAACAATAAGATTCTCCTTTCTTTTTAATCTTTCTTTTTTTCTCACCAGCCCCAATAGATATCAGAACACCCCTGAAGTAAGCTTTTAGGGTCTCCCATACGACGGTTCCTGATGTCACTCCCGTATCGTTAATCGAAAGGAATAAGTCAATTTCCTGCTTTATTTTTTCGGATACCTTAGCATTATTAATAAGATTTTCATTAAGACGCCATGTAAACGGTTGTCTTTGGAGCCCCGTGATTCTCACTTTCATTGTGACAGGGGAGTGATCTGACAGTGTAGTTATTTCTATCTTTGTGTCTCTCACTGATTCCAACAAACTATGATCTACCATTAAATAATCCAGTCTTGAATAAGTCCCATGCACAGGGGAGAAGAAAGTGTAATCCCTAGATTTAGCATGCTGCACCCTCCATGCATCAATAATTTGGCAGCTGTGCACTTTTCGCCCAATATTATTTAAGAGGTTTTTACTTACTCCCTGTGCATTGGACGTACTATCCAAAACTGGATTTAAGCAAAAATTGAAATCACCTGCTAATATCACCTCTTCCGCCTTGAATTCCATCAACCTGTTCAAAATCTGAGAAAGAAATTAGATCGGATTTCTTTTTGGGCAATATACATTCGCCAAAGTAAAAATCCTTTCTCCAAGCCTCAACTTCAGAAAGATGTATCGGCCCTCAGGATCTGTTCTTCTCTCTATAAGTACAAATTTGGTCCGTTTTGAGAACCCAATTGCCACTCCCTTGGCCGTTTAATGGGTGAGTCACAGTAGATCCAATTCGGGAAATTTCTGGAATACAACTTAATGCCTGTATCTTGAGTTAGATGGGTCTCCTGCAGGAATACCACATCTGCACTGTAATGATGTAGCTTTCTTAACACTTTATGTCTCTTGGTGGGAGAATTAAGCCCTTTCACATTATAGGTCAAACAGTTAATCTCCGTCATCCTGTGTATTCATCAGCAGGGCCAAATCGATTTGCCGATCACTACCTCTTGAAATGCATTTAACATAACTCTGCAGGATAGGGTAACTCCCCCCCCCCCATATGGGGGGGCGGGTGGACGCGGACGCCCGAACATCGTTCCTAAACAACCCGCCATCCCCCTCCCAACTCCCCCCCCGGCCCCCCTCCACCCCCCACCACTCTAAATTTCAGTTGTTACATCCAAGAGACCCAAGCAGTACCAAAGACCCAGCCCCTCCAGATTCCTCCTATTTCCCCTTTAAGGGCTATCATACCATTACACCTTATAAGTACATTTTTAATACCCCCTATCCCCAGCGCCTATTTTCAACCTATTTCATTTTATGCCCATACCTAACCGGGGATAGTTGGGATTGGGATATCTAATTTCTTACAAAAGTCCTGTAAGTCCTCTTTATGTATCAATCTAACCGTTTCACCCGCTCTCACAACATTTAAGGACGCTAGGAAACCCCAACTGTATTTTAAATTTGCCATTCTCAATATCTCCAGTATCTCCAGAAGGGGTTTTAATTGATATCTCCTGAACAAAGTCCCCGCAGAAAGATCGGCATAGATTTGAATGTCAGTGTTGTCAAATTTCACAGGTTGAGCTCCTCTGAGTTTGCTCCAGATCTTTGCTTTGTCTTCATAGTGATGACAATAATAATATCTCTGGGTATATCTTCTCTCACACTTGGTGGTTTTCTTATCCTGTGCACCCGGTCAATCTTTAATTCCTCGTCAGTTCTTCTGTCTAACAATGGGTTGAAGATTTATTTCATTTTAGTGGTCAGGTCTTCTCCTTGTTGTTCCAGTAAGGCTCTAATCCTTAAATTTTGGCGGTGGTTTTGATTTTCTTGTTCTTCCAGTTTATAGAGGGCATCTCATTGATCGATTTGTAATTTTATTTGTGTTTTTAGCTCTATAATTTCTTGAGCCTGTTTCTCTGATACTTCCTCAGCTATTTCCACTCGCTTTAATAGGTGGCCCATATCAGTCCTTACATTGAGGATCTCCGATTTGATTGAATTTTCCAATTTAGCAAACATTTCAAGCATCTCTATTTTCGTTGGGAGTGAGTCAATGACACTCTCTTCCTCTGTACTGAGGCCATGTTCGCCTTCAGGGTTCACCTCTTCTCTAGGTACTCCACCTTGAGCTCCTTTATTTTTAGCTGATTCTTTGTTCTTTTCCTTTCCTCCCTGTTTGTTTTCCTGAACAGGGCTTTTTGAATTTGCTTCTGTAAGGTATTTCTGGATAGAGCTCGAGTTTAGCCTTTCTCTGGGTTTCTTGGGTTCCACAACTTTTTGAGAGCGACCTCTCATGTTCTCCTCCACCCCCTTTCACTTTCTCTTTCTTGCTTACAGCTCTCTCTTTTTCCTCCCTGCACCTCCCCCGCCTCTCTCTTCACCTCCCCCACCTGCTATGCATCTGCAAGTGTTTTCTTGTTAGGCATTCTAAGACTCCTTTTTAATTATTTATAAGAGCAGGTAGGATGCTCACGTGTTATGAGATGGTAATACAGAGCATTTTAGAAGCAAGGAGCAATCGAGGAGGACAAGGATATCTGCAGCTTAAACAATGACAATGTCCCTCTAATCCAGAGTCTTAATAAAAGTTAATTTCAAACACCTGCACAAGTTGTCCTTCTCTGTAGATAACATGCACCGCAGTCAATGAAATCTCTACAGTATATGTCTTGATGGCTACCACGGAGCTTCGAACAGACAGTAGTACAGGGGGATAAACGAGAGCATGTTTTACTAGGTGCTTGTATTAAACTTTACAGAGATATGTTGTATGTTACTCCGCAACACTCGGTCCTATCTTGAGGTCGCAGCTGTTTTCTGGGGTTTACATCAAAGCACCACACGGCCCTCCGGGAAGATGCTGTAAGATCTGTGAGCTGAGCCCAATCCCCAGGGCGTCCTGGTCCATCACTTGGATCCATACAAAGGCTATCGGGTCTCTCGAGGGTCTCTGGAGGCAATATCTTGTGGATGTGTTGTATGAACAGATCCAAAGGGTGGGATAGCATGGGGAGAACTTGAGCCAGGAACAGAGCCGGGAAGGTGGATGAGAGGCAGAAAGATGCGGCAGACTCGGTAGGTCTGTGGCCGGTCCGAGCGCATCAGCTGTGCGCCGCAACAGTGTTGTTGGCGGCTCAGACTGGATCTGTCCGCTAGTTCCAGGACACTGCTTCCCGCCGCATGTGGCTGAGAATCACCGGGACATCCACGAGCTCTGACCCCGTGTAGGTCCCGTCTCCATCGCAAGCTCCTCCGCCGCCCGCTTCCATAGCGCCGCCGTCAGCCCCTCCCCCAGCTCTAGCACCTCACATCAGGCCTGGATTGTGCCGGGACTGGATGCCTGCATACTTAGATGTGCCTCTTTTAAGTTCGTGAACGAAGGTATCATTGTACCAGGAGTGCACTACATACAGAGTGCAGGGTTTAGGAGTGCCCTACATACAGAGTGAAGAGTGCAGGAGTATGCTACATACAGAGTGAAGGGTTCAGGAGTGCACTACTTACAGAGTGCATGACTCAGGAGTCTGCCATGTGCGGAATTCAAGAGTGCTCTACATATGGAGTGCAGGGTTCAGGGGCGTATATCTTACAGGCCACTTCATAACCAAAAATGGAAGATTGGATAGGGACAAAAACCTGGACTTTTTAGGCATAGATACACAAGTTTGATAAAAACATACGTTTGTTACAAAAAAATGTGGTCCATGTGGAACGATAATCAATGTCGTCAGGTTTGGTATAAGTGGATATGATCTACGGTTGCTCTACATGTTGCGCGCTTCCTCAGGAGCTTAGGCTAGTGTTCTAAATGGACATAATAACAATCATAATAACAATTAAGGCTACAGGCTACAGGCTAATATCAAACATGCCATATTAAGACATAGATCCGGCTAATGCCAGACCACCCACACATTGCAACAATGGACCCCTGGCGCAGACCACAACTATGGGGACACACACATAAGGCAGAAGGCCGCCACACACATATAGTCTAATGAAATATAACAAGAGAGTGCAGCCTTAGGTGAAACTATATGAAGCTTGTCAACAATATTAAAGCTTAAATTTGGCATAGGATAAAGATGTATAAGTGAAATAAAGCTAATATAGAAGAAGCATGCAAACTTACAAGATACGATAAAAGCATGGTCTCACAAGCTATGTAGGTAGGCTGGCCAGGAGAACACAATGGAGGGTAAGGGAGGCAAGAAAGTATAGTATGTATCACTACTCCCACCCTGTATTTAGAAAAAAATATAATGTATACAGTATGATGATATAACGTGGGTAAGGTTGCAAGAACCAAAGGTTAGAGCAGTGGTTCTCAACCTTTCTAGGGCCGTGACCCCTTGATAAAAGTTGTGGGGACCCCTAACAGTAAATTTTTTTTCGTAGCGTGGGTTGTCGTGGGTTGTCTCTGGGCGGTCGCTGGGCGACCGCAAAAAGACTGGAGAGCAGGCTTCAGGAACAGCCCAATATTCGTTGACCCCTGACAAATAGTCATTCGAACCCCAAAGGGGTCCCGACTCCCAGGTTGAGAACCACTGGGTTAGAGGGAATGTAACGCACTCACCCAGGAGCATTAACAGTCACCAAAGGTTCCCTCATAAATAATAAACATATGCCAACAGTGATAACAATCAATACACCAAGAATAAGTAAGGTATATGTTTCCTCGAGGGATTAAATGCAGACAACTTCCCTGTTGTAATGATGCCTATAAGAAAATCAAACAACATACATGGGAGTCCGCACACACAAACAGCCACATAGGGCAAATAATAGCCACTAGGGGAGCAAAAACCGTTCTAGTAAGAGGAACCCACAAGGTAGTCATATATTTCATACCATCAGATAGATTCCGCCATATGTGACTGGCCAGGCGAAAATCACACACGCAGGTGGCAGCGTTCATGAGGCGTGGGACACCACACCTAATATATGTGCGTCCCAAACCAGGGCACCAATCACCGACGGAGGTGGGTGATGACGTCACCCGGCCGCCAATATCTGCGCATATGCCCGTATCCCGAGCATGCGTCGAGGGATGGGAAACACTGCATGGAGTTGTAATGGATGTGATTAAGGTGTTACATAAGGTACCAGGTAAAAATGTTAAAATGCCTATTTCAAATGTAATGTGTCATTGCTTAGCTTGTTAAATCTTAACTCTAAGAATTCAGATAACAACAGATAACTGCTAGTTCCCTTTTCTCAGTCTGAAGCTGAACCGCAAAGAATTATAAAAATACTGTGTCTCTTCCGAAAAATTGCACCAAAGGCAGACATGACATCAACATCCAATGTGTCAAGAGGAAGTTACCAACATATTTAAAAATAGCTATGATTAATTGCTGAAATTGTTGCTAAAACTGCTGAAACTGTTAAAATCTCATATATGTCATAACAACATGTTTTGCATATACCGTATTCTCTGTCTGAAAAAAGTGTATAAAACTGGAGGAAAAAGAGGAAATAAAACTCAGAAATGACTTTTACACTGAGCCTGTCTCAGAGGAGATTATTTCAAGAACGAGAAGTGTACACTTCATATGTATATTCAACAATCTGATCGGGGGTAGATATAATAATATCAGACTTTGTTCTGAATCCAAAACATTTTGGCGCTCAAACGTGGGGCTCAAAGCTAGCATCCCAAGGGATAGCCGATTCAGAAGGGACCGGGACAAGCCAACACGGAGAGACAGGAGGAGACTGATCACCTCTAAAAACGGTAAGACACTTTTGATACCTTGTATATCTAGTCTACTGTTTATCCTGTACCCATGGCTGGTCAATCTCTGTGCCCATATCGGCTTCCTGCGGCCCTCAAAGACAGGTATTAATCTTGCCTCGAGTCTGTTGATAAGTTAAGGAACCTGCAATTATATCTACCGCCTGTTTTGTTCTGTTCTGTTTTGTTCTGGTCAATTTTATGTTTTGTGGTGGCTGTTGGGGATTGCTTATATAGTCACGTATGACGGATGAAATTAGTTGACGTGGTTTAAACTTCTCCTGGGACTAGGAGAAGGCGTCAGGATGTGGTTAAACTTCTCCTGGGGGGAATAAAAATAAATAATTGTGCGGCAAAGCACGGGTGGTACAGTAAGTACAGTAAGTACGGGCAACCAGGAAACCCCAGGAGGGGGAATCAGGAACATGCATAGCGGCGTGGGGGATCCCGTGACAGTTTGAGTAATCCTGTGCTTCACTGCAGTTGTCAAATATTTTGTTGTTGGTTGTGTTGGTTGATTATGTCATGTCCTAAATGTGTTTGCGGACTGTTGTTTGGCATACATGAAGGAGGCTGGGGGTTGGTTAAAGTGGTAGAGCCAGGATATAAGAGAGAAGTTCTTGGTTATAAACCCTTGTTAGCGGAGATCACAGATGTGTTGGTATTTAGATTAAACGTACATTATCCAGTTAAACTTGAAGTTGGCAAGTCACCACAGGCTATAGAAAGTGAAGTTAAAAGGAGGGGGCACACAGCCGAAAGGTGTCCATTGCAACTTCAACAAGCAGAACAGTTTGAAGAAGAAGAAAAAAATAGAGTGAGGAATTTGGGCATGGTTCTGGGAAATGTAGATGACATTTAAAGTGGTGCATTGAATATTAGTTACTGTACTCCTTATCTGTTTGTTAAATGTCTTGTTGAGAGTAATAAGTAGTCACATATTACTCGCTCCCCTACCTGTGGCCACCTAAGTGGGCAGGGCTGTGACTGGTCTACGTTTTGGGAAGACGCGTGTAAGGAGACTTGCATGGCAGTCGAACACTGTAGATGTTCCTTTCTCTCTCTCTCGCGCTCTCTCTCTATCCATTTTGTCCTCGTTAACTTGAGACTGTGATATGGTCTGAACCGGTACCAGGTGACGGATAGAGGAATTGTCAGACCCTTGAGTCAGGACAGCCTCATGACCTCTCTAAAATCCTAAGCAGACACACATAAATATCCCAGTTATCAAGACAGAACGTAGCAAAGTAGTGTTATATATTGGAAGGTGGTCCGAAAGAGGACAGGTGGTGGTCAGAGGATTGTCGGACCCTTGAGTTCAAGACAGCTTCATAAAACCGCCATACAAATCCTGAGCCTGGACACATAAACTTTCCAATAGCTAACGATAGGGCAGAAGTTAGAGAGACCTAAAGAGGGTAGTTTGGCTTGTGATTTGGTATTAGAGCGAGAAGGAAAAGATGCTGTCAAGAAAGGGAAGAGATTGGCAAAAGTGTGTGGGGTCACTATGCATTTGGGTGGTCGGCTAGAGCCAAATGAATGGCGTGCTCTTTTAAAAAGGAAAAGGGGTTTGTTGTGGGACCATGGGCTGCTGCGAACAGCAGACACTTGGTTCAAAGTTGCCAAAGCCATTCATGAAGAAGGGAGGATAGAACAGGAAATATGTCAGAATGGTGTATGTGTACAAAAAGCCATAAAAGGGGTCAAAATCCAAGACAGCCAGCCAGCCAGCCACTGCCCTATGATGGCACCCCGCCCTCAGAAAGTGGGTACCGCCGCTCTGGTACCGCCCTTTCCTCTGTGCACAGTGATACCTCCCCTCTGACACCTCCACCTCAACCCCCCGCACCTCCACCATGCTTGGATGTGGGCGGGGCACACTTGTCTTTGTACTCCTCATCTGGTTGCCACCACACATGCGTGACACCATCTAAGACGCCCACACCAAAACCCACCCATATGTATCCGGTGATAGACCAATCCTCTGGAACATATTATAAGGCCCAGCCTACCCCGTTAATGATGGGCTCTTTCTCTGATGAGCTTAGTCAGGGAGATGAGGCAACCGGTCCTTCACAAACACGCCGGACTCAGGCAACTGGTCCTAGTCCTACTCAGCCCTGTCCCACCCATCAAAGCCCCGACCAGAGTCGTGTTAATCCTGTGGTGCCTGGAGCCCTGCTCGACATGCATGTTGGGACAAGTGCAATCCCACCCCAGCAGACTGTCACATTCCGACCTATTACATTGCCACAGTATGACTCACAATCCTTTCCACCAACCAGTCGGAAATCCATTCGACAACCCATTTGGCAATGACACACATTTACAGTCCTTCTTCCATCCCTCACGGGTCAATACACAAGTCCAACAGCCACCGCCCAGTACTCCGTACCCAGGATATGCACCAAGAGTCCATCAAGATCTCAGACACACACCACCACAGGACACGGGGGGAAGAGCAACGCAGGCACTTAGGGGGATGCCTGCAGCACCAGGGGCTCCCCTGATGTACATAAATTTCAAGCCATCTCAGGCTGCTTCTCTTGGCAGGAGCCTACCAGATCCTGAAAAGCATCCCATGACATTTTTTAGAAGGATCGCCCAAATCCAAAAGACATATGCAGCGGCATGGCGGGATTTGGTGAGCCTGTGCGAGATAAAGGCAGGGGATGCGTACTGGCCAGTCATGGAGAAATGCTTTGATGAGTATTATGTGGACAGTAGCTATGACTCAGGATGTGATTTTGTGGCCCAATTAAAGAGATGGGCCCAAGACCGCTTGGCAGACCAAGCGACGAGTATACAGGAGATTACACAGGACAAAGGTGAATCTGTTGAGAAATATCATAATAGGATAACACAAGTGTTCACTGATTTGGGTTTTGGCATGCTGAGCAAAGCACATAAGCACATGTTGGCCGCAGCAACAGCCTTAAAGAATCAATCCGAAAAGGTCTGATCCTGTGTCAGGTCACCTGGGACCAGGTGACAGATGCACTCTGTAAGAGTCGGAAGTGCACCGCTAAGGTAGTGGACCCTAGGACTGACTGCTGCGGATTGAACTCTGGAAGGTTCAGGAAGCAGGTCTACAGGATAACTAACATGGATCCCAGAGCATAGATTCCCCAGGGCACGGAGTCTAAGAGCCAGCGGGTGTTCACCAGAGCCTCTAGTGGTGAGGATGGACTGCACTGCAGTCTGGCTCCAGGTCGCGGCCCCCAGGGTCTCACAGCTCATGCTCACCGTAGACTACAGGAGAAGGGGAAGGAGGCAGCAGGCTGGAACGACAGGGAAGTAAGGGCCAAAGGTCAGGGCGACTAGCAGACAAGGATAAACATAACACACCAAAGGTCAGGATAACAAGCAGACAAGGAGAGTCGAGAACAGGCCAAAGTCGGTAACAGGAATCAGATGTAGGAAACACAGCAAGTACACACGGAGGCTAACACACAATGGTTGATCAGCACTGCTGGCTTGCAGTGCACAGGTTAATATAGGGTTCCCTGATAGGGCCTGGGGTGGGGCCATGCTTAGAGGAGAGGTTATAAAACCAGTCAGGTGAGAGGCAGCTGGTCTTTAGAGATGAACACATGGAGACAGGTAAGCTGACAGAGAAAACTCTACTGCATAACCATGACAGTACCCCCCTCTTATGAGGCCTCCCCCTCCCCCGCCTGGGCCCTGGCTTAAAGGGAAACAACAGATGAAACCTCCTCAACAGACGAGGCGCAAAGATCTCAGATGCAGTGATCCAAGACCTCTCCTCAGGACCAAACCCTTCCCAATGTACGAGGTACTGAAGAATGCCTCTACGGCGCCGGGAATCGAGAACTTGACTAACCTCGTACTTAAGATTATCCTCAGAGACCGAAACCGAGGTAGGGAGAGGACGAGAGGACTTATTGAGGGCTAAAGGCCTCTTACGAATGGGTAAAGGCATAAGAAGACCATCAGGAGGCTGAGCAGGGTCCCCCAGACCCTTAAAGATGAGCTGGACATCCAACACCGATCAGACTGGGCAGAAGTCAGTGGATCCCTGAGACCAGGTTGCTTAGAAAGTGATGTGTCACAGAAGTCAAGCTGGATAGCCTCACTGGGCATAGGCTAAACTGGTGCAGAGGCTGACTGAACAGCATTGCCAGGTGCAGCGACCACCAGAATCGCATCACAGGGCGTAGTGACTGTGGAACTGGTAGACGAGTCAGCCTGGGTGTGCGTCCAAGGGGGTCCAGGAACAGGCAAAGGTAAATGACCATGCAAACTGGAGTGAATGATTGGCTCAAGTTCACAGGTGGGCTCCTCATCCAGAGAGCCACATGACCCACAGAGTGCCTCAGCCCGACTATTGCAGGAGACATTCCAGAAATCGCTATATGCAGTGGGAAGAGCAGAAGATACTGGGATGGTGGCAACAGGAAGTTTCTCTTTTGGGGTAACCTTGAGTAGGCAGGAAGAGGAACAGGAGGAACCCCAAGCCAGGATCCGTCCAGCAGTCCAGTCAATGTGTGGAGAATGGAACCGTAACCAAGGAAGACCTAATATGATAGGAGATGAAGCTTTAGGTAAGACAGGGAAGGATATCCACTCCTGGTGGAGTGTCCCTACCAACATCTTAACAGGAAGGGTCTGGAAGCGTATAGGACCCCCTGGGAGAACAGTGCCATCAATCGCCAAGACCACCAATGGCGTTGAAAGGGGCAAAAGGGTAAGTCTCATGGAAGATGCAGTTTCCCAATCCATGAAATTGCCAGCGGCTCCGGAATCCAGATGTGCCGAGACCAAATGAGAGGAAGCGCCGACATGAAGGAACACAGAAGAAGGTAAAGGTGATACTTCAGGGTCTAATACTCCACCTTCCAGATGTATTAGCCCCAATCGTTTTTCTGGACAAAGAGAACAAGTGTCACGAAAGTGACCTTTGGACCCACAATAGAGGCACAGGCCCAGAGTTCTGCACCTAGTGCGTTCTTCAGGAGACAACTTGGTCCAGCCCAGCTGCATAGGTTCCTCAGCGGGCAGGGGGTGCTCCTCGGATCGAGGAGAAGGGACTGGGAGCTCAAGCTGCCTAAGGAACGGGGAGTGCTGGCGTCTTTTTTCCAGGGCCCTCTCCTGAAAGCGAATATCGATCTGGTTACACAAGGTGATGACACTGTCCAGATCAGCAGGAAGGGATCTTCCTGCTAATTCATCCTTCACTCTATCAGAGAGGCCATGTAAAAAGGTTGCAACTAGGGCCTCATTATTCCAGCTCAATTCAGCTGTGAGGATACGGAACTTAAGAGCATACTGTCCCACAGAAGCGGACTCTTGACGGAGACGTAAAAGAGCGTTAGCCGCTGAGGAGACACGACCCGGTTCCTAGAAGATATTCCGAAAAAGTTTCAAGAAATCAGACAGGCTAGAAACCACTGGATCATTCAGTTCCCACAAGGGGCAGCCCAAGCTAACGCCTCACCGGACAGGAGGGATTTAATATAGGCTACTTTCGCCCGATCGGACAGGAAGTTTTGGGGCTGAAGTTCAAAATGAATCGTGCACTGGCTAAGGAACCCCCTGCAAGCCTTGGAGTCCCCAGGGAAATGGGCCGGAGCTGGCAGTTGTAATGAATGTGTGGCTGCAAATGTGTGGCTGCAGCAGCAGATAGCGGTTGAGGTTGTTGAACCGGGGGTCCTAATGAGGCCTGAACCTGTTCAAAACGGGATGCCAAATCCTGAAGGAATCGCATCACTTGGGTCTGATGCGATTCCTGGGTCTCAAGTCTGCGAACTAAGCTCTGCAATGGATCATCTGCGGGTAGCGACACATCAGCGGGGTCCATGGCTGATCAAACTGTCAGGTCACCTGGGACCAGGTGACAGATGCACTCTGTAAGAGTCGGAAGTGCACCGCTAAGGTAGTGGACCCTAGGACTGACAGCTATGGATTGAACCCTGGAAGGTTCAGGAAGCAGGTCTACAGGATAACTAACATGGATCCCAGTGGAAGCTATAACATAGATTCCCCATGGCTTGGAGTCTAAGAGCCAGCGGGTGTTCACCAGAGCCTCTAGTGGTGAGGATGGACTGCGCTGCAGTCTGGCTCCAGGTTCGCGGCCCCCAGGGTCTCACAGCTCACGCTCACCGTAGACTACAGGAGAAGAGGAAGGAGGCAGCAGGCTGGAACGACAGGGAAGTAAGGGGTAAGCCAAAGGTCAGGGCGACTAGCAGACAAGGATAAACATAACACGCCAAAGGTCAGGGTAACAAGCAGACAGGGAGAGTCAAGAACAGGCCAGAGTTGGTAACAGGAATCAGATGTAGGAAACACAGCAAGTACACTCGGAGGCTAACACACAATGGTTGATCAGCACTGCTGGCTTGCAGTGCACAGGTTAATATATGGTTCCCTGATAGGGCCTGGGATGGGGCCATGCTTAGAGGAGAGGTTATAAAACCAGTCAGGTGAGAGGCAGCTGGTGTTTAGAGATGAACACATGGAGACAGGTAAGCTGACAGAGAAAACTCTATTGCATAACCATGACATCCTGTCACGTCCAGAGTATAGAGTAACGGATCTTGAGACGTTGTTATTAGTGGCAAAAGCCCTAGAATCTGCACAGGGCAGCAAAAAGGTAGCTCCTCTCATGATGGCCTCTGACACACCATATCTGCCCCCATCACTACAAAATCCGTGTGTCTGCTACAACTGCGGAAGACCTGGCCACTTCAGAAGGGAATGTCGAAGACCGCGGAAGCTTGCCCACAGGCAACCAGGCCCCAACCGTGACCCACGTGAAGACGCCCAATATCGGAGACATGACACTCCTCCTCTTCCTCCTCCACCCCCTCCAGACCATACAGACCTTCTCCGCTAGGATTTCGGCAAACCCCTTCGCTTACCCCTACAATGGTATCCTCTGGAGACTCAGGAGGCCCTCTCGCAAAAATAACTCTCCCCATCGAGGGCCATCCTACTACTTTCTTATGCATTGCCAGAAGTGTGGTTAGGGCAGAAAAACTATCCGATACCTCGTTCTTATCAGACATTGACATTACATGCGTAGGGGTGGATGGAACATCCAGGAAAAACCCCCTTACACGCCCTTTACAAGTTGGCAATTTTCCTGATCTACTAGCAAGATTTGTGGTCTCTTCCACATGCCCCTTAAATCTGTTAGGGGCTGATGTCTTATCCAGACTCCAGGCTTCTATTTCCTTCCAACCCGATGGTGGTGTTCTGGTCTCCTCACCACTAACCATCGATGATGCCTCAGCACTGTGCTCCGTTCCCCTTTTATTATCATTGGATGCACAATGTGAGGTTGGAATCCCAAAAGAAGTTTTGGATCGAGTCCATACATGCCTGTGGTCCACAGGGCCTGAAGATGTAGGACGTCTAAAAGTGCCACCAATCATGGTACAGCTAAAGCCTGGGGCCCCCTTGCCCAGAAGACCACAGTACCCCTTGAAGCCAGCTCAAGCTGCATCTATTTCAAAGCAAATCAAAACCCCTCTGTCAAATAAAGCTCTGATACCCTGCACATCTCCGTGCAGCACACCACTGTTCCCAGTGAAGAAACGAACTGCAAAAGGAGAGCCAGAAAAATACAGAATGGTACAAGACCTTAGGGCTGTGAACGAAGCTACTGTATTGGAGACACCTACTGTGGCCAACCCACACACCTTGCTGGCAGGAATACCACCCACAGCAAAATACTTTACAGTAGTAGGCTTAGCGAACGCTTATTTCAGTGTGCCCCTCGACCCCCGTTGTCAATTCCTGTTCGCTTTCACCCACGGGGGCAGGGCTATACTTGGACTGTTATGCCACAAGGGGCCCAGAATTCCCCCTCTCAATTCACCAGAGCAATGGCCCTCATTCTGGACACCTGGATGAAATCACACCTTGAAATTGTACTCCTCCCGTATGTAGATGACCTCCTGCTCTGTGCAGATACCCTTGAGGACGCCTTAATCTTCTCTGAAAGTCTCCTCCAACACTTGGCCGAGCATGGATGCAAGGCCTCAAAGCAAAAAGTCCAGTGGTGCCAAGAAAAGGTGGTTTTTCTGGGTCATTGCATCTCTCAAGGCACCCAACATCTCACTGAAGAAAGAGTTGCTGCAAGCAAAGCCATCCCTTTGCCTCAAGGTCATAAACCCTAACATGCTTTCCTAGGATTAATCTCCTATTGCCGCTCTTGGATTCCAGGAGCCTCCCTCTTGATGCAACCTCTCTACGATGCCCTGAAATCTGACCCTTTCCTGTTCTCCCCAGAGGCCATAGACAATTTTGAAGTTCTGCAGAATATACTCTCCACGGCCCCTGCTTTGGGCCTCCCAAACTATGAAAAGACTTTCAAACTGTTTGTCTCAGAGAGACAAGGACATGCCACAGGAGTTTTGGTTCAGGCCCATGGCAAAAGGCTCAGACCCATTGGTTATTACTCTTGCCAAATGGATCCAGTGGCCAAGGGGGGACCCTCCTGTCTCAGAGCTGTCTTTGAAGCCCAAGCCCTTTTGGACAAGACTGCTGACTTGGTGTTGGGCCACCCTTTAATCCTTCTTGCCCCTCATGACATAACTGCCATACTAAACCAAGTACAGCCCAAGCACTTGTCTTCAGCAAGACACCTCAGACTCCAGTGTGCCTTGCTCCTACCTGATAACATCACTCTCCTCCGATGTGATACTCTCAACCCATCCACTCTACTTCCACTTCTCGAGGGGGGAACCTCTTTGGAGGAGAATGATGCTCATCTCACCGCTCATGACTGTTTCGAGGTGATGAAAATGGAGACTTCGCATTTACCGACAGTCAGTGAAACAGCCCTTGAGAATCCTGACTTGACAATCTTTGTGGATGGTTCCAGGTATGCTGACAGCGCTGGACTGTACCACACAGGATATGCAGTCACCACCAAAGATACAGTACTTCAGGCTTCAGCATTGCCTTCCTCCATGTCCGCCCAGGAAGCAGAACTCCAGGCCCTAACAATGGCATGCAAATTGGCAGAAGGGAAAAGAGCTATACAGACTCAAGATACGCCCTCAGCGTTGCCTGCGATTTTGGGGTCATTTGGAAAATCAGAGGGTTCCTAACAGCAGCAGGTACACCTGTAAAACACAGTACAGCTATCAAGGATTTAATGGATGCCCTACTCCTACCAGCACAAGTGGCTATACTCAAGATAAAGGCGTACAGCAAGCTGTATTCCCAAGAAGCACGAGGCAATCACCTGGCAGATACTGCTGCGAAACAAGCTGCAAACAGAACACAAGAAGTGGTCAGTGGAGTGGATGCACCCATCCTGGATGGTACAGTGGATACCCCTGAAGAAACTGTACAGACCACCATGATTCTACAAAACCCTTCTGTGAGCAGGACCCATCTCAAGGAGCAGCAAGAAGCAGCTGACAAAGAAGAAAAAGAAGTGTGGATTAAGAAAGGAGCCACAGAAACTGAAGGAATCATGGAATTAAACAAGAGGCCGTGTCTGCCATAATCAATGTTTCCTGCAGTGGTACAGTGGGCCCACGGTGCCTCTCATCTGTCAAAAACTTTGATGAATGCCCTGATCAATAAATACTACTTTGCCCCGGGGATTACACCACTTACCAACAACTTTTGCAAGTCATGCACTATCTGTGTTAAATGTAACCCAGGAAGAACGGAAAAGGTACGTACGGAAAAGAAAGCATCTAGGAAAGGCCCAGTACCCCTTTCAAAGGATACAGATCGACCACATCCAGATGCCAAAGAGTGGCCGATATGAATATGCATTGATTGTCATTGACATGTTCTCTGCATGGCCAGAAGGCTATCCCGTTACCAACATGACAGCAAAAACCACAGCTAAAAAACTTTTAACAGAAATAGTGTGCAGGTATGGTGTCCCAGAGGTTATAGAGAGTGACCAGGGGCCGGCTTTCACAGCCTCAGTGACCAAGGAAATATGGGCAGCTCTAGGGGTCACATTATCTTTCCACACCCCATGCCATCCTCAGAGCAGTGGGAAGGTGGAAAGATTAAATGGCACAATAAAATGTAGAATGCTAAAAATGTCTCAGTAAACAGGGATGAGTTGGCCAGATAGCCTGCCCATAGCCTTATTCAGTGTTAGGTACACTCCAAGGGTAAACCATGGTTTGTCACCCTATGAGGTATTGTTTGGTTCAGCCCCCAGGCTGGGTTGTTACTTTCCACAGCAATTACAGCTCCAATCTGATGTATTGACTGATTATGTGACTGCTTTATCTCAAGAATTAACCCGTATCCATTCGCAAGTGTTCTCCTCCATTCCAGATCCTGAACGAGATACAGGATCACACAAGTTGGTCCCTGGCGACTGGATCCTGGTAAAGAAGTTGTGAGAAAACACACCCTTGAACCCAGATATGATAGTCCTTTCCAGGTTCTCCTAACAACCACCACATCAGTCAAGGTGGCCGGGAAAAACTTGTGGATACACGCCTCCCACTGCAAGAAAGTCCCTGTACCTGAGGAAGGGGCCAAGGGAACCAAATGATTCTGTATATCCTTTTCATTGTGACTACTGTTCAGGCACAGGAGGTAGCCATCAGGCAAAAAGATGGTATAACACAATTCTGCTATAACTCTTCTAATACACATGTAGCTACCTTCGTATTTGACTACTGCATTATAGTGTCCTGCCCCCAAGTTTTCTGGCAATGTTACATGCATCTATCGGGATACTGTCCATTTCATGGGTCCTAGATCCAGGTCCACGTACATATGTTTCACGGATGACTACAGGGGATCCGTGGGATGGAATACAGGGGGTGACTGGGGGTATAAGCCACAGAGTGCTCTGGACAAGAAAGATAAAAATGGGAAATCCCTACTTAACAGAATGACCTTGCTAAAGACTGGTACATGCTCAAATAGTGGGAGGACAGGACACAGCATGGAATTCACCCTGAGCATAGAAAACCCCAGCCCTACAGATGCTGGTACATATGTCCTGGGAACATGGTTGGTGGGGAGCACAGGAGGAACGACAGGGAGATTCCAACTTAAAGACATGTATAATTCATCAGACTGGCAGCCCCCTCAGCCCATAGCTAACCCCCTAAGGCCCCATATACAGAAGTTAGGGGACATGGTGGCCATAGCAGACCTTACCTTCGAGGACACGATGGCCGCAGAAACCGGGTTTTCAGATGTCAACTTGTGGCAAGAGTGGATATGGTACAATGCAGAGAAACAAAACCAACTCTTATGTATGTGGGGGGGCTAGGCCTCATTTGGGAACAGTACCCCTAAACATACCCCCCAAACATGAGACATGTTTCCTTAGCCTGTTTACCAACACAACCACTAACCACTCCCTGTGTGAACATTGGAAGGAGGAATATCCCATAGTCACCAAGACTCCCAAGCCAGGAGAAGGTATCACAATATATCCTGGCAATTACACATGCTATGGACGGTATCAGGGAGTGGGGAAACCCTTTGGGAATTTCACCCTTTTCTCAGTCTGAAGCCGAACCGCAAAGAATTATAAAAAATACTGTGTCTCTTCCGAAAAATTGCACAAAAGGCAGACATGACATCAACATCCAAAGTCTCAAGAGGAAGTTAACAGGATATTTAATAATAGCTATGATTAATTGCTGAAATTGTTGCTAAAACTGCTGAAAATGTTAAAATCTCATATATTGTCATAGCAACATGTTTTGCATGTGCCGTATTCTCTGTCTGAAAAAAGTGTATAAAACTGAAGGAAAAAGAGGAAATAAAACTCAGAAATGACTTTTACACTGAGCCTGTCTCAGGGGAGATTATTTCAAGAACGAGAAGAGTACACTTCATATATATATTCAACAATCTGATCGGTGTTAGATATAATAATATCAGACTTTGTTCTGAATCCAAAACAGAGCAATGAAGGGGAGGAGGGGCGCGCAACACAGCAAAAGAGCATAGCTCCCTGTCAGAAACCATGAATCAGATTGAGACTGAAGTACAGTTACATCTCACTTGTTTAATAATAATAAAAAAAGGTAAACAGAGTAAACGTAGTCAAAACATAGCCAGAGTTCAGGAACCAGAACGGATAGTCAGACAAGCCAAAACGTCTGGGAGCCAGAGATGAGCGTAGTAGAACAGCAAGCAGGATCTGGAGCCAGAAGGAATGTCAGCCAAGCAAGTCTTTAACAGGAACACAGGAGAGCGTCTCTAGAGATGTGACCAAGGCGAAGGCAGAGATCATCTGGGTTGGATGGCTTAAGTAGGCAGGACTGACGAGCAGGATATCATCAACAGGTGAGTCACTGTGGCGAGATAGGAGCTGGCAATTAGCCAACAGCTGAGCGGCCAGCTCAGAGAGGGAAGGGCTGAGCCCAGCCCTGACACTCCCAAGAACCGCCCCCTGGGAGGTGCTCCATACGAACACGACAGATGCAGTAATGACACCCTGGACAAGCAACGCAATGAGGAGTGACCCAGACAACAGCCAGATACAATTATAGACAAAAGCAGAACCAAGACAAGAACAAAACAAACCAAAAACAAGACGCACAAAAAAGGACTAAGTCAAAAAGCCATGTTTAGCAAAGTACTGTTGCAAAAAGAGAAAAGACTCAAAAGGTTCCAGCATATAACATAATTTTTATTATATATGTGTAATGGGTATTGCAGCCAAAGACTTACATTAACACAGATGGGCTGCATGTACATTAACACAGATGACTGCATGTACATAGGCTATCCAGTGTGAAAGAGGGGAGAGAGCTGGCTGTCATGTCTGCATGGGATTTTTCACCCCTCCTTCTTCCTGTTTTCACTGACTGAGTTTACTGTAATGTGAGCTGACACACACAGAGCTGTGATTCAGTAGCCTCTCTTGTGTCCCTATTGGCAGGAAGAAGAAAGCCAATTAAAGGCAGTTACAACAGCCAATGGGAGAGACTGCACTGAACTGCAGAAAGAGCTGCAATGGATTCTGGGACATGCAGTTCCCCTCAGAAAATGGCCCCATAGACTGGTATACAGGGAGAAATACAAATCCCAGCATGCTCTGCTGGCAGGAAACTAAAGACTCCATTTTGTGTTCTGAGGAGATTCTCAGTCGATGAGGGAGTGAGAGAGACATACACGTGATCTGGGGGGCTGCTGTTACCCACGGAGGGGATCCATCCAGCCACAGTTCCAGAGGTTGGTGTGCTGATCCTGCAACAGCTCCAGAGCTCGGTGTACTGATCCTGCCATGGTTCCAGGAGTCGGACGGCGACGGACATCCAGCCTGAGAGGGATCCTGGCTATATCTGCAGGTGTTCCTGAGGGCGTGGGCCGATCCGGTTACAAGGTGGCCAGCTGGGCCTTTCAGGGAACTGGTAGCTTGATCCTTTGGTCGCAGAATGGTTGAGCGGGCGTTTGCCCATCTTTAAAGACACGGAAGTCAGGCAACATTGCTTCACCAGTGCCCACATTTGTAGGAACACTTGCACCCTGCTGAACAGTCACCACATTCTAGTTTGTCTACCAGAATACTGCTAGCATCCTACATTTCATTTGCCTACCAGGATACTTTCAAGTATCCCTTTGTTTATCCTGCTCAACAGGACACTAAGTGCACCAACGCCAGGCTAGCTGAAGATTCCTGGTTATCTCCATTGTGAGGACCCTTTCTGTTACTCCTTCAGTATCAGTAATTTAGTGATCCCAGTGACTACATTTAAAAGGGAACTCTCATGTTAAAGTGATAAATTGCATTTGTGGCCTATTGCCTCACATTTAATTGCCTGGGTCTGTGATTTCAGGATTTGAGGGAAACAGACTGGCTGTTGCTAAGTCAGATCAGTTCCCCTTTGTGCCTGAGTGCTTAGGCCACGCTAGACCTATTTAAGTTGTTTGACTGTGTTATTTTGAAGTCTGCATTTTGGGTCTGATTAACACTATTAAAGTGGATGTAAACCCAATGTCATCCTTTCTAAACTACTGCCATAGGGGTTATCTATAAGGATATACATGCCTCCTGCATGTATCTTTACCTGTCAAATGTCTCCCCTCTGTCTGTTATACCCGAAATACTGTATATTCTGTGGGTGGGTCTGTTGTCTGGAGTTCGGTGGGTGGAGTCGTGATGTCAGTAGACTCCCCGCCCACCTCTACACTCCCCTTGTCAATATGCATTTCTCCTGTGTATTTCTAACACTTAACTTCTGCTGAACTTCTGCTATGACCTCTAACATCCAGTGAAAAGACAGGAAAGTAACCACATGACTTCAGCATGCCAAATCATGCTGCTGAGGTGTGGAACAGCCAATCCTTGCAGAGCTGCTGAAGAAAGGAGTGGGGGAGGGAATTAAAAAATAATGCATGTCTCTTAGGCTGTCACTCACAGCAAGGGGGAGTATTTGACAAAGTTTTTCTCAGTTTGTCAGGATTTTTCTCACTGAACAATAAAAGAGGATTGCTCAGAGCTGGATTAACTCTGTGTGGCAAGATTGGGCTCAAATGATAGGAAATCTTATACTCTACATTATGATATCTTGACTATTGAGTTACCAGATCACTGTTTGTTTGATTGTGGAAAGTCTCCCTGTAAACAAACTTCCTGTTTACTACATCTGTGTCTGTTTTACTGTGTTTGCAAGTACACTGTTTGGTAGGTGTGCTAGAGGGGCTGAGACAGATCTTTGGGGTTGAGAGGCAGAGTAACGGACTGAGCAAACTTAAGCAACTCCTTCGGGGGTATTGATACGTATGTAAAAGTGGTAGTTTAACAAAACAATCATTGTCATCGTACCTACCCCCCACATCAACCTCTATAAGGTGTGTGTGTATATATATATATATAATATATATATATATATATATATATATATATATATATATATATATATATATATATATATATATATATATATAATAAATATATATATATATATAAAATATAGGACAGCCTGAACAGAAGCTACAAGCATGGTACAAAGACCATGTGGTTCTCACTGATAATGAGCGTATAGGGACCATGAGTGGGTTGAAAGATTCACCCATGGATTATATACTGACAGTCAATATAAGCCCCCCCGACACGTAGGGCTAAATATGGGAAAAATGACCAAAAGGCCTCAGATCAATTTGATCAAAGGAAAGGCCTATATGACTGGGTTTCAATAATGCCCAGATGCTGTAGTACATCCAGTCATTCAATCCAAAGTGTCTCCTTTTGGAAAACTCGTTTGTCTTAATTACCGTCCAGGGACCCCAAGGAGAGATTATCCCCACCATCAGCTGCTTTTATGCAGTTTCCCCACTACCACAAGGTAAGGGGCCACTACTCACCAGTGTGTGTTTAATGCACGAAGAGGATATGCACCCTCTCTCCTTTGGCACCCCACCCCTGCTATTTTGCACATTGGACTGTGTGTATTTTTTTAAAGGATTATCATCACTGCATGTACCAGTATTACCAATTTTTCACTGGTACACACGTTTGGACTTTTTTTTTGAATTTTTCATTTAATTTATTTTCTCCTTTTTTTTGTTTATATATTATGGTGGCACGCTTTTGTGATGTGATTGATTAATGTATGCAACACATCACCTTGCACTTTATATGCGATTTTGCACAGCTTTTAGGATTTTATATGGATGAGGTTTGCACATATTTTTTGCACTGTATGCCTAGAGCTGCATATGTTGCTCTAATATTCCACATGAATGATGTGTTTGCACAATTAGCTTGTTGGTTTATCATATATATATTGGCACATTTTTATTTTTAGTTTTTGTATATATATTTTTGCTGGTTTTGCACTTATTTATTCACATGCAGTTTTTGGTATTATTATTTGATTGAAAACGCAGCTATTTATGATTTTACACTATTATTTAATCTGCACAGTCTTAGTAGATATTGCACCTGAGACCTACCTCTATTATCTTTTACCATAACATCTACCTCATATTGCCACCTGTATCTATTGTATTCTCATACTCCACCCGGTTAGCGCAGCACCTATCCCTATGTTTTTTTACCTCCCGCTTGACTGATTGGAATCCCGGGGTAATGCTGAACTCAAAGTCATAGGCCATCACTGCCCATCTCACTGACTTGTGAGATGACTCCCTTGTGGGTCCCTCTAACTAGGACAGTTTTTGCCCCCTAGTGGCAATTACATGCCCTATGTGGCTGTTTGTGTGTGTGTTGACTCCCATGCATCTTGTTTTTCTTATAGGCATCATATTGCCTGGAGTTTGCATGTTCTCCCTGTGCCTGCGTGGGTTTCCTCCGGGTACTCCGGTTTCCTCCCACACTCCAAAGACATGCTTGTATGTTAATTGGATCCTGTCTAAATTGTCCCTAGTATATGTATGAATGTGAGTTAGGGACCTTAGATTGTAAGCTCCTTGAGGGTAGGGACTGATGTGAATGTATAATGTATATGTAAAGCGCTGCGTAAATTGACGGCGCTATATAAGTAACTGAAATAAATAAAATAAATAAATTACAACAGGGAAGTTGCCTTCATTTAATACCTCGAGAAAACATATACCTTACTTATTCTTGGGGTATTGATTGTTAGCATTGTTGGCAAATGTTTATTATTTATGAGGGAACCTTTGGTGACTATTAATGTTCCTGGGTGAGTGTGTTACATTCCCTCTAACCCTTGGTTCTACAGATCTTGCAACCTTACCTATATCATTATACTGTATACATCATATTTTTTTCTAAATACAGTGTGGAAGTAGTGATACATACTATACTTCCCACCTTCCTTACTGTCCGTTGTGTTCTCCTGGCCAGCTTACCTGCATAGCTTGTGAGACCATGCTTTTATCGTATCTTGTAAGTTTGCATTCTATATATTAGCTTTATTTCACTTATACATCTGTATCCTATGCCAAATTTAATCTTTAATATTGTTGATCAATCTTCATCAATCCACATTTCCAATCACCTAAAGCGCCCGGCGTACGACAACTACTCTTCCGACAAGTTTTAGAAAGATCTACTTGGTGGACAAGAAGAACAAAAAAAGAAAAGGAGTTTTATCGGGGTGAAGACAAAACAAGGAAAGCAAACTGAGTATATGGATTAATCGGGACTCTCGCCCAGCTGTTAGCATGATATCATACCTCAAACAGCCCCCCTATACCATGAATGGATTGGGGCTCACAGGATCAGCGATGGATCTGCTGCACCCATCTGTGAGGTACCCAGCCACCCCTCGGAAGCAGCGCCGGGAGCGCACCACCTTCACACGCTCCCAGTTGGACATACTGGAGGCGCTGTTTGCCAAGACCAGATACCCGGACATCTTCCACGGGAGGAGGTGGCCCTAAAGATCAACCTACCGTAGTCCCGCGTTCAGGTCTGGTTTAAGAACTGCCGAGCCAAGTGCTGGCAGCAGCAGCAACAGCAGAACAGCAGCGTGGGGGCCAAGAGCCGGCCGGCCAAGAAGAAGTGCAGCCCCGCCCGAGAAAGCTCAGGATTGGAGAGCAGTGGTCAGTTCACCCCTCCCGCAGTGTCCAGTTCCGGCTCTTCCTCCTCCTTCTCATCTTCCAGCTCCAACTCCTCCGGGAATCCCAGCCTAGGAGCAGCACTGAATGGAAGTACTCCCATAGCCTCCTCCATCTGGAGCCCCGCCTCTATCTCCCCAGTCACTGGCCCCGCGCCCGACCCACTAGGACCCGGAAGCGCCTCCTGCATGCAGTGCTCCGGTGTCTTGCCGAGAATGTTCCCTTGGCGGATAAGTTCCCCCCCCTGTACTGCGCAGGCTCAGCGCCTGCGCAGTACGGACCACTGTCAGCCGCCAGAGATAGCCGAAGCTCAAACGCTTCAATCAGCTGTACACGGCGCCTGCACTCTGGGTCCAGGTTCCTTCCCCACCATCCAAGTGGACCTAGAGGGGGAATCTAAAAGAGCCGAGCGAAGCGAGGCCGTGCCCGAAGCGTGGCGAGGGGCCCCCTTACAAGCGCCGTGTACAGCTGATTTTCAGCTATTCCGCTTCGGCTATTACCTGCGCAGTAGAGGGGGGAACTTAACCGCCGAACAGAACTTTCTCAGCAGAACACCGGCTCTTCTTCTGCGGCTTCCTATCCTATGTCCTACAGTCAAGCTGCAGGGTATACTCAGGGCTACCCTGCCCCATCTTCCTCCTACTTTGGAGGAGTGGATTGTAGTTCCTACCTGGCACCGATGCACTCTCACCACCACCCCCACCAGCTTAGTCCTATGGCCCCATCCTCCATGTCCAGCCACCACCATCATCACCATCACCTGGGCCAGTCCTCCAGCCACCACCATCACCACCACCATTACCAGGGCTATGCCAGCACAGGACTACCATTCAATTCCTCTGACTGCCTGGACTACAAGGACCAGACAGCTGCCTCCTCCTGGAAACTTAACTTTAACTCCACTGACTGTCTGGACTATAAAGATCAGGCATCTGGAGGTTCCAGGTCTTGTGAGATGAGAGCCAAGCACACCAGTCATGGAAACCCTACAGCATGTGCATGGGAAGGAGCGCCCTTTAGAGGTGTCGGATGATGTCAACAAAGAACTGAAGGCAATAGTTGGAGTCTGATGGAGGGACAGACCCTTCAGTGTCATTTAACTTGTGCCTGGACACTTGCAAAGTGATTAATTTATTCGCTGTCTGAACCTGGGATGTGGACTGTGGTTTCTACAGACAGTATTGGAATAAGTCCTTCCATGTACCACTTCTACATTTTACTTTTAACCCAAAGCTCCACCATCAAACCTAAGTATATATAGATGGAAGGAACCTCAACCAACCCATCTGCATCAGAACCTGTACACAGTGCTTTGTCTCCCAAGGTACCTTCTATGGGACTTGTATCCTCTTGCTGCGTGTGGCAGCTGGAATGTGTGAATATTAGGTCCGTTTCTAGGACCCGCTTTATTTTTAGTTAATTATATTGTTTCAAATTAATATCACCTAACCCAAGCCCCTCCCCCTTTTTTTCCGGAGAAACCAAATTCATGATATGAGACTTGGGGGTTTGCAGAACAAGCCACTGCACCCTTCCCACCACAAAGATCTATTACAAAGAAAATTACACTAGAGACTTCCTGCAAAATGGATGCATATGACGCACTGAATTTTGTTACCACCCCGCCCTCCCCCTAGCCCCCATCCCCTCAAAAATAAGGCATCCTCCCTGCTGCCGAGGATGCTGGTACCCACACTGACATGGAGGCAGCCATATCTGAGCAATTCACTAGGAAGTAGCGCAGAAAGTACGGGAACCCCTCCTTTACTTTAGTGAACTGTGAGGCTCTTCCCAGCCCTGCCTCCTCTGCAGCCTGTTCTCTGTGTATTGCACATTGTATCTAGTAGATCACCCCATTCTGTATCGCCTCTTTAGTTGAATTGGCCTCACTATTTAATCGATGTCTCCATCCAGCACTTGCCTCATTTGTGTCACTGAAGATTCGGATCTGTTTGTCCCTGTGTAAGTGGAAGAAAAAAAAAACAAATGCTTGTAAACTGAAAATAAAAATGGTATTTCACATCACCCCTACGTATCTGCATACCCCCTCTTCCCATAATAATAAAACATAAGACTAATGGATCAGCAAAAAAAAAAAAAAAAAAAAAAAAAAAAAAAGCTTTAATATTGTTGACAAGCTTCATGATATATTTTCACCTAAGGCTGCACTCTCTTGGTTTATTTCATTATACTATATGTGTGTGGCTGCCTTCTGCCTTATGTGTGTCCCCATAGCTGTGGTCTGCTCCAGGGGTCCATTGGTGCAATGTGTAGGTGGTCTGGTATCAGCCGGATATATGTCTTAATATGCCATGTTTGATATTGACGTGATAATCTGTAGCAGTAATTGTTATTATGATTATTATTTCTGAATGATGTGTTTTGTCCATTTAGAACACTAGCCTAAGCTCCTGAGGAAGCGCTGAAGAGCACAACATGTAGAGCAACTGTATATCATATCCATTTACACCAAGCCTGACTGGACACTGATTATCGTTCCACATGGACGTGCGATACCTACCAGAACAAGGTTGCGGTGATTATAGTGGTATTGGATACAAATACCTTTTAGGCAATATGTGTTTCATGTGCTATTTTATGAGATGTGATTGTTTTTAATTTTTTTTTTTGTAATAAACTGATTATGTTTTATTAAAATTGTGTATCTGGGGGGTGTGGCCTAGCGTATGGAGTAGCAGGACATGTTTGCCTGGAGCTCCCGCACACGTCGGAACGAACAAGGCTCTCAGCCCTTTCTAGACACCACAAACAGGTCGGTAATGGGGAAGAAAGGAGGGGGAGAGGGACACCGCACTCCCGAACCACACAGCAAGGGTGATATTGATCGCTTTTTCACCCGTTTGGGACAGACACAGCGCGACCCCCCCTCATCCAAGATGGCGCCTGCCCGGACCTCAGGCACACACGCGGTCTCACAGGGAGCTGCTTCACAGCGCTCCACATCTCATATGAAGACCAGACAGCGTGCCAGGTCCCCTCCGGACTCTGATAACGGCTCGGTTCGTTCGGCCTGCCATTCCCCAGACTCACACAGATCTTATGGTGGATGGGACATGGAAGCCTACATTAAGGCCCTCCCTACCAAGCATGACTTTGAAACCTATGTACAGAGACTTGAGCGTTCATACAAGCAGGAAATCACTGAGTTACGCAAAGATGTAACAAACAGGCTGGAAGAAGTGGAGCACGATGTGGAGGAGAACACATCCACACTCCAAGCACATGAAGTCATCCTGCATGAACACACACTACAGATCCAGCAACTAATGTACCACCAGGACGACCAGGAAAATAGAGCCTGACGTAATAACATACATAGTTACATAGTAGGTGAGGTTGAAAAAAGACACAAGTCCATCAAGTCCAACCTATGTGTGTGATTATGTGTCAGTATTACATTGTATATCCCTGTATGTTGTGGTCATTCAGGTGCTTATCTAATAGTTTCTTGAAGCTATCAATGCTCCCCGCTGAGACCACCACCTGTGGAAGGAAATTCCACATCCTTGCCGCTCTTACAGTAAAGAACCCTCTACGTAGTTTAAGGTTAAACCTCTTTTCTTCTAATTTTAATGAGTGGCCACGAATCTTGTTAAACTCTCTTCTGCGAAAAAGTTTTATCCCTATTGTGGGGTCACCAGTCCGGTATTTGTAAATTGAAATCATATCCCCTCTCAAGCGTCTCTTCTCCAGAGAGAATAAGTTCAGTGCTCGCAACCTTTCCTCATAACTAAGATCCTCCAGACCCTTTATTAGCTTTGTTGCCCTTCTTTGTACTCGCTCCATTTCCAGTACATCCTTCCTGAGGACTGGTGCCCAGAACTGGACCGCATACTCTAGGTGCGGCCGGACCAGAGTCTTGTAGAGCGGGAGAATTATCGTTTTATCTCTGGAGTTCATCCCCCTTTTAATGCATGCCAATATTCTGTTTGCTTTGTTAGCAGCAGCTTGGCATTGCCTGCCATTGCTGAGCCTATCATCTACTAGGACCCCCAGGTCCTTTTCCATCCTAGATTCCCCCAGAGGTTCTCCCCCCAGTGTATAGATTGCATTCATATTTTTGCCACCCAAATGCATTATTTTACATTTTTCTATATTGAACCTCATTTGCCATGTAGTCGCCCACCCCATTAATTTGTTCAGGTCTTTTTGCAAGGTTTCCACATCCTGCGGAGAAGTTATTGCCCTGCTTAGCTTAGTATCATCTGCAAATACAGAGATTGAACTGTTTATCCCATCCTCCAGATCGTTTATGAACAAATTAAATAGGATTGGTCCCAGCATACGTATCCGCGGCTTACCAGAGTCGTTAGAAACCACAGACTTAGCCCCTGCAGTCATTGCTATATTTAACAACCTGCTCCACAAGGATAAAGATGCACCTCTAGAGTTAGACCGTGTTCACAGAGCCCTTGGCCCTAAGAACCCTAACCTGGAGCATCCCAGAGATGTCATCTGCAGAGTACACTTCTATGCGGTTAAAGACGCAATCATGAAAGCGGCAAGAATTCAAGATGCCATTTACTTCAATGAGACCCCAGTGTCTTTACTCCCAGATGTCTCCAAACTGACACTCGACATGCGGAGAGCCCTGAAACCCCTCACAAGTGCCCTTCAAGCAAAGCAGATAAAATATCGCTGGGGTTTCCCTTTCAATCTTTTTGCATCCCACGAAGGAAAGTCAGCAACATTCCGCACATTGGGTGATCTCCCAAAATTCCTTGGAACATTTGAGTTGCCACAGATTCCCATACCGAACTGGCCTTTTCATGCTGCCACCCCAGGTTTTCAAGCTGCCACAGGCTGGCAAAAGAAGACTAAGAAGAGCAAACGATCTAAATCGAATGCCTCTACAGCAGCCGATGGATGACCCTCTGTTCCTCATTCCTGGTTTAATCAAATTTTTCCTTCACAGGTTCTGGACCAGTGAAGCTGTCCCTGTTCACAGTTTGCAGTTATGTTGGGACATTGTATTGGTGATCTAACCTTGATTTTCTGTACATGAGTCTTACCTTTTTTCTATGGGAAGCGTGTTTTCTTTTTACGGAAGAAACATAAATGTTTGTACTTGTGGTCCTATCACCACCATAGGTTTCTTTTTGATACTTCCCTCCCCCTCAGCCTTATTGTAGAATACTGTCAAATTTAGAAGCTGTGTATGAGTCCCTGCAGGCCATTAAGTTTATGTTGCATAGGGTTCTTTTTGAAACCCATTAATAGTTCTTAAAAATACAATAGGCAATGCAGGGCCTGAGCCTACTTGAATGTAGACAAAAATTAATGGAAATTGCCCGACGTGTGCGGGCCTCTCTGTGCTCTGACCGCGACCCCCCCACTTAGGGTTTACAGCGCCCACTGCGGTTTTAGCTGTTATGTTGATTTCAACATTGTTAGTACGGCCATCTAGGCCTTTGCTTTCTATTTTATTTTCTACCATTCTCTCTCTCTTCTGTTTCTCATACTTACCTTCTATCCTCTCCCCACAAGATGTCGCTCTCCCCTTCCCCTCTCCTTACCCTCCCTCTCCCTTGGGACAGTGGGCCTCGACCATATTTACTCTTGCTCACCCTCTAAATCACGTTCCCAATGTCAGCTCCAACCTCACTTAAAGTCTCCTTGTTAAATTGCAGGGGCTTCAACCCCCCCGGAGAAGAGAAGTTACTCTATCATTTTCATAAATTTCGCACCCAAATTCTTCTCCTACAAGAAACTCATTTTAGGTCGAATGCGATTCCACAATTGCTCCACAAACAATACCCCACCTAGTTTCATAGCACCAACCCTTCAGCAAAATCGAAAGGAGTCCCCATTGCATTTCATGCTACATTCACACCAGATGTTCTTGATACTTATGTTGATCCATCGGGCCGATATATATATTTTTTAAACTGTCATATATGAATATGATTTATACTATAATCAATGTCTATTCTCCAAACCAGGACCAGCACCGCTTTCTTTCCACCGTGATCTCTCTTTTGAAGAGATTTAGTACAACCAACGTGATCCTGGGAGGGGACCTCAATGCCACCTTGATATCCCGCCTCGACGCTTCATTCGGTAAGTCATCACTCTCCCCAGCTTCTCTGACCAAAATGCGAACAACTTTATCTGACCTTTCCTTAGTGGACGTGTGGAGAATACTACACCCCTCCACTAAAGATTACACATACTATTCCCCAGCACATTCAACTTATAGTAGACTGGACTACTTTTTCATTTCCCAATCCTTACTAGATTACTCTCCCCTCTCCTCCATAGGCCTCACTCTATGGTCTGACCATGCTCCTATACACATGACACTAGGAAACGTCCCTTTACAAAAGAAACAGACCTCCTGGAGGTTGAATGACAATCTATTGTCTGACTCAGTCTGCACACAAGATATTGTACAGACCATTAAGCACTTTATAGCTGATCACGCTCAAGATACCACCAACCCACTTACGAAATGGGAAGCACTTAAATGTGTGCTCAGGGGTAAATTTATTCAACACGGCTCTTGGCTTAAACGTGCACGTACAGACGATATCATGCGTCTTCTTGCCAACATAGCCACATTGGAGGAATCACACAAAAATAACCCTGACGCCACAGTGCTACTAGAACTCACCAATGCTAGGAGAGATCTTTTGCAAATTTTCTCAGAGTGTTCCTTAGTAGCGAGAGATAAAGGGCGATTTGTCCACTATTCCCAAGCCAATAAATGTGGTAGACATCTGGCAAGTACACTCCAACCCCGACAAACCCGTAAGCCAATTCAGCTCATTAGCTCCTCTACTAAAGGTAAATTACTGAACAACTCGGCCATAGCCGAAGAATTCCGCCAATACTATTCTACTTTATATAATCTTACCCCACGAATCTCATCGCTCTCATCTCATTCACAGGACCTCCCTTCATACATACAGGAAACGGCACTCCCACCCTTCCCAACATCCGATACGGAGGAATTGGAGTCTGCTCTTTCCGAAACAGACTTTCTCCTCGCCATAAAAAATCTTAAAAACGGAAAGAGCCCCGGCCCTGATGGGTTTTCCTCACGTTTCTATAAGACATTCACTCTCCAATTAGCACCTTTATTAGCAAAAGCTTTTAATGCCATTGAT
Organism: Aquarana catesbeiana; assembly: GCF_042186555.1. Taxonomy (NCBI): domain Eukaryota; kingdom Metazoa; phylum Chordata; class Amphibia; order Anura; family Ranidae; genus Aquarana; species Aquarana catesbeiana. The sequence goes on along the minus strand of NC_133324.1, from coordinate 543,590,818 downwards.
GGTGATCTTGCTCCTTTCTCTACTTTGCTTCAAGCCCAAATAGTTGTTATCCCAAAGCCAGGTAAAGATCCCTCCTTATGCCCCAATTATAGACCAATTTCCCTTTTGAATATAGATTTGAAATTATATGCAAAGATCCTCACGAATCGCTTATCTCCTTTACTGCCCGAGGCGATTCATAAAGATCAGGTGGGATTTGTTCCTGGACGTGAAGCCAGTGACAACACCACCAAAACTATACACCTTATGGTGTATGCCCAACGCAACCACATACAGACCTGCTTACTTTCATGCGACGCAGAAAAAGCCTTCGACAGGGTCAGCTGGCCCTTTATATCAGTTACCCTCTCCCAGTTGGGTCTAGGCCCAAGAATGCTTACACGCATTATGTTCCTTTACTCCAAACCATCGGCTACAGTTCTAGTAAATGGCACCCAATCAGAAAAATTCACGATTACCAACGGTACAAGACAGGGCTGTCCCCTTTCCCCGCTCTTATTCGCCTTGGTAATTGAACACCTGGCCCAAGCTATCAGAGCTAATCCCAACATACACGGTATTCAATCCCCCACTTCCCACTGTAAACTTCCTATATGCAGATGACCTACTTCTTTATGTAACCCAACCACACATTAGCATACCATCTATATTAGCTGAGATTGATCGGTTTGGCTGTTTTAGTAATTACAAATTAAATATCACTAAAACAGAGGCATTAAATCTGTCCCTGTTGCACACCACCCTTTCTTCCCTTTCAGTCAACTTCTCCTTTCAATGGCAGACAAACTCCATATCGTACTTGCGAACAGTCATTCCGAAACGAACATCAGATATATACGCCCTTAACTTCAGCCCACTATTAACTAAACTCAGACGCCTCACTGAAACCCGTATGGCCTTACCAATGTCCTGGTTTGGTCGTATGAACGTATTAAAAATGGATATTCTCCCCAAGTTGCTTTATTTATACCAAGCCCTCCTAATTGCCCTTCCCGTGGCATTTTTTCGCACCCTTCGATCCATGGCAATTCGATTTGTGTGGCAGGGAAACCACCCTAGACTGAAACATAAACTCCTTTGCTCCCCTCCCACTAAGGGAGGAGTTGGCCTACCTGATTTTGAACTCTATCATACATCGACAGTACTCTCCCGTATCCTGGAGTGGTTCCCCCGCCCGTTGATCAAAGCCTCCACCCTTGTGGAACAGGACTTGGCCTCAATTGATCTTCGTGCTCTTATATGGGGCTATGGTCTGACATACAAATCGTTAGCAGGAGTGTACCCTCTCACCAGAGATGCTTTGGCGATCTGGTATCGTAAGAGGGAGAGTTACTCCTTATCCTCTGAACCGAGCCCTCTCACTCCCCTATTTGACAACCCTGCCTTCCCCGAAGGCAACTTTATTCTAGCTCTAGACGATTGCAATAGAGCTTCCTGGCCCACAGCCAGACAATTTGTACACAACACTCTAGGCACATTTGTTACAAACCACAACACCATATCCCCTAAGGTAACATGGCTTACACATCTACACTTGCATTCCTATTGTAAACAACTCCACGACTCCAAACAAATTGATAGACCCCTGACTGGTTTCGAGCAATTATGCACTCTCTCGGAGACTCCTAGACACACCTTATCATTAATATACAAATTGGTTCTGGACCGTGTTCACGGATCCTTACCTAAATACACTAAAACTTGGTCGGAGGAACTCGGGAGAGACATAACAGAAGCTGAATGGGGTAAAGCCTTTCTTTTCACTCATAAATCAGCCATCCCGAGCTATACTCAGGAAAAAACTATAAACTTGTATCAAGGTGGTATCGAGTTCCATCCACTCTCAGGATTATGTTTCCTTCAACCTCTGATACTTGTTGGAGATGTAACTCAGCAAAAGGTACGTACATTCACATTTGGTGGGAATGTGATGTGCTTCTCCCTTTTTGGACACAAATTTTCCAGATATACTCATAAATATACAATAAACCACTTACACCCTCTCCTACCATTGCTCTTTTCTCTATACTCCCTGGTACTATTAAATCACAAAAACATAACCTCCTAAGATTTTTCCTTAGTGCAGGGAGACAGTTGATCCCCAGACACTGGAAAACTACCGTTCCCCCATCTCTTGTAGAATGGGTAAACGAAATAAACAATGTAATGCTCATGGAAGAAATGCAAGCCAAGGTATTAGATAAACAAGCTTTCTTTTATTTGGAGCATCTGGAGGCATTACTCTGCTTCAGACAAACTAAAGCATAGGCTCAATGGTAAATGTAACCTGAGAGTCCAAACATCCCTATAATAGCACCCTCATACATCCGAAAGTGATGCTGATACTGGGTATAGGCTCGCTGTCCCCCCCCCCCCCCCCCCCCCATATCCTTTCAATCTTTTTTTTTTCTCTTAGCTCTTTTCTTTTTTCTTCTACTGCCACGTTCAGCCTACTCTGGCTTACCTTTCTTGGCCACACCAAGGAATCATTTGTATTCTGATTTTTCACTATGAGTTCTTCCATTATTCATGAGAACTGGAATTATTTTACCATTGAAACCCTACTGAATATACATGTTTTACTAATTGTTTCTCTGGCCCCTGGACGCAGCAGGCTCCCATTGGGGCGTCCAGATCCAGAGACATAGCATTAAAATTTAATGGTGATCTACTGTTTAAATGTTAACTTAACAAGCATAATTTCCAGCTACCTCAGTACCTGTAATTACATAGTTACATAGTAGGTGAGGTTGAAAAAAGACACAAGTCCATCAAGTCCAACCTATGTGTGTGATTATGTGTCAGTAAATAGAATGCACTAAATTTTATTTTTATAAATATATACTTGTACTTGGTGTACCGGATTGCCTATTGTTAGGCTCCAGTCTTATTCATGCTTTTTGTCTGTTTAAACTTGTATTAAAACAATAAAACTTGTACTGAACCTAAAATTGTATCTGTGCCTAAAAAGTCCAGGTTTTTTTTTTATCCCTATCCAATCTTCCATTATAGTTAGGACATGGCACTTTTTATCATAGCCGTATCCACAGTTCCACCCTGTGGTGATACAAGCAATCTAATTCCAATTATAACCAAAAATGACACCTCACTCCCTGCAGAGGAGGGCTGCAGCAGAAGAACAGATACAACTCTCCCTCATGAGAAGAGTGGAGATTGCTGGCTTGGCTTTGAGGGCTTCAGAAGGAGCTGTTTCCACCAGACTAGTGCGGCTGTATACATCCCCTGCCCCAATTCTTTGCTGTCATAGGGATGTGCAGGGCAGAGAGGGTTCTGTGTGAGCCACATGGAGAGGTGTGCTGAATTTAAAAACACAGAAGCCAGGCTGTTTGTAAGGCTTTTTTGACCCGGCAAATGTACAGATAAGAAACTTGAGTAATAGACTTAGAAGTAACCTGCAGAGGGTCAAAATCAAGGTTAAGCTCCCCGCCTACAGGGGCGGAGCTAGTGGCTGATATGTGCGCAGCGGTGTGAAGGAGCTCCGGCTGGGGCGATTAATCCTGTGAAGACCCTGAGTGTCAGAGACACTAATCCTTCGCACAGCAGGTGACTAAAGGTGTACAGAGGTGGCAGCACTAACTAAATATGGTCAAATATGATCCAGCACCCATGGAATCCACCAGAGAACTTCTGGCCAGATTTGCATGGTGATCCCAAGATGGCAGCGGCCATGAGGAGGAGACACGAGGGGAAAGCAGCGTGCAATGGAGCGGAGCTGATCAGCCACACATGGACTCCATTGCGGTAAGCCCTTTACCCCTCAGAAATCGTGGGCTGAGGTGGGGATACTCCCTGGATTGGCTGCCCCAAGGGGATAAGGAGGACATAGAGATCACAGGGGAGGACACTGAGCCTTCCCTGAAGCAAATCATGGAGGCCTTACGCACATGCCAATCTACTCTGACTGAACACATAAATGGCATGAGAGCTGAAATGTCCTCTTTAAAACAAGATATGCACAATGTTAAAGAAAGAGTTGCAGAGGCAGAACAGAGAATTAGTGATATGGAGGATACAGTCCACCCTATGGAAGGCACAGTGCAAAATCTGCAAAAGGAGGTTGCTACCCACACTGACAAGCTGGGGAATATGGAGGACCGCCAGAGGCAGAATAAAGTTCGGTTTGTGGGATTTCCTGAGGGAGCTGAGGGTAAGCAACCTGAAGATTTCCTAGAACTTTGGCTTAAAGATAATATGGCAGATACTACTTTTTCCTGCCTATTTGTTTTAGAACGAGCGCATAGGATCCCTTCCAGACCGCCGCCTTCATTAGCTTATCCCCGCTTAATGATTGTACGCATATTACATTTTAGAGATTGCGAAAATATCCTCCATGCTGCGAGGTCAGCAGAGGAACTACAATATGATGGCAATCGCATTTCTATGTATCCTGACTTCTCTGCAGCTACACAGAAAAAACGTACCAGCTTTGTACATGTGAAAAAATGGCTCAGAGATTTGCAATTGGTGTACAGTATGCTGTACCCTGCAAAATTGGGAGTGGTGGATAGAGGCAAGGTGCATTTTTTTCAATACTCCTACAGATGCATTTCATTTGGATGCTAGGGGGCACTCTAGCCCTGCTGCTCATTGCTAACTGACTACATACTTTTTCTACCTGATGCTGTCAATCCCTACCAGAAGCCTTGTTGAGTTTTGTTGCCCATATACATAAGCAAGTTATGACAGATACAGTTGTATTTCAGAGTATGAGTACTCCTGGAGATTTTGCTGGTTCCTTACTGGAAAGGACCTTTTGTAGGATGTAAGTTTCTGAAACGTAAACGCATAGTAACCCATAAGATTACTTGCAAGACTTTGCCTGAAAACCGATGGTCCGTTCACATATCCATGACTGTCTTATGAAGATACTATACCTGTGAAAGTCCCAGGCTGTTGCCTAGGCCACAATTTTTGCACTTTTATTTTTAAAAAATTCCTTTTCATTTTGACTTTTCTTTTTGAGCTGTTTATTTTCCTGCATTTTCTTCTCCACATATATGCAGATATGGACCAATTGCTAGTTGTAGGACATTTCTGTGTCTTTTACAGGGACTATATGCACTGAATCACAGCTCGTTTTTCTTTCCTACAGACCTTTGACCCCCGAGGTCGTTTCAATACTCAGTCATGGGAAACAAGCACTCAACTTGTTGGGGTTGTGTGCAGGGCGGGTGGGGTTGGGTGTTGGTTGTTTTGTGATGTGTGCTAATATACCCTTAATACTCAGGCCTATACAAGTTGGAGTAACTACAGGGGCCTTTGGAAATTACCAGAGTGATGTACAGTTCTGTAATATGGATAATTTGCTAATTTCTTACCGATCCTATGATTTTCTGCATATGATATACGTATATCTATGGCTAACAGACTAAACTTACTATCATGGAATGTGAGAGGCCTAAACTCAAGGGTAAAACATTCTTTAGTATTTGGTTATATTAAACAGTACAAGCCCCATATTATCCTACTACAGGAGACTCATTTACGGGGATCTAGGGTCTTGGCATTGAAATGAGCAAATATTATGACTGTTATCCATGCGGAATACTCCATCTACTCTAGAGGAGTGGCGATTCTGGTCACCAAAAAGCTGAATGCTCGTATCCTGTATATCAAGACCGACATTAAGGGCAGATATGCTGTCTTGGTTTGTAAGATCTTCAATGTTTGTTTGACATTGGTATGTGTCTATATTCCACCTCCATTTTCTTTCCAGGTGTTGGAGGAAGTGCTAACGGCAGCCGTGAGGATAGCACAGGGACCAATGCTGTTTGTAGGAGATTTTAATGCAGTGTCAGATGTGGATCTGGATAGGCACAAATGCTTTCTTCCTGGCTGGAGAGCTATGCTCTCATTGATGTCTGGAGACATAAAAATCCAGGGGCCAGAGAATACTCCTGCCACTTGGAGACACATTAGACACTCTCAGGAATAGATTAGTTGCTTTCCATGGTAGAGGGCCTTCCTTTAACATCCAACGTCAAATACTTGCCTAGAGCTATATCAGATCACTCACCGGTAAAAGTCACATTGAACTTACATGCTGGCCAAGGGAAAAAACAATGGCGCATGAATGCTCACTGGCTACAGAAGGAATTTATTACCATAAATTGCCAAGCAGCTATTTCTAACTATTGGAAGGAGAATAGCATGGATACTCCTATTCCTAACCAATGTGAGCAGTTTAAGGCAACCCTTAGGGGGGTTTTCGGCAAGGAAGTAAAAGACTTCTCTAAAGCTTTAGGCTCAGATGTGCTGAAGGCAGAACATCAGGCTGCCACAGTCCAAAAAAAAGATCCCCGCCTACTATCAGAAAGCCTTCTTCAAAGGACTTTAGTAAGGTGAGGCATATGCAGATTTATTGATGCCATGATTCAACCATTCAATTCTCCCCCAAGAAACAGGTATAATTCATTATCATCAATTTTCTGTGAGAATCGTTTCCATCCTACAGTTCTGCAAAGCAAGATACTCAGCCCCCTTCTTGATTTAGAGTGAGAAACAGGACAATGGTATACAATAGGGAAGTGGAAATTGTAGAACTTCGGCATCTTATCATGGACCTCTTCTCAGGGGTGTTTAGTTAATTGGTGTTTAGCAACTAAAATCTGCAAACAGGCAGGTTTTAAACAATGATTGGAGAAAAAGCATTAGCAAGAGAAAATGAACAAATAATCAATCGGAAAAGGACAATGGATAGGGAAGGGCCAGGGGGAAAAAAGAGGGTGGGAGAGTAGATGGGATGAAGAGGAAGCACCAGGAGGTTGAAAGGGGTAGAGGGGGGAGAAGCAGAAGAAAAATGGGAATTTTTTTCTACTTACCATAAAATCCCTTTCTCTGAAGTTGATTGACGGACACAGCACTCTTAGTCTTGACCTTAGGGTTATATCGCCACCTTTAGGAGTAGGACTAGGCAGAACATAAAAAAACAAGCACAGCACTGCCCAGGGGTGGTCCTTACTGGCAGTAACCCCCCACTCTGCTCCCGGCAGCTCAGTTCATCAAAAAGCAGTACAAACATTAATAGGAGGGGTGGATGCTGTGTTCGTCAATGAACTTCAGAGAAAGGGATTTTATGGTAAGTAGAAAAAAAATCCCATTTTCTCTTTCGTTCATTGACGGACACCGCACTCTTAGTCTTGACCTTAGGGACGTCCCAAAGCAGTGCCAAAAACAAGGGGTGGGAACACAGAAAAAAATAAACTCCACCCACAACAAAAAGAACTCCCCATCAGAGGAGCCGCAACCTCAGACGGCCACTTGCAAAACCTTGCGGCCGAAGCATGCATCCAAAGATGCGCCCACTTCCACCTTGTAAAATTTTGTGAAAGTGTGTATTGATGACCAGGTAGCCTTACACACTTGGGAAACAGATGATTGATGCCGGAAGGCCCAGGAAGCACCAATTGCCTTGGTAGAATGCACCGTGATGGAAAAAGAAGCCGCCCGCCCCCTTATGGCATAAGCCTGAACAACAATCTGTCTGATCCACCGAAAAATGCTGGCCGACAAGACCACCAGGCCCTTCTTCGGACCAGCCACCGAGACAAACAGAGAGTCCGACCTACGGAAAGGAGCCGTAGCAGACAGATACACCCGCAGAGCCCGAACCACATCCAAAGAATGTAAGGGGATCTCCTTGGGATGCGATGGTCGAGGACACAAGGACGGAAGCACAATGTCCTCATTTAGATGAAAGGCAGATACTACCTTAAGAAGAAAAGAGGGCTGCGGACGCAGTACCGCCTTATCCTTGTGGAGAATCAAATAGGGAAACTTGCATGACAAGGCCGCCAACTCAGAAACCCGCCTCGCGGACGTAATAGCCACTATAAAGACAACTTTCTGAGAGAGCGTAAGCAAGGGGATCTCCCTAATGTTTTCGAACGGTGGTTTCTTGAGCACCTGATTCAGATCCCACGGGGGCAGTGGTGGGCGTACCGGAGGAGCCACATGCGAACCCCCTCAACAAACGTACGCACCAATGAATGCGCCGCCAGGGGCCACTGAAAAAAGATAGCCAGAGCTGATATCTGCCCCTTGATGGTGCTTAGCGCAAGCTTCTGATCAACTCCCCGCTGCAGAAAAAGCAGGATCCTAGAAACCGAATATGAACGCGGATGCCACCCTACATCCTCACACAAGGAGAGGTAGGCCTTCCAGGTGCGATGATAATTCTTCCGGGAAGAGGACTTATGCACTCTTAACATTGTGGAAATCATACAAGTCGACAGCCCTCGGTCCCTCAGCACCTGGCTTTCAGCAGCCATGCCGTTAAAGCCAGAGACGGTAAAGCAGGGTGGAATATCGGACCTTAAGATAGAAGGTCCTTCCACACCGGCAGTCAGCAAGGAACATCCGCCACCATCCATACTACGTTAGTGTACCAAGGACACCGAGGCCAGTCTGGAGCAATCAGAGTTACCGGAATCCCCTCAGCCTCTACCCTGCGCAGCAGACGAGGGAGGAGTCTGAGAGGAGGAAAGGCATAAATGAGCTGATAACACCCCCATGGAGCCACCAGGGCGTCTGACGCATCCAACCAGGGATCCCTTGACCTGACCACAAACCTCTGCACCTTCCGATTGAGACGAGATGCCAGAAGATCCACATCTAGTGTGCCCCACCGCAGGCAAATGAGTCAAAACACTTCCGGATGCAGAGACCACTCCCCCTGGTCCAGCAACTGTCAGCTGAGGTAATCCGCCTGCCAGTTTTCTACGCCCGGAATGTACACGGCTGACAGAGCTGGCACGCGCCGCTCTGCCCACTGCAGAATGTGAGAGACCTCCAGCGCCACTGCTGAGCTCCTTGTCCCTCCCTGATGATTGACATAAGCCACCGCTGTGGCATTGTCTGACTGGATCCTGACCGGGCGACCCTGCAGTCGCTGCGACCATGTGGAAAGGCACAGCCTGATCGCCCGCAGCTCCAGAACGTTGATCGACAGGCAGGATTCCTCCTGCGTCCAGCGGCCCTGGGCCATCTGGATGCCCAAAATTCCTCCCCAGCCAGTCAGGCTGGCATCTGTCGTGATCACCGTCCAATGGAGAGGAAAAAACGACTTCCCGGACCAAAGGGCCGGGGACCTCAACCACCAGAGAAGCGAAGCCCTGGCTAGATGGCTCACTCGGATTCGACAATCCAGGAATGTCGGAGATTTGTCCCACATGGACAGGATCTCCCTCTGCAAGACCCGAGTGTGGAATTGAGCATACAGTACCGCCTCGAAAGTGGCTACCATGAGACCCAGAACTCGCATGCAAAAACACAGTGACGACCACTTGCGGGACAACAGTAACCGCACCGCGGAGTGGAGAGTCTGCAGCTTGCTTGATGGAAGAAAGACTCTTACCCTTGAGGAGTCCAGAATCAACCCCACGTACTTCAGGCGCTGAGTTGGGAGCAACACCAACTTCTGGAGATTCAACACCCAGCCAAACTCCTGTAGGGTCTGCATGGTGATCGCCACACCCTCCCTCAGTTCTGAGGCTGAAGCTGCTCTCAGGAGGAGATAGTCCAGGTAACCCACGATCGCGATCCCTCGTTGTCTCAGCAATACCAGAATCAGAGCCAGCACCTTGGTGAAACTGATAGTGTGCATCCCCGACCATAAACCACAGGAACCTCTGGTGCCTGACGCATATGGGGTCATGCAAGTATGCGTCCTTGATGTCCAAGTATGCCAGGAAATCCCCTGATGAAGCGCAGCCACCACAGAATGAACAGATTCCATCATGAACCTCCGAACCCTCACAAAACAATTGAGGGCCTTGAGATCCAGGACCGGACACGCCCCTTCTTTCTTCGGAACTACGAACAGATTGGAGTAGAGTCCCCGAAACCTTTCCGAAGTGTCAGGGCTGCGCTCAGCCCATCCTTCTCTGAGTTGGCCGCTAAGCTGTCGGCTAATTGCTAGCTCCTTTCTCTCCATAGTGACTCAGCTGTTGATGATCTGCTCATCAGTCCTGCCTACTTAAAGCTGTCCAGCTCACTTCATCTCTGCCTTCGCCTTTGGTCACATCTCAGAGACTTTCTCCTGCGTTCCTGTTGAAGACTTGCTCGGCTGATGTCCCTTCTGGCTCCTGATCCTGCGTGCTGTACTACTACGTTGGGCTCTCTGACATTGGCATTGGCTGACTACCCGATCTGGTTACTGAATTCTGGCTATGTATTGACTAGGCTTACTCTGTTTACCCTTTTATTATTATTAAACAAGTGTGATTAACTGTACTTCTGTCTCGGTCTGATTCATGGTTTCTGACAGTAGGCGAAGGCCATGAATTCAGAAGATGCACTCAGTCCACTTGGTAATATTTTTTCCAGATTGGATGACCAGGATCACCGGATGGATCAGTTTGCCTTGGCGTCACAAATGCTCCTGAGTCGCATGGCTAACCTGGAATCTTCCACTATGGCTGCTCCGGTACAACCTGTGTTGCAGGCCGTCCCTGCTGCTTCTCCAGTCTCTGTGCAGGCACCCTGTCACAAATCAGCTGCGGAGCTGATCTGTGTCTCACTTTTACTGCTGTAGGCCAGCTGGCACCTGTTCCACTAGCTTATGTTCAGCTCTGCTGCACTCTGCAGCTATGGTTGTCGCCGTCTTCACCTGTTGCTTAATATATGATTTCTTCCTGCTACTTCCTATCCAGCCCCTCATGTGCTTCTCTATTTAAATCCCTCTCAGACCAGTTCTGGTTGCTTGAGCAACATTTGTTTCTGAGCTCCCTTCGTGTAACCTGCTTTAGCCAGACCTCTCATGAACTGATCTCTTGTGTACCGACTCGGCTTTTTCTGATTACGTTGTCTGCAGCCCGCCCTGACCTCGGCTTGCTATCTGGCTCTCCTTTGCTTCATCCATCCATCCATCCTTGTCTGAAAGTGTCTTCTGGTACTTCCCTAGGGAGCAGGATGAACTCGGGGGTCGTGACCTGGGGTCAGCACGCAGCTAAGCCCGAACCCTCGTGAGGGGGTCCCTGGCAGAATACCGGCTGGCCCTTAGACTCCACGCCCTGGGGGATCCCGTGTCACCTGCTCACCTGTGGGCTCACTGTAAGTAGTACCGTGACACACCCGCCTTGAGTATTACCTCTATAAGAGGCATGTCTGGTTCTGCTCTGCTTCCCCAGCGATTTGGGGGTGATCCAGTTCAATGCAGAGGGTTTCTCAACCAGGTTGAGATATACTTTGAGATGCTGCCCCAGGCGTTTCCCACGGACAGAAGCAAAGTAGGTTTTGTGATATCTTTGCTTTCTGAGAGAGCCTTGGCCTGGGCAAACCCTCTATGGGAGACACATAAACCCGTGGTCCTGAGTTACCCAGAATTTGTGGCTTCCTTCAAAAGGGTATTTGACGTTCCCGCACGCTCCGCTTCTGCTGCCAAGAGCCTCATGTCCATCAGAGTATGAGAACTGTTACCTATTACGCCATTGAATTCCGTACTCTGGCAGCAGAGGTCGCTTGGAACAATGAGGCCCTCGTGGCTGCCTTCTCTCATGGTCTCTCGGATAACATCAAGGATGAGATAGCAGCCCGAGATATACCCGAGGTATACGAGATATACCTTGAGGTCCTGTTAGGTGGAGTTGTTTCGTCTCCAGTTTCCCAGAAAAATAAGCCCCTGGTTTCGGTTACCCTGTCTTGGGCTGAGTCATCCGTCAAGATACAGGCTCTAACCGACTCTGGAGCTGCAGGCCTGTTCATTGATGCTGCCTTTGTATCGAAGCACTCGATTCCGCTGCAGCTGCGTGACACTCCACTTGCCATTGAGGCTCTTGACTGGGGGACCTCTACAGCCTGCCCATGTGACTCATGAGACCGTTCCATTGTCTATGGCCGTAGGGGCCCTTCACCATGAGATAATCCAATTCCAAGTTATTTCCTCACCTAAGTTTCCGCTGGTTATTGGTTATTCTTGGTTACAGAGGCACAACCCTTCTTTTGATTGGCTCCGTGCTGAGGTTCTGTCCTTGTCGCCACAGTGCAGTGAGAGATGCTTCCAGAAGGTAGCCAAGGTCCTGTGCACCTCTTCACTCTCCTCCCTGCCGGAGGAGTACTGCGATTTTAGCGATGTCTTTGACAAAGATCAAGTCAGTACTTTGCCTCCACTCCGGTCGTATGATTGCGCAATTGACCTTGAACCTTGTGCCATACCCCCTCGTAGCCGGGTTTACCCCTTGTCGGTCTTGGAGGATAAGGCCATGGAGGAGTATGTTGCAGATGCACTTTCTTGTGGATTCATCTGCAAATCCTCGTCTCCTGCTGGTGCTGGTTTCTTTTTTGTTTAGAAGAAGAATGGTGAACTGATACCTTGTATCGATTATAGGGGTCTCAATCATTTCACGATTAAGAATGCCTACTGTATCCCATTCCGTTGATTACGGAGTTATTTGACTGGCTCAAGGGAGCAACGTCATTACCAGATCAGGTCATTATGAGTATCTTGTATTGCCGTTTGGCCTTTGTAACGCTCCGGTAGTTTTCCAGGAGTTCATTAACTATGTCCTCCGAGATTTGTTGCAGTTATGTGTGGTGGTTTATCGCGATGATATCCTCATATTTTCCAAGTCCCGGGAGAGCCACCACACAGATGTCTGTCATGTTCTTCAGAGACTACGAGAGAACAATCTCTATTGTATATTGGAAAATTGCGAATTCCATTGTGAACAGGTGAAATTCCTGGGCTATGTCATTTCCACTGCTGGTTTTTGCGATGGACCCAGAGAAACTTTCAGCGGTCCTACAGTGGCCTCGACCCGTGGGTTTACATCCTCTGCAGCATTTTCTCGGCTTTGCCAACTATTATCTGAAGTTTATTCGTAACTTCTCGTCTCTGGCCAAGCCCCTGACTGATATGACCAGGAAAGACAGCAACCCTCAGAGTTGGTCTCTGGAGTCCATTAAGGCCTTTGAGAGTCTCAAAGTTGTCTTTGTTTCTGCTCCTGTGTTGGCACACCCTGATCCTACATTGCCTTTAATCCTAGAAGCTGATGCTTCCGAGACTGGAGTTGGCGTCCTTCTTTCTCAACGTCCTAACTCTGAGTGCGCTATGCATCCGTGTGGCTACTTTTCCAAGAAATTGTCACTGTTGGAGTGCAATTACGAGATTGGTGACAGAGAGCTGTTGGCTATCATTTCAGCCCTGAAAGAATGGAGACATCTCTTGAAGGTACCACTGTGCCAGTTCTCATTCTTACTGACCATAAGAATCTCACATTCTTGTCTGAGGCTAATGCCGCGTACACACGGTCGGACTTTTCGTCTACAAAAGTCCAACGGACGCTGACGGACTAAAGGTGGCTGGTAATCCGATCGTGTGTGGGCTTCTCCGGACTTTCAACGGACTTTTTTAGCCTCAAATCCGACGGACTTTAGATTTGAAGCATGCTTCAAATCTTTACGTCGTAAGTACGACGGACCCCGAAGTCCGCTCGTCTGTATGCTAGTCCGACGGACAAAAAAACGACGCATGCTCATAAGCAAAAACTAAACGGAAGCACTCGGTCTAGTAAAACTAGTGTTCGTATTGTAGGTAGCACATTCATCACGCTGCAAAATCTGTGATCGTTCAATGCAGCGCATTTTATTTCTTCTTTACGAAGGCTCTAAAGAACGAAGGTGTTTTGCTGTTCATAATCAGAGTTCTCCCAAACTGATTTCTGGATTCTTTTTCTCTTTGATCTCATGAATGATATAGTATGCCTTTTTAAAACAATGTTTCCATACTAATAATACTTTTTCCCCTTTTTATTTTTTATTTTTTTTATTTTTTTTTAGGTTTGTAAAGTTAACACAAAGAACCCATTATTATTATTTTTTTTTTTTATAGTGTTTATTTTTTAGTTTTTAGATAAAGTTAACCCAAAGCACCGTTTTTGGTTACGTAATTTTTTGGATTTTCAAGACTTACCACTTGAACATTATTAACATTAGTAATGTATTTTTGGTGTGTTTTTTTTTCAAACTCAATGAGATTGTTGTCCCTTGTTAATTTAACATTGTGTGTAAAATCAATGATTTCAAAGAAAACACATAAAGTCTTTTGCTAAACTCAAAAAATATCCATTTATTCATGGTCAAAATAAAATAAAGAGGAAGTCAACGCTGGAAAAAGTCGGTGTACCAGAAAATTGGGATCTTGAGGAGTCCATATAAGAGGGAGCACAATCTGGTCCAAGAATCCCAGAGATCAACAGCACCAGCAGATGATCTAGATGTCCCCAGACTGTGGTCCTACAACAGCCTGCGTCTTCTGTCAGACCAGACTGAACCCAGGTCATCATTTTCTTCTCTTCCCTGCAGCCTTTCCTCCACGCTGCCCTGCAGCCTTCCCTGTAGCCTTCTTTTGAGGCTGTGGCTCTGGTGTTTCAGTTGTGGCAGGAGGAGGAGGAGGAGGAGGAGGAGGAGGAGGAGGAGGAGGAGGGGGGGCTGCCTCATGTAGTTGGGTGTTTTGTGTTAGCGTGCCCTGCAGCCCCTTATGGATTGTTTCCCCAAATAGGCGCTCACAAATGAGGCGCTGCTCCCAATCCATCTGAAGAAGCCTGCTGGCTAAGTAGCAGCCATAGGATTCTTCCGCTTCGGGGGGGCTTTTTAAAAAACGGGTGGCCTCTTGCATGAGGCGCAGGGATGCGTCCTGTGTGACCATCCCCTTCCTGGCCCTTTTTTTGGGAAGGTGGAGGGGAGGCACTTGGGATTCGGTCAGGCTTCTACTGGGCCCAGCCACCTCGCTTGGCCCAGCCACCTCACTGGGAGCAGCCACCTCACTGGGAGCAGCCACCTCACTGGGAGCAGCCACCTCCTGCCTGACACTGGGCCCAGCCTCCTCCAGGATGATGGTGAATCCGGCCTCCTCCAGGCTGTCCATGGGCCTGGTCTCCTCCTGCCTGCCACTTTCCCCACATTCCTCCTGGATGGACTCATCCTGTGTATAAAAAAAGGACAATAGTTTGAGTATATTTTTTTGGCTTCATCAATGACACACAGTTTGCTTCTCATGAATAGCAAATTCAATGTGAATACTTCTCTTTAATAAAAGAGTCTAATCAGACACCATAATTATTTCAAGCAGGTGCCAAACATATTTAGCCACTACTGTCAATTGATATGTATACCCAATTTTGAGTGCCAAATTATTTTAGACAATTATAACATCCAGTTAACATCATTAATATTAGTACAGTAAATATTTGTTAAAATAATTTACCTGACTCCAGATGGTCATATCTGGTTCATCCAGGATGGAAGACCCAGCTTGCTCCTCATCAGCCTCTGCTGGGGTGGAGGGAAGGGTGGAGGGAAGGGTGGAGGGAAGGGTTGAAAGTGATGGCCTGGCTTCATTCTGGTCATCCAGAAAACGGAGTTGATTGTAGTACCACAGCCTGGGTACATAAACATCATCTGCTGATGCTCCTGATCTCCTTGATTCCTGGATCTTCTTATGCTCCCTCTTATACATGTTCCTCAAGACCCCAATTTTCTTGAGCAATGTCTCCATTGTTGCTTCCGGGATGGTCGCCTGGACAAAGGCCAGAAGTCTCTCCAGCGTTGACTTCCTCACATGCTTAGCATAATACTGAGGGTGTTTCACCTCCCACAAATTCCTCATCTCTCGATATTTGGAAATAAAAGATGTAAGGAACTCTGGATCCTTAAATAGGGGATTCATTATATCTGGAAAAGATGAAGTCACAAGACAAAAAACACTTTTATTATAGGTTTCGGCTAACCCCTCATCATCTTCTCCCTATGTAGGCCTCATCAATCTATCAAGCCATATAGGCCGCTTGCTACAAAGTCATGACCATAAAAACCAAAAAAAAAAAAAAAAAAGAATATATCTAAAATTACCTTCGTTTTGTAACGTCCAGGTCCACTATCACCTACCACAGAACGTACGTACGACACGTGCGCAAGGCCCCTCTTTATACACTACGCATGTGTGAAACTCCGCCTGCGTCGCCCGCCCCTGACGTTCGAAATTAACTCATGTTCTCCGCCCCCTAATTCGACGCACAGAACGTACGTACGACACGTGCGCAAGGCTCTTTATACACTACGCATGTGTGAAACTCCGCCTGCGTCGCCCGCCCCTGACGTTCGAAATTAACTCATGTTCTCCGCCCCCTAATTCGACGCACAGAACGTACGTACGACACGTGCGCAAGGCCCCTCTTTATACACTACGCATGTGTGAAACTCCGCCTGCGTCGCCCGCCCCTGACGTTCGATTTTAACTCATGTTCTCCGCCCATTTTTTGTTACGGCGCGTAGTGGAGTTAAAGAATGGCGGAGACACCTGAAATGTTGACGACCTCAGGTAGTGGAGACAGCCCGGAGGCTGGAACGTCAACAAAATCTGTGAGGCCTAGATTTAAGGCCTCTAATATGAGTTTTAAAGAGATGGTGGAGATGGTGGCCATTCTTCACAAAGACGACTATGATGGGAAGTATGGGCCGTACGCACGGCCAAATTTGCGCAAGGCCAAAATAATGGCGAAGGTGGTGGAAACTTTGCAGGCATCTTTTGGGGTCCAGCGCTCCAAAGACCAACTGCGAAAAAGATGGTCTGACCTGAAACTCAGGGAGCCGGATCAATACCGACGTATCCGGAAAGTTCTTAAAAAAAGTAAGTACTTGTCGTGTTTTTATCTTGTGTTTATTACCTTGTATATTGCTCCATGTGCTTTTCCTTCCTATCCGATTTTTGTTTTCATCGTTTTAAACGATCTTTTAAGAAACCTCGTTAGTTACATATCTATAGATATATACATATACACATATATATACATATGTGTATATATATATATATATATATATATATATATATATATATATATATATATATATATATATATATATATATATATATATATACACATATATATATATATATATATATATATATATATATATATATATATACACACATATATACACATATATATATATATATATATATATACACATACATATATATATATATATATATATATATATATATATATATATATATATATACACATACATATATATATATATATATATATACACATATATATATATATATATATATATATACACATACATATATATATATATATATATATATATATACACACACATATATATATATATATACATATATATATACACATACATATATATATATAACTATATATAAATATATATATATAACTATATATATAAATATATATATATATATCTAACTATATATATATATAAATATATATATATATATCTAACTATATATATATATATATATATATATATATATATATATATATATATAAATATATATATATATATAAACGAGAGAGAGAGAGAGAGAGAGAGAGAGAGAGAGAGAGAGAGAGAGAGAGAGAGAGAGAGAGAGAGAGAGAGAAATATATATATATAGAGAGAGAGAAATATAGAGATAGGTAGATAGATAGATATAGAAATTTAAAACATTCTTTTGGAAGATTTGAAGTTATCTTAATTTTTTGGCTTTACATTTAGTTAGATAGTTTGAGATTTTGTTCCAGATATAGAGAGAGATCAAAAGATTATTAACTATATTTTGAGATATTGATATCTATCTATCCGATATGTCTTTCTAATTTTAAATATTGAGGTAAAATAGGAACTCTACACAAACCACTTCATTACAAATGTTGGAAAATTACTATGTACTAAAATATCTGTGTGCTAATTAGATTAAAATAATTTTTTGTTTCACATAGGGGAAAAATCACTCAGCCAACCCAAAGCAAAACATGATTGGGAAATAAGCCCAAGTCCCATTGAGGATGTGGAGGAAGGAGAGGTGGGCGACATGGGCACCCCACCAGGTCAGTGTCTGACACACCAGCTTACGGTAATCTATGCATGGCTGCCTTTTATTTTATGTAATTTTTCTACTCTATTTTAGGTGATCTGGTTGTGCTGGAGTCAAGCAACAGCGCCACCCCCGAGGATGTTAATGAACTTTGCGACATGGGCACCCCACCAGGTCAGTGTCTGAGACACCAGCTTTATGGTAAGGTAAACTTATGTGTGCATATTTCTAAACATATTTTTTTTTTCATTCCACTTTAGGTCCAACTGACTATTTTACCCCAGACAGTGCCCAACGGCTAATTGCTCAAATCATGGCCTGGAATGGGGAGATCGATCAAATGCGGAATCGGCTGGATCGTATGCAGCAGGAAATGAAGGACATGATTGATGTTTTGGGTCGAATCTAAATGCCCTTTTTTAAACCCCAAAACATCAATCATGTCCTTCATTTCCTGTTTTGCTGACCCCATTCTGGGCCTTCTCTTTTTTGTTTTGGCCAGAACATAAATGGCTGTTTAAGCTAATGTAAAAAAGGAGGGCTGTTTCTTGTAAATACCTCACAAATCCACAAAAAAATAAAAATTGATTTTCAAAAAAACACAAAAAATAAAAAAAATAAAAAACTTGATTTTAAAAAACCCAAAAAAATAAAAAACTTGATTTAAAAAAACCAAAAAAAAAAAAAAACTTGATTTAAAAAAACCAAAAAAAAGAAAAAACTTGATTTTTAAAAAAAAAAAAAAAGAAAAAACTTGATTTTAAAAAAACAAAAAAAAAAAAAAACTTGATTTTAAAAAAACAAAAAAAAAATAAAAAAATTGATTTTAAAAAACCAAAAAAAATAAAAAAATAGATTTTAAAAAACCAAAAAAAAAAAAAAACTTGATTTTAAAAAACCAAAAAAAAATAAAAAACATGATTAAAAAAAAAAAAAAAATTAAAAAACACTTGATTTTAAAAAACCAAAAAAACAAAAATATACAAACTTTATTCAAAAAAAATAAAAACAAAAATAACTTGCTAAAAAAATAAAAACATAAACACAAAAATTGCTTTAAAAACAAAAAAAAAAAAAAAAACACAAAACAAAACTTGATTTTCCCAAAACCAAAAAAAAAGCCTGTTTGTGAAAATCAAAAAGCCAAAAATATTTTTTTGTGGATTTAGGTATAAATATTTAGATATAATTATATTTTGCTACATTATTAAGATATCATTCTATTTTTGTCAATGAACATTTTATACTAAATGCAGAACTGAATGCATAACAACCATTAATAAAAACATCTCCTTATAGGAATTAAATAAATGTGTGGTTTGTTATTTCAAGGCTCAGTATCATTTTAGTTATAATTGTAAAAAAGTTGTTTACAGTGGCAATGGAGCTTATTTAGACATTTAAAATTACAATACAGTTGGCACTACAACTGCTCGACCATAACCTAGGAGACAGCCCAAAAGAAAGGCAAGCAATAAATATAATGCAAGATTTCATCAATAATTTTTTTATTGGCAAAAATTATATATCCTGGCCCATTGCAATGGCCCCCCTACCCATAAAATAATTAACATATTGCTGTCTAACTTGACGGGCACTTTGGGGGGCCAAGCCAGTACGGACAGTATCCAGGCCTGTAAGGTTGGCTTCTATTTGTCCGGCCTCAGGCCCAACTGTGCCTATATAATTTGGAGCATGCTTATTTAAAAAGTTGTGCAGAATGCAGCACGATAAAATGATAAAATTAAGTTTGTATTCCGCCAAATTAATGGCTGTTTGAAACAGGCGGAACCGGCTGGCCAGAATTCCAAACGCATTCTCAACCACTCTTCTAGCTCTGGCCAGCCGGTAATTAAAAACCCTCCTCTCCGGGGTGAGTGTTCTTTGGGGGAATGGCCTCATGAGGTGCTTGCTGAGAGCGAAGGCTTCATCGGCAATGAAGACAAAGGGGAGTCCTTCCACGTTATCCTCATCAGGTGGCAATCCCAGGCCACCACTCTGGAGACGCTGGCAGAACTCCGTCTGGGCAAATACTCCTCCATCCGACATCCGGCCATTCTTCCCCACGTCCACATATAAAAAATCATAGTGTGCCGACACCACCGCCATTAAAACAATACTGTGGAACCCCTTATAATTAAAATAATATGACCCCGAATGGGGTGGTGGCACAATGTGGACATGTTTCCCATCTATAGCCCCTCCACAATTGGGAAAGTCCCAACGGCTGGCAAAATGGGATGCCACAGTCTGCCATTCCTGTGGCGTTGAAGGAAACTGGGAAATCAAAAAAGAAAACCAAAATCAATTAATTTGTAAGCTAACATTGCAAGAAAATTAGACAATTAAAAACATTATTCCCCAGCATCAGTATAACATTCAATAATTTAATTGTTCTGGAATAACTAATATGGAAAGGCACACTTATCAGATTGCTCACCCCCTCTGATGGAACATTGATTACATTTTAGGGGGTTGTGAAATCCCTAAAAAAAATTACTTTTAGGACACGCAGGAATTTAGGGACTAAAAAGGCTACAAGACTGCAGTTGTCGCACTCTGCAGGTGCAGTTGCTAACCAGCTTACAGTAAATGAGGTAATGTAAAAAGGCATTCATGTTGCAAGGAGTACACAATCACATGCAAGGGCAATTAATGAAAACACTTTGAGGCTTGCATATGATTTGATGATGGAAATCAGCAGAGCTTCTGCTCATTTACTAAAGCACTGGAACAAATGCACTTGTAGAGTGCACATGCATTTTGCAAAGTGCCACATATATTTGCTTTAGACAAATCAACACCACAGAACATTCCAGCAAATTTTAACGAGGGTGGGGGTGGGGGGGTTGTGAAATCTAGATAATTGCTCATTAGCAGCAAACTATTTGGAGTGAGTTTAGGTGGGGGTGGGGGGGTTGTGAAATCTAGATAATTGCTCATTAGCAGCAAACTATTTGGAGTGAGTTTAGGTGGGGGTGGGGGGGTTGTGAAATCTAGATAATTGCTCATTAGCAGCAAACTATTTGGAGTGAGTTTAGGTGGGGGGGGGGGGGGGGTTGTGAAATCTAGATAATTGCTCATTAGCAGCAAACTATTTGGAGTGAGTTTAGGTGGGGGGGGGGGGGGTTGTGAAATCTAGATAATTGCTCATTAGCAGCAAACTATTTGGAGTGAGTTTAGGTGGGGGGGGGGGGGTTGTGAAATCTAGATAATTGCTCATTAGCAGCAAACTATTTGGAGTGAGTTTAGGTGGGGGGGGGGGGGGTTGTGAAATCTAGATAATTGCTCATTAGCAGCAAACTATTTGGAGTGAGTTTAGGTGGGGGGGGGGGGGTTGTGAAATCTAGATAATTGCTCATTAGCAGCAAACTATTTGGAGTGAGTTTAGGTGGGGGGGGGGGGGTTGTGAAATCTAGATAATTGCTCATTAGCAGCAAACTATTTGGAGTGAGTTTAGGTGGGGGGGGGGGGTTGTGAAATCTAGATAATTGCTCATTAGCAGCAAACTATTTGGAGTGAGTTTAGGTGGGGGTGGGGGGGTTGTGAAATCTAGATAATTGCTCATTAGCAGCAAACTATTTGGAGTGAGTTTAGGTGGGGGGGGGGGGGTTGTGAAATCTAGATAATTGCTCATTAGCAGCAAACTAAATACACTCAAACAAAATACATTCCAAATGAGTAGACTAGGTGGATATGTTCCCATCACTTCATGCTGGGAAGGTTATTGAAGGAAAATATACATGCATGACAAAAAATAACAGGAAAAAAATCCAGCATGTGTGAGGATAAAAAGGGGACATTCACACTATATTGCAATGATGGTAAGTAGTGTTTGAAGCAAGAAATACATTATATTATCAAAGATTACATAAAAGAACATGTGATGCTAATAAAAGAAAAATATCTTACCTTAATATAGTCCTTCTGCAGGACCTGTATGATGGCAGAACAGGTCTCTGGGATAATGATCCCCAGAGCCTGGGGGGAGATGCCTGTCGAGAACTTAAGGTCCTGCAGGCTTCTCCCTGTGGCCAAATACCGCAAGGTAGCGACCAGCCTCTGCTCCGGAGTGATGGCTTGCCTCATGCAGGTATCCTGCCTGCTGATATAGGGGGTCAGCAAAGCCAACAAACGGTCAAAAACGGGGTCCGTCATCCGGAGAAAGTTCCTGAAATCCTCAGGATTATTCTCACGGATCTCACGGAGCAAAGGCATGTGACAGAACTGGTCACGCTGAAGCAACCAATTCTTGGTCCATGAACTCCTCCTCGCCCTGTTCATGGACTGGTCTTGGGCTGAAGAATAAACTACAGCACCAAGCACATACAATGCACGAGCTCGACGACGAGTACGTACAGGTAACATGGCTTCAAAACGGTCGGCTGGTCAGAACGCACTAAACAGAACGCACTGAAGAACAGCAAGGCCTGTGAAGAACGACCTGAAAATCAGGAACGAGCGGCCAATAAAACAAAGATTTCTCAATGCCAACTGACCAAACGCACTGAAAAGCAGATACAAACCTCACAAGCACAGACTGAACAACAGTTAAAACGAACTGAAAAATACGAGTCTCACAAGCGCGAATCGTCTCTCACCAAACTTCTACTAACACGAGATAAACACGAGATTAGCAGAAGGAGCCCAAAGGGTGTCGTACGGGCTATTGAACTTCCGTTTTATAGTCTCGTCGGACTTGGTGTACGTCACCGCGTACTAGGCTGTCGTACTTTTGTGTGGTCGTGTGTGCGCAAGTCCGTTCGTAACAAAGTCTGCCGCAAGTCCGCCGAAGGTACGTCGGAAGTCTGTCGGACAGGCTGTCGGACTTTTGTAGACGAAAAGTCCGACCGTGTGTACGCGGCATAAGCGTCTCTCTCCCAGAAGGGCGTGATGGGCTCTTTTCTTGTCGAGTTTTAATTACATTGTCTCATTCTTACCCGGTACTAAGAATGTAAGAGCTGACACCTTGTCACGATAATTTGATTGTCTCAGACAGGGGTAGTCAGTTTGTGTCCTGGTTCTGGTGAGCCTTTTGTGCACAGTTGGGTATTCAGCTTGCTTTCTCCTATGCGTATCGCCCGCAGTCTAATGGAGCCGCAGAACGAGCCAATCAGTCCTTGGAGCAATTCCTACATTGCTTTTTTTTTGACCATCATAGCAACTGGTAAGACCTCTTACCGTGGGCAGAGTTTGCTGACAATAGTGCCTTGAATTCAGCTTCCCGTTTGTCCCCGTTTATGGTGAACTATGGTTTCCAACCTTCTGTGTTGCCTGACTCATTTGTTCCGCAGAGTATTCCTGCGTTAGAGGAGCATCTCCGTGGTCTTCGTTCCACTTGGGCACAAGTCTAGGAGGCTTTGCAACATGCTAACCATAGGTACAGACTCCATGCTGACCACAGACGCCTGCCTGCGCCTTCCTACCTGGTTGGGGACAGAGTATGGCTGTCGTCTCGCAACCTCCGACTTCGTGTTCCTTCTTTGAAGTTCGGACCTTGGTTTATTGGGCCTTTCCATATCCTTCGCAGGATTAACCCAGCTGCTTACGCGTTGGACCTTCCTCCTAGTATGCGCATCTCTAATGTGTTTCATGTCTCCTTATTGAAACCTTTGGTCTGCAACCGCTTTACCACCCTATACAGGTTGAGAACAATGAGGAGTATGAAGAACAATCCATTGTTCACTCTTGTAGGTTTCATGGGCGCATACTGTACCTGGTGCATTGGAAGAGGTACGGTCTGGAGGAACGCTCTTGGGTCTCATCCTCGGACATACATGCCCCTGTCCTCCGTGATTTCCATAGACATTTTCCCCTCAAGCCCGGTGGTCCTCCGAGGGGGAGGGGTTGTTGAGGAGGGGGTACTGTCAGCGCTGGGCTCAGCCCTTCCTTCTCTGAGCTGGCCGCTCAGCTGTCGGATAATTGCCAGCTCCTTTCTCTTCACGGTGACTACTTAAAGCCGTCCAGCTCACTTCATCTCTGCCTTCGCCTTTGGTCACATCTCAGAGACTTTCTCCTGCTTTCCTGTTGAAGACTTGCTCGGCTGACGTCCCTTCTGGCTCCTGATCCTGCTTGCTATACTACTGCATTGATCTCTGGCTCTCTGACATTGGCTGACTACCCGATCTGGTTACTGAACTCTGGTATTGACTACGCTTAATCTGTTTACCTTTTTATTATTATTAAACAAGTGTGATTAACTGTACTTCTGTCTCAGTCTGATTCATGGTTTCTGACACGAAGTTGGTCCAGGCACTATTACCCCCCGCAGTAACAAGTCCTGTACCGCCCCAAACAGGGCCTCCCGACGAGACGGAAAAATATGAAGATTGGAGGGAAAAAACCTGTCTGGCGGACAAGAAAGAAACTCTATCTTGTAACCTGACAAAACCAGTTCCCACTGGTCGGAAGAAGCAAAGTCCACCGGTCTGCAAATTCCCAAAGGCGACCCCCACCGTGAGCCGGGCGGGGGTGAACCTTCATGCGGCAGCGGATTTGTCCGCAGGCTTGTCAGGCTTGCGATGCCAGGGACGTCTTCGTCCCTCTGCGGGAACCTTGTTGGGCTGGGAATGCTTACCCGCCGAACCAGGTGGACGAAAAAAAACCTTTTGAGCGGAAAAAGAGGGCCCCTTACCCTTTCTGGACTGTGGGAGAGAAGTATTTTTCCCCCCCAGTAATGTCCTTAATAATGAAATCTGTCGGCAGGATCCTTGAAAGAGGTGGATCCTTCCACCGGAATCATGGTCACCCTATTTAACCTGGATACTGGGGGGTCAACGACCGGAGGCGATGCCCATTTCTTCAAGAAACTCTTCTCAAAGGGGTAACGCACTGCCAAATGCCTCGGGACCGAAAAGGAACGCTGCGGGCATTCCCAATCTTAAATAAACTTATCAAAATAAGTCAGGTAAGGAAACACCTTAGCGGTGCAGACCAGCTTGTGGGACCCAAAAGGGACCTACACCTCTGCAGATGCCCCAGCCGTATCCTCTATCTTTAAGGTATCCTGCACCGCCGTAATAAGTGCCCCTACTAGCGCTTTTTCCTGCGCTGAAACGGACGCGGAAGATTCCTCCTCACTGTCCGAAAGGCCATGGCCCGCAACATCTGAACTGTCAGAGCAGGGACCGCCTGCCACAGCGGGGCCCGAGTCCGAATCAGACCCTTCCCCGGATGATGGAGGTGGAAGGGGGCGTTTTTTACCCACCTTGCGCCCGCACGCCAGCTC
Source organism: Aquarana catesbeiana (assembly GCF_042186555.1). Taxonomy (NCBI): domain Eukaryota; kingdom Metazoa; phylum Chordata; class Amphibia; order Anura; family Ranidae; genus Aquarana; species Aquarana catesbeiana. The sequence goes on along the minus strand of NC_133324.1, from coordinate 543,565,733 downwards.
CACCCTGGAAACAAATGATTCCAGGACCGCCGACAGAGCGCCCAGGGGCACCACAGGCCCAGAGGAACCGGCTGCCATCACAGGGGTGTCTGGGGGAGAGGCACCAGCTTCAGACGCCATGCCTGACCCACTCTTGTCTGTCACTACCCGGGACCTCAAGGCAAGAGACAGAAAAAAAAGACCTCCCACCTTGTTGCCACAGACTGAGGGGCCCCCCGAAGGACTCACCACCCTGACCAAGGAGTCGTGCTGTGCCCTTCTTCCCGCTGCAGGTGCGCCAAGCCACGAGGCATTCCGTGTGTCTTTTGCGCTGTTCCTGGCTTTAACTGCTGTCCAATGCTAGAGGCCCAACAGAATATCTCCTCCGCTGCTACAAGAAAATGGCCACCGGCCGCCTAAAGTGCCTGGAAACACTGGAAAAATGGCCGCGGCTTCAAGAAAATGGCCGTGACTCCGGGAAAATGGCCGCGGTTCCTGCGGCGACCATTCCCCCTTCAATGGCGGCCAAGCATGCGGACAGAATGCCAGCTACCCCCTGCCAAGGTACTCGGAGCCCACCTGGAGGAGACCCTTGGGCCAGGTAGGTGCCACACACCCCCTGCGCCCAGTAAACTGCAGCGCCTCTCGGGAGGGGGAGGAGGGAAAAAGGAAGAGAGGGAGAAAAGGGAGAGGATGGTTCACATAATCGACCCCCCCCAGGGAGTGCCCAGCTGCTAATGCCTAAACAAGTGGAGCCCATACTTACCCCTCCTGCAGGGACTTCTGGACGCACTCCACAGACAGATCCATTTCCCGCCTAGACAGAGTGGCTGTCGGCCATGGCAACACTGTGACTTGGACAGCAGTAGCCCGGTCATATGTGTCCCTACGAGACTGTACCTCGCCGGTCGCCCCGTTCCAGAATGGGGCCTGTCGCGACCGACCCAGCACGGAGCTAAGGTCTGCGCGCTCTCGACGGCCAGGCTGGGGAGACTACCAGAATCTATATTATCCAGCCTGTCACCCAGCCTGACTGTTGATTGCAGATCACAGAAAATAAAAGAAAAAAACTAAATTCAAAGAACCACTGGCATCAGCAGGGAGCCAGGTCCTTCTCCTAGACTAGGCAGAAAAAAACTGAGCTACCGGGAGCAGAGTGGGGGGTTACTGCCAGTAAGGATCGCCCCTGGGCGGTGCTGTGCTTGTTTTTTTATGTTCTGCCTAGTCCTACTCCTAAAAGTGGCGATATAACCCTAAGGTCAAAACTAATGCCCTGTACATACAGTCGGACTTTCAGACAGAATATGTGCGATCGGAGCTTCTTGTTGGAAATTCTGACCATGTGTGGGCTCCATCGGACTTTTTCCATCGGAATTTCCGACACACAAAGTTTGAGAGCAGGCTATAAAATTTTCCGACAACAAAATCCGTTTACGTAAATTCTGACCACGTGTGGCCAATTCCGACGCACAAAGTGCCATGCATGCTCAGAATAAATTCCGAGACGGAACTCCTCGGTCTGGTAAAATTTTTTTTTTTTTAAATGTAGTTTATTAAGTTTTCACAAAAGTAAAACAAGTGAAGAAAATATATGCACATGTTACAGGTTGGCAGTGGATAAAGTTAACAGTTACATCATAGTTGGCTATTTTATATATAACATAGCACAATATTAAAGGCAGTAATAATTGGCATTTAATGAGCCTGTTATGGTCCGTAAATAGGAGTAAAACTAAAAATAAAATTGAGAAATAATAATAATAAAAAGTGATGTTGAATGAGAATCGTAGGTGGGAGTTGCATTATGCCTGACATATCCCTGTGGTGTAAGATAACACATCTGGTTGTAGTTTTCCTGGCCGAAATGTCTCCACTTCCGCACCCGAGCACCCCTATATGGGCACTAACTGTGCCCGGGTGGAGGAGTATATGGAAATGGTAGTCAGTGGTGAAGCATTTCAGGTCAGGGAAATTGTTCTGATGTTGAGGTATCTCCCCAACGTATTGAGTAGCCTCTGTATTGCCTTTTAAGATTTTAAGTTTTCAGGGTTCAGTTGATGTAATGATGTGAGGAAAAGGAGTGGGAGGAGGAGGGGGGACGGAAAGTAGTGGTCTGTTAAGTGTTTATTTATGGAGTTATGTAGGCATTTGTGTGTTTGTGGATCCCCCTGAGTCTGTGGGGTAGGGAGTGGTTGAACTAGTCTGTATTTGGGACGATTTAAAATGAACCCAACAAGCCCAGATGTTCATGTATTTGGTTGGAATATCTGCTGTTTGGTGAATAAGGCTTTCCATTTCAGCCACTCTATCAACCCTCTGAATCCATTCTGCTATGGTGGGGGGGGATGTGGTTCTCCAGTGAACTGGGACACATAAGTTTGACGCATTGATGAGGTGTAGAACCAGGGATCTCCTATATGTGTGTTGTGGAAGTGAGGTGTGGTGGAGCAAATATTGTGCCGGAGTGAAGTCTGGAGTGAATGTCGTTATCTGAGTAATTAATCGGTGGATTTCAGTCCAATAGGTTTGGATAAGAGGGCAGTCCCACCATATATGGAGTAGTGTGCCTCTCGATGCATTGCAACACCAGCATAGGGGAGGGAAGTTGGGCTGATACTTATGAATCCTGTCCGGGGTCCTATACCATTTTGTAAAGATTTTATATCTATTTTCCTGAGTTGATATATTGCAGGAACCTTTGTGCATATGATAGAGGGCTTGCTGCCACTCCTCGGCAGAGATGTCTATGTTCAAGTCCTGCTCCCACCTTCTAATTAAGTCATCAGTTTTGATTTCGTCTGTTGAAAATAGAAGTTTATATAGTGATGAGATGAGGTGTCCTTGGGGTCCAGAATTGTTACATAATAGTTCAAAAGGCGTGAGATCTCTGTGCAGGTCCACCGTGGGTTTGAGGCTATAGATGAAGTGACGTATTTGCAAGTATTTGTGGAAGGGAATGTGGTAGTCTGGAAATGTGGAATTTAGGGCATGGAACGTCAAGAAATTTCCATTGTGGAACATTTGATGTAACCTGAGTCGTGGTCTGCTGGGATCTGTTACTAGGTGGAGGGCGTGTACTCCTGGGGTAAACTCTGGATTGTTTTCCAGAGGTGTCATGGGACCGGGAAAGGGTTTCAGTTTGAGTGGTTTGCAAGCTGCTTTGAAATTTGTTAACGTGGAGTTGATAAGTGGATTTAGTTTGGCTTGTGTTGGCACTATTTTTTGGTTGATCCATGGTAATGTGTGTATCGGTATCGGGGTGGACGCGTTCTTGATATAAACCCAATCTTTGCTTGTATTGTTAGCATGCCAGTCTACAATTCTGGCCAGGTGGCAGACCCAATAGTATTTTTGCATGTCTGGAATGTTTAATCCCCCCTGTGACTTAGGGTTTGTTAGTCTTTTCCAATTTAATCTGGGTTGTTTGGAGGACCATATAAAATTTCTACAGAGCCTTTTGAGGGTGGAGAAGAAGGCAAGGGGAATTTGTATGGGTACGGTCTGAAATAGATATAGCAATCTGGGGAGCACATTCATTTTTAGGACAGCTGCCCTTCCAAACCATGAAAACGGCCCCAAGGTCCATTTTTGTAAGTCTGTTCGTATAGTACTTAGGATAGGTAGGAAATTCAACTTATAGATCTCTGTCAGTTTGGTGGGTATTTTAATGCCTAGATATGTGAGAGCCTGGGTTTCCCAGCTGAAAGGGAAATTTTGTGTGCACTGGGTGACTATTTCGGTGGGTAAAAGACGTTAAGGGCTTTAGATTTAGCTAGATTGATCTGCAGGTTGGATAGAGATTTGAATATAGCAAAGTCTTTGAGGAGGTTAGGTATTGTAGTAATTGTGTCCGTTAGAAATAACAGGACATAGTCCGCATAGGCCGCAATTTTAAATTGTTTATGGTCTATTTCCACACCTTTGATATTTGGGTTTTCCTTAAGTTTACGGAGGAGCGGTTCCATCGTGAGAATGAAGATTAAGGGGGACAGGGGGCAGCCCTGTCGTGTTTCATTGCCATCGCCTGGAGAAGGCGTCCGACAGGTGCCCATTCACTCTTATTTTTGCAGTGGGTGAGGAATATAATGCCATAATCATATGGATTAGTTGGAGTGGAAGGCCTATAGAGTGTAACGTAGCTTCCATATAGTCCCAAGCAACCCTGTCAAACGCCTTCTCCGCATCCAAGGACAAGAAAAAGCCTTTGGTGTTATTGGTGGTCATCCAATAATGAATGTCTAGGGCTTTAGTGGTGTTGTCTCGGGCCTCCCTTCCCGGGACAAAACCAACTTGATCTGTGGATATTAGTTTGGGAATTAGCGGTAACAGTAGGTTGGCAATAGCTTTGGCGTATACTTTAATATCAACATTAAGGAGGGAAATTGGCCGGTAGTTGGAGACCATGATAGCATCCTTACCTGGTTTTGGAATGAGTGTTATGTGTGCTTCTAATGTTTTCTTGGATGCTATACTATGGGGCGAGAGGTTGTTCAGCGCTTTGACTAGGGGGGGTATGAGTATGTCTGAGAAGGATTTATAATACGCGACAGTGAGCCCGTCCGGTCCCGGACTTTTACCTGGTTTCATCTGCTTTAGGGCTAGTGTGATTTCTTCTGGTGCCAATGGAGAGTCTAGTGCGTCGGTTTCTTCTGTCATGAGGAGTGTGGGAGCGTATTGGGAGAGGAATGTTTGTATTGATGCCAGTCTATCTTCTGGGGTGTCGGTTTGTGGAGTGGAGCGTAGGTTGTAGAGGTCCGTAAAGTAGTTCACGAATTGTTTCGCTATGTCTCCAGAAGTAACAGAGGGTTTGCCTGAAGGGTCTTTGATTGTGTGTATGGTGTGGGCCGCACGTTTAGCTTGTAGGGCTCTCGCTAGGAGCTTCCCCGATATGTTGCCATATTCATAGAAGCATTTTTGTTGCAACGTATATTTGCGCTTAATTCTGGTGTGTAATTCGTTCAGTAGTTCAGTTCTAGCTTGTGTTAGTTCTGTGAGTGCTTCAGATGCCAGAGATTTTTTATGTTTTAGTTCTAGTTTAGAGATGCGTGTAGTCAGTTCTTCCAGTTTAGCTTTTCTGAGTCTATTTCGATGTGCTGCTATCAAGATGAGTGTGCCCCTTATAACGCATTTATGTGCGGCCCAGACCACATCTGGCGAGGTATCTCCTAGTTCGTTGTCTGTGAAGTAATTTGTGAGGTGTTGGGAAACCCTGCTTGAGATATCAAGATCGGTAAGTAAGGAGTTGTCTAATCTCCATATATGGGGACGCACCGACTTATTGGGAAGGTGAAGGGTCAGTGTAATTGGGTTATGATCTGACAAAACCATCGGCTCAATAGTGGTGTGTTTTAGCAGTGGAAGATCTTCTTGAGATATAAAAAAATAGTCGATTTAGAGTGTGGCGTAGAGAAGAATGTGTAATCCTTTTCATTAGGGTTCATGGTGCGCCAGGTGTCATGCACTAGTAGGTCACTAAGTTGTTTTTTAATGGCACGAAGGGCTCTGTAAGTGATGGAGGAATGGCCATTAGATGTGTCGAGGGCTGGGTTGAGGGGTACATTGAAGTCGCCTCCGATTATTAACGTGCCGGTGCTAAAGACCGCGAGTAACTGTAACGTATCTCGGAAAAAGGAAACTTGATGTGCGTTCGGGGTGTATAAGTTGGCAATTGTGATTCTTTTCCCGTAAAGGGTGCCTTTTATGAAGAGGAAGCGTCCTTGTGGGTCATTGTGTGTGTCCGAGACAATGAGTGGGCAGTCTTTTGCAATGAGAATGCAAACTCCTTTTGATTTCGCTTCATTGTTGGTGGCATGGTATATTGTGGGAAATTGTTTGTTGTGCAATTTGGGGATAGCGTCTGTTCTGAAGTGTGTTTCCTGAATTAGAGCTATATGTGTTTTAGACTTATGTAGCGAGGCGAGTAGGAGAGCACGTTTTTCGGGCATATTTAGGCCACGGATATTGATAGATTGGAGATTCAGGGATGGGTGTGATTTCGCCTCAGTGTTTGGTGTTCGGTTGGTGTCCATTATTTCCGTCAGGGTCAAAAATAAAGGACCAAGATGAACAAATAAAAATTATAAAAGAAAGAGTAAGGGGGAGGGGGGATGTGGTCTGGGTAGAGTTTCTTCTGTTCTTAAATGAGATTAGGTGATGTTTGGTACCTAAGAACTCTGTAGAATAACCGATGAGTCCACCGGGATAGCGAATTATCCCGTGTCCTCACTTTGAAGAAAGGGATCGGTAATGTACAGCTCAGGCGCAGTGCACAACCCATTGTGAACAGGCCGGTACACTACTCCGAAGCTGTGTGGGGGTTGGAATATACCCGACACGAGAGAGTTGGCAGAGGAATGGAAGAAGTGAGTGTCCCGCCACCTCACGGCCATTGAGTAGATTAAGGGTAGGTGGAGTGGTGTGGAAAGAGCCTGTATGGTGTGAGTGTACAACCGATGCCAATGAGAGTGTGCATACAAACAAAGATATAGAGATCTAATAACAATTATAACATCAGTAACCGCTCTAGTAAGGATGAACAAAACGGGTATGTTCGTCAGTGTCAAACTCTGCGGGATGTTAAGTCAAACTACCGGGGTCGCGCCCATACCAGTGGGAAAATGCACTGGGAGATCATGGGAGCGAGTCGCGGCATATCACGCAGGGCTGCGAGTACTGAGGAAGTTGAGAAATTCCACAGCTTGTGCAACTGAAACTACTTATCAAGTGTGGAGTAACTAATAATTGCCCAGAATTATATGCGTAACATCCATGTGGAGCACATAAACACACGATAAGGTAAACTAAGGGTATACTTGTAAGTCGAGATCTGAGGCTTAAAGTTGCTCAGGGCCATGGATATCTCAGAGTTTCACCCTGTTCAGCGTTGTATACCCCCTCCCTCTCTATATCCCAAGGGACGGGAGAATCTGGGACACAATGCTGTTATAAAATAGTTACATATCTTAAGACCTTAAATGTGTCCTGGGAGCCGTTCTGGGGAGTATGTGGTGGGTAACCAAATACCTCTTGGGGTCCATTGCTCACTCCGACTTTAGGCATTAGGGTAAATGTGGGTCCTGGTGAACGAGCGGAGTAAGGGGAGTGTCCTATCTGGTACTAAGCAGACATCATGGCAGTAAGATGCCGTTGCTTCATTGGGGTCCTTTGCTGTGGATGTGTATGACGAGTGCCTCTGCAGGCGGTATCCCTGAAGCGATCATCCGTGGAGAGCAAGTCGTCTGTAGAGTTAGGATGACGTATCGTGATGTCAGATGACTGTTGTGGACGCTGGTCATGTGGATCGTTGTGGAAGTTCCGTCAGTCCTCCTTCTATACAAACCTGGTGTCTTCGGTTGTGGATCCGTACGTCAGGTAAGCAGGATGAGCTGTGACAAGGGCCGCATTGTATGTTTGCCTTCGTCACTGTGGTGGCGGATATGCTAGTGTTCATCTGTATGAGGGCAAGGAGGTTTCCGTGTCCTATAAGAAGGTCCCCTCGCACTTCCGGTTTGCACTGCATTATGGTCGTTGTAGTCTGCTGCTCATGCTGTGGGACGCCAGCGAAAGAGGCACGTTAGCTAGGGGTTCTTTCGAGTCCCAACAATAAACTTGTTTTACTCATAGAGGGCATGTGTACTCTCTGTGCACCCCGCTGGATGGTGACAACGGTGGGGGTAACATGTAGTTGAGAGTCATGACCATTAAGTAGCGTCAATTAACTGTAATGGAGAACAAAGAGAGCCTAACGTGGCATAACAGAAAAAGAGGGTTACTGTAAAACGAAGTACTACCTTGAGACATTAGCGATCTCTTCTGGCTCTCCTGGATGTGGGCGAGTCGGCTGTGCCGAGGTCACAGTGCTGGGAGCGGCGGGTGCCATGATACGCTGAGGCGGAGGGTGATCTTCTCCTCCTGTGCCCTGTATTCATGGTTTCCATAGGCATTTCATGGTGCTGTTCTCTCCGCACGGCTGAGCGACGAAAGCCCCCGAACCCTCAAGTTGCGTCTTCTGCCCCGATTGTCGAGATCCTCGAGGTGTCTCTGCCTGTCCCTCATCTGTAGGGTATGTGCATCGACATGGCGGGTGGTTTTGCGCAATTGAAGGTTTTGGTGTTCAGCCATTTGCTCCGCCGCTGTGACTCTGTCAGACAGGGTACGGAATTCCAGGCGAAGTTCTGATATGGCAGCCGACAGTGTGTCCTTTATATCATTGGCTATCATCCGCAGATCATTTATGTTCAGTTGGTGGTGGGGTTGTTCCTCTGGTAAAAGTTCACCCGGGAAGCTGACATGTGGGGCGAGAGACGGCGCTCCCTGCTGAGAGGACGATGCGGCCTGTGAGCTCCTATGGCGGGACGCCATGTTGCCTCTGCCCGTCCGGAACATTTCAGGGATATTGTGTTCCGTGCGTTCCGGGTGTTCCCTCGGTGAACGGGAACGTGAGGTTGAGGTGTTCCTAGACGCAGTCCCCATGTTGCGAGGTAGGTTTCGTTCAGCTGAGCCTCCGGTAAGTTAAGTTCAGGTCGTGTGGTGGCAGGAGCTGAGGAATTAAGCAGCCATCTTCGTGTCAGGTCAGGCCACGCCCCCTCGGTCTGGTAAAATTAGCGTTCGTAATGGATATAGCACTTTCGTCACGCTGCAATGTTTTAAATTGTTTAATGCAGCGCACTGTCTTCTTCTTTATAATGCTAGAAGAATGAAGTTGTTTTGCTGCTCATATTCACACAGACTTCTCACAAACTTCTTTCTTTATTATTTCTCGTGATTTCATGAATATAATATTTTGAAATGTCACATCTACAGAAAATTTCTTTATTTTTTTAAATTTATTTTTTGGTATTATTTGTTGTATTTTTTAAAAATTTAGATATCCTGTGTATGTTTTTTTTTTTTTGTGATCTCCAGAATAGTTTTGGGTGTGTTTTGTGTGTAAAGTTACCACAACACCATTATTATCTTGTCTTTTTTAATCTCAAGGAGATTAGTTGGTGTTGGTGTCCCTTGTTAATTTCACATTGTATTTTGGAAATGTACCTGCCTACTCACAAAAAAACTGTCCTTTTTGAAGGAAAACACACATAGGCAAGTATTAGTTCCAAAAAATACCTTTATTAAGGGGTCTTAACCAAATAAACAGGGAGGCAACGCTGGAGAAACAACAGAAATTGACGAAGCCTTTGGCCCCCAGGGCACACATCAACCATTTTCAGGCAAAATCGGTGGCCTGAGGAGTCCTTATCTAAGGGAGTACAATCTGGTCCAGAAGTCCAAGAGATCATGAACAGCAGCAGATGACATCTATGTCCCCAGGCTGTGGTCATACAAGAGCCTGCATCTTTTGTCAGACCAGACTGAACCCTGAACTGAACTTTCTTGTCTACCTTCCACTCTTCCTTCCAGGCTGTGTCTGTGGTGTTGGAGTTGTGGCAGGAGGAGGATGATGATGCAACTCACACAGGTGGGTATTGGGTGTGATTTCACCCCTCAACCCCTTATTTAATGTTTTATAAATGATTTTCTCACACATGAGGCGTTGCCCCTCCTGCAAGTGCTGCAGTTTTGTGTCAGCCATGGAGGCAAAGGCCTCTTCACGAGTGGGGGTGGCTCTGAGGGATGCAGAAGCCTCCTGAATCAGCCTGAGTGCTGACTCCTCCACATTACTCCCCTTCCTGGGTCTTTTGTTTGGAAGGCGGAGGGGAGGAACTTGTGATTCTGTGAGGCTCCTACTGGGCCCTGCCACCTCCTGGCTGCCACTTACCTCGGCCACCTCCTGGCTGCCACTAACCCCCGCCTCCTCCTGGCTGCCACATTCCACAGCCTCCTCCTGTGTGCCACATTCCACAGCCTCCTCCTGGCTGAGGTCTTCCTGTGTATGAAAGAGGGACGTAGTTTTAGTTTTTTCTTTATCACACACAATTTTCATCTCATGACTGTTGCAAATTGAATGTTAATAAATAGAAAAGACTATCATTCTGAGCCCAGCATTTTTCATTCTTTTCACAATTATTTTTGCCCACTACTGTCTATTGATATGTAAACGCCTTTATTAAATCAGCAATTAGTGATCAATAACAACATCTAGTAAACATCTATTTTTGCAAAGAAATCTGTAGAACAATGCTATACCTGACTCAAGCTGGGCTCCTCCACTTCTTCCTGGTTGGAAGTCCCAGGCTGGACATCGGAAGCCTCAGCTGGGGTGGAAGATAGGGTGGAAGGAAGAGTGTAAGGAAGGGTTGAGAGGGATTCCCTGACTTCAGTCTGGTCTGACAGAAATCGCAGTCTCTCGTAGTACCACAGCCTGGGGACATAAAGGTCATCTGCTGCAGCTCCAGATCTCTGGGAATCCTGGACCTTCTTGCATTCCCTAAGATAAGTGCTCCTCAGGCCACCAATTTTGGCTTTTAAATAGGGGATGGTTGCCGTGGGGACCACCGGCCTTACCAACTCCAGCAGTTTCTCCAGCGCTGCCTGCCTCTTTTGTTTATGATTATAATGTGGGTGTTTGACCTGCCACAGACAGGGCAGCTCCCTGTACTTGTCTATGAACAGGGGGAGGAAGTTGTGATCATTGAAGCCATCCATTTTCTCTGCAAGACACAACAGAAGACAAACCCTAATGTCAGGCTAAACTCTCCTAATCTTGTCCCAACATAGGCCTCAATCTATAAGCAGTATAGGCCCAAGTTAAACTTGTACCTTATCACGATCAGCGATTCCGATACTCCTTCCTCCGCTCACAGATCGTACGTATGACGCACGCGTGTTACGCTTTATATACACTGCGCATGCGTGAAACTCTGCCCGCCCGATCTTTCTAGTCTATTCTCTGCCCCTTCTCTTTCGGCGCAGTGGGGGAGAGCACATGGCGGAGAGACAACAGGTGCATGACAATAGCAGCAACAAGGAGGAAGAGGAAAGCCCAGAGCCAGAAACGTCAGGATCCCGGAGGAGATTTAAGGCAAATATGGCCTTTGTTGAGATGGTGGACATATTGAAAATGGCCGACTATGACGGGAAATATGGACCTTACCCCAACCCAAATGTGAGAAAGGCCAAGATCATGACTAAAGTTGTGAAGAGTCTGCAGAAGAATTTTGGGGTACGGCGATCGAAGGATCAACTGAGGAAACAGTGGTCAGACCTTAAATTAAGGGAGCACGATCAGTATAAAAGGATCAGGAGAGTGCTGCAAAAAAGTAAGTAGTTGTCCTGTGTTCCTATTCTTTCTTTTTATGACGTTCGTGCTGCTCCATGTGCTTTTCTTTACTGTTGTACATTTTAAAAATGGCAACTTTCATGTGCATGGCCACATTAATCGTTCGTAGGAAACATTGTTTGTTCGGCCACTAAAATACGATGTTTTGGCCAGATGCAGTTCAATACGGTTTTTCGGGCCTACTTCTATTAATAAAAGTTTGTTGTCTAGATGGGTTTGTAACTAGAATGAAATGCTAACTAGATTCTGTGTAAGGAGAGGACACTCAGCAGCTATTTACACATCTGGACGCTGGAGCACTAGTGTGGGACAAAATAACACCCTTTTTATTAGGGGGTCCCACACAGGTGCTCCAGTGGATTCTATAGGGGTGTCTCCATCTGTGATGCTTGCACAAAACAGGTAAGTATTCAAGCTTTACAAAGGGAAAAAACAAAAAATTTTCAGCTTGGAACTCTGCCAAAACAGACAATTGTACCCCACTTCCAAGCAGTGTTTCATATTCCTATTTCTGCCATCAAATATCTGTGTGCCTAGTATACCTATTTTTGTTCACATAGGGGAGAAAAGATTCGGAGGACACCACTCATCAGAGGTCGCCCGGGACCCCCCCCACCTCAGGAAGAAGGGGAAATCCCCCAAACCCAACCAGAGGAGGAGGAGGGAGACGTTGTAGAAATTGTCACCACAACAGGTGAGTGTCTGCGACCACAGCTTCAGGTAAAAGATGGATGCCTGCATATTTATAATACATGGTGTGTTTTTTTGTAGGTGATCAGGATGTTGTGTTAGAGGAATGTCATTTCACCAGTGAAAGTGCCCAGATCCTCATCGGGGAGATAATGGGATGTAATTGAGATTTAGAAAACAAAGCAAACATCAATGATGTTCAATACAAAATGAAGAACATCATTGATGTTTTAGGGAGAATCTAACACCCAGAAATCCCTACATTTCTTCTCTTTTTTGTAACAAAAATTTAAGTATGTTGAAAGCCAAATTTAGAAGATGCACACAGTGTGTCAACATGTGCTATCTGCCATCACGGGAGATCAATGTATGCATTGTGGGTGCAACCCCTTCCTCAATAATAAAGTAGCTAAGAGGAAGGGGTTGCACCCACAAAACACGTCCATTGATCGCCCATGATGGCAGCTAGCACATGCTGACATTAGGCAATTTGTGTGCATCTTCTAAATTTGGCTTTTAGAGAGGTGACATCACCCCATCTGCTGAACGCAATATCAAACACAATTTGTACATACTCATGTCTGATATTGCCTTCACTTTAAAAAATTTGAACTTTGTAAGTTCCAGAGTTGTGCATTGTTTTATGGGTTTAAACATACCTGTTTTACCTTAATAAAAGGCAATTTCTACTTAAAGTGACCTTTTAAAAATGTTATACAACAAACATGTTGGATTGTTCAAAAACCCTTTTAGAAACGCACATGTGATTGTTGATTATCAATCTTTTTAATCAAATCACAATGTGTGGCTTCTTCTTTCAATGCTCAAATCATTTTTTGTAGTAAAGTTGTTGTTTTCAGTGACAATGACAGTGTGGGTTATTTACTAAAGGCAAAGCTACTTTGCACTACAAGTGCAGTTTCAGTGCAGTCTCAAGTGCACTTGTAGTGCAAAGTGTATTTTCCTTTAGTAAATAACACCCAACAGTGCTTTCTAATTTTACACAATCATGCCATTTTCATGACTCCCCAAATTTCGGTTATGGTGTTGAAAATTATTAATATTTTTGTCAATTATGCATAACATACATTAACAAAAAAAACAAGGTGTGTGTAGCAGACCCACAACATAATGATAAAAATAATAATTAGCCGAAGAAGAGATTGTCACCTCATGTGTCAACGAAATTTCGTTTGCACTGTTGAAGAAAAAGGCCAGAAAATTAGAACATTAATAAAAGATAACAGAGGAGACAGCTAAAAGAAAGCCAAGCAGTAAATCAAAGCAAATATTTGTTCCGTTTCAAATATATTTTTATTTTGAAAATGTCTCAGACATTGTATGGCATATCGATGGCCCCCCTACCCGCAAAGTATTCCATGTATCTTATATGGACCTCGCGGGCACTCTGGGGGGGCAAGCCAGGACGGCCAGTTTCTATCGCCGTCAGGGTTGGTTCATTAATATGAATTCCGGCCAAGGGCCCAACTGAGGCAGCATAGTTGAAAGAATTTCTCCTTAAAAAGTTGTGGAGAACACAACAACACAAGAACACAGGATGATGTGATTGAGTTTATATTCCGCCATGTGTATCGGTGTAAGAAATAGGTGGAACTGGCTGGCCATTATTCCAAACGTATTCTCTACCACTCTTCTGGCTCTGGCCAGCCGGTAACTAAAAACCCTCTGGTCCGGGGTGAGGGTCCTCATAGGGAATGGCCGCATAAGATGATCCCCCAGCGCAAACGCTTCATCCGCAAAGAAGACGAATGGGAGTCCTTCCGCATTGTCTTCTGGAGGTGGCAAGCCCAAGCTGCCATTCTGGAGACGCCTGTAGAACTCAGTCTGGGTGATGACTCCACCATCCGCCATCCGGCCATTCTTCCCCACGTCCACATACAGGAAGTCGTAAGTAGCCGACACCACCGCCAACATCACAATACTATTGAACCCCTTGTAGTTGTAATAGCATGACCTCGAGTTGGGTGGTGGAGAAACAACAATCGCCCATGGGACTTTAATTGAAGTGTTCTTGGTAAAAAAGGTGAACGAATGCATGCGTAAAAAAGTAACAATTTATTAAATTAGTAACAATGTCATCCAATACAGAACATGAGTATGAGTGACAGGTTCATAAAAAGCAACATCGCATAGTGGTCCTCTAAACATAATCATATAACATCACAAAGTATAAATGGTAGAGATATGCATAGTACATCTCTAATCCGACGCGTTTCGTAAGCTTTCCTCGCTTCCTCAGGGGCTGATGTGCATATCTGGTGTCTGTAAACATAAATGAAGTATATATTAAAGTAACGGTTATGATGGGACAGAAGCATGGAGCCTAAACCGATCATCCCATACTCACTTGTCAGATGATTGGCTTTAGAGGCTGATCCCAAGAAGGGACCAGTGGAGGACATCTCCCCCGGGAGCTGAAGGGACGGAGACCAAGGTAGGGAGGACCGGGGCCAGACGCGAGGCAGGCACGGCAAAGATGTAAAAAGGAAAATGTGAACCCAAACTTCTCCTATGGTTCTTGCAGAGCACGATCACTAAATAGAGTATACAAGTATAAGTATATGTGTACATCTGAAATGGCTGAGGTAACAGAGTCCTAAAAATATAAGACTGTGTACTAAAGTACAAGGTATACGAAGGTGTCCTACAGACGAGGTCTGAGGTATCTAGAATAACAGTGACCTAGGAGTATGGTGGGTACAAGATGTTCAAAAGTGTCCTGCAGAGCATGGGGGGAGGAGATGAAAATTTAAAGTAAAAAAGAGAGTAAGAAGGAAATGCAGCAGTAGAGAAAAAGATGAAAAGAAAAGTAAAAAGTGAGGGTGAAAAGAGAAAAACAAGTGAGCTGGAATGTGACGTATGGAACAAGGGAAAAAAAGAAAAAAAAAAAAACACTTCAATTAAAGTCCCACGGGCGATTGTTGTTTCCCTGCTATACATAGGGATGGAGGTGTTTCGTGTAGTAAAGGGGGCAGTCTTCAGACTTTCTTTTTCTTATTCCATTAATCCAGGTGGTAGACACCTAATCATGCCCTTGTCTGTCACTGTGCCCAGACCTTAATGGTCAATACTGCTATATCATAGATCCTAACAGACATGTGGTTCACTTGCAGACCTGGCTCCTCTGCACTGTTCCCCCGGGATGAGGGTGGTGGTTCGTTTTTTCCCCCGGGAGCTGTGATGCACAAATGGGGAGTTCTCTCCCCTGCTGTCTCTGTCTATCTGTGTTCAGGATGGGCGGAGCCACCAGTGCATCGGCGTCATGCCTGTGCACCCATCAGGAGACCTCCGCTTTAGCGGTGTCCCTATTCATTGGGTGCAGTGTGTCATCCAGGCGGTGGGCGGGGATCGTGATTGCATGCCGCCATCATTGGCGGACGCATCGCGGGTCCTCCACTTGACCGCCAGATGCATGACATTAGGGGCGGAGGCTGCGGCGGATGTTCGGGTATTTAAGCGGGGGTTTTGGCATGGCAAACTTTTCATTTCTTCTCATTCTGTCTTTGCAACATACAGGTGAGTGTTTTAACCCCACTGGGAGGCAGTTTTACATTCTGTCATACGCTTTTACATCATTCCACGAGCATATTTACTTTCACAGGTATACCTGACAGCATACCACTCACATTTTCTACACATTCCTTTATTCGTTTTCCCATATATTATTTCACCAGTACGTTTACTTATTCCCACATGTACAACCTGTGGCACACCATTCATACCCCATACACATCCCCTCATTTTTCCTTCCCTTTTTTTTGTTCCATACGTCACATTCCAGCTCACTTGTTTTTCTCTTTTCACTCTCACTTTTTACTCATCTTTTTCTCTACTGCTGCATTTCCTTCTTACTCTCTTTTTTACTTTAATTTTCCATCTCCCCCCATGCTCTGCAGGACACTTTTGAACATCTTGTACCCACCATACTCCTAGGTCATTGTTACTCTAGATACCTCAGACCTCATCTGTAGGACACCTTCGTATACCTTGTACTTTAGTACACAGTCTTATATTTTAAGGACTCTGTTACCTCAGCCATTTCAGATGTACACATATACTTATATTTGTATACTCTATTTAGTGATCGTGCTCTGCAAGAACCATAGGAGAAGTTTGGGTTCACATTTTCCTTTTTACATCTTTGCTGTGCGTGCCCCGTGTCTGGCCCTGGTCCTCCCCACCTTGGTCTCCGTCCCTTCAGCTCCTGGTGGAGATGTCCTCCACTGGCCCCTTCTTGGGATCAGCCTCTGAAGCCAACCATCTGACAAGTGAGTATGGGATGATCGGTTTAGGCTCCATGCTTCTGTCCCATTATAACTGTTACTTTAATATATACTTCATTTATGTTTACAGACACCAGATATGCACATCAGCCCCTGAGGAAGCGAGGAAAGCTCGCGAAACGCGTCAGGTTAGAGATGTACTATGCATATCTGTACCATTTATACTTTGTAATGGCTATGTTTAGAGGACCACTATGCGATGTTGCTTTTTATGAACCTGTCACTCATACTCATGTTCTGTATTGGATGACATTGTTACTAATTTAATAAGTTGTTACTGTGACAGACCTAGCGGAGAGAGACTTTTGGAGGGGACTGTATGCTAGGTGAAATTCGTTCACCTTTTAATTACCATGAACACTTCAATTAAAGTCCCACAGGCGATTGTTGTTTCTCTGCTATTCATAAGGATGGAGGTGTTTCGTGTAGTAAAGGGGGCAGTCTTCAGACTTTCTTTTTCTTATTCCGAGTTGGGTGGTGGGACGATGTGGACGTGTTTCCCATCAATTGCCCCTCCGCAGTTAGGAAAGTCCCACTGCTGGGCAAAGTGGGAGGCCACAGTCTGCCATTCCTGTGGGTTGGAAGGAAACTGGAGTCAAACAAGAATAAAAAAATGTAGTCATTTTGCACATAAACATTGAAAGCAGATTAGACACAAACATTTTTGGCCAACATCAGTATAACTTTTTAGGGAGTATTTAAAGAAAAAAGTATAAGGTCCACCTATCAGATTCCTCACCCCCTCTGATGGCCCATTGTTAAAACTTTAGGGGGGGTTGAGACGTTTCGGACAGGTAACCCTCTCCACTTCATTGAGAGATGAATGCCTAAATAATGTGTATTACTTTGGCCAGCCCCTCCTTACTTACACTATTGGCAGCCCACTGGACAGGTAAGAAGTGTCATAATACAAAAATATAAATACACACTGTCTAAATTGGAGCACAATTTTAACATTCTGCAATTGCCTATCAAGATAATAATAGGATACAAAAAATACTAAAACAGTACCATTTGAAAGTATTCAGGCAGGCCCTTGCACTACATGCTTTGGGGAATTCATACAGAAATCTGACCACAAAAGAGGTAGGTATCGTGTGTATGGGTTTGGTAAAGTCAGCAGAGAGAATTGTTATGGGTTGACTTAGCGGTTGGGGGGGGGGGGGGTTCCAAATGAGTTTGGGACCCAAAAAAAAAAAGCCTCTGGCACTCTGCCAGAATTTAAGGACACAAATAACATTTGTACACATTTTAGGGGGTGTTTAGGGTAAAGCGCTACTATGGAGCTGACAAAATACTGTACATTGTTAAGTGACTAGGCGAGGTGGATATAGTTCCAGGAGAGCATGCTGGGGAGGTAAGTGAAGGCAAATATGTATAAAGGACAAAAAAAAAAGTTAAAACATTCCAGCATGCATGAGGACAAAGGGGACATTCACAGCATATTACAATCATGGTAATTAGGGAATGAGGAAAGAAATACAATATATTATCAAACATTAAATACAATAACATGTGATGTTAAAGGATACAAATCTTACCTTAATATAGTCCTTCTGCAGGACCTGTATGATGGCAGAACAGGTCTCTGGGATAATGATCCCCAGAGCCTGGGGGGAGATGCCTGTCGAGAACTTGAGGTCCTGCAGGCTTCTCCCCATCGCCAAGTACCGCAACGTGGCGACTAACCTCTGCTCCGGAGTGATATGTTGCCGCATGTATCCTGCCTGCTGATATAAGGGGTCAGCAAAGCCAACAAACGGTGAAAAACGGGGTCCGTCGTCCTGAGAAAGTTCCTGAAATTATCAGGATTATTCTCACGGATCTCATGGCATGTGACAGAATTGGTCACGCTGGAGCAACCAATTCTTGGTCCATGAACCCCTGCACACCCTGTTCATGGACTGGGCTTGTGTAAAAGTAAGAACTCCAACACCAAGCCCCCGCACAGCACAAACTCTACGATGAGTAGGTACACGCAACATGGCTTCAAAACGGTCGGCTGGTCAGAACACAGTAACAGAATGCACTGAAGAACAGCAAGACCTGTGAAGAGTGACCTGAAAAGCAGCAACGAGCGGACAAGAACACAATGATAAATCAATGTGAACTCACTACACGCACTGAAGACCAGATACAAACCCACAAGCACAAACTGAACAGCAGAAAAACTAACTGAAAACCTTGAGTCTGAAAAAGCACGAATCGTCTCTCACCAAACTTTTACTAACACAAGATTAGCAAAAGGAGCCCAAAGGGTGGGGCACTTGGTATTGAACTGCCCTTTTATAGTCTCGTCGTACGTGGTGTACGTCACCTCGTTCTTGACGTTTGGAAATTCCGACAACATTGTGCGACCGTGTGTATGCAAGACAAGTTTGAGCCAACATCCGTCGGAAATAATCCAATGGATTTTGTTGTCAGAATGTCCGATCGTGTGTACAGGGCATAAGAGTGCTGTGTGCGTCAATTAATGAAAAAAATAGGGGAACGATAAGGGGGAGCAAAAACAAGATACAGGGGAAAAGGGAACTAAAGGAATTCAAGTAAATTTAGCCTACCTGTCACTGCTGTACCCCCCAATATATGGGACAAGTACACAGAGAAGGCAAAAAATTATGTGGGGGTAAGCTGGAGATGTTCAACTTAGGTAGTTAGGAGATCAGCATGATAACATACAGCAGTAAAAAGAAGTACTAGCCAAAGGAGAAGTGTAAAGGCAAAAATGTATTGGCTTTTTCAGCAATATTCATCAGTAGGGATGAGCTTAGTGTTCAAGTCGAACCCATGTTCAACTCGAACATCGTCTGTTCGATCATTCGCCGAATTGCGAACGATATGGGCCGTTCGCGCCAAATTACGGCCCATAATTCACTGCGGCATCGCAGTGCATTGCTGGCTGATGATTGGCCAAGCATGCACTATGACCCGCATGCTTGGCCAATCACAGCACTATCAGTAGAGAGAGCTGTAATTGGCCAAAGCCAGGGTGGCTTTGGCCAATTACGGTTTAGGGGGTTTAGAACACGCCCAACACTATATAAGGCCGCCTGCACGGTGGCCCTGTGTAGTGTGTTCCGGCGTGCTTAGAGAGAGAGAGAGAGAGAGAGAGAGACAGTGTCATTTCATTTGAGTTAGCTAGATTAGGCAGGACAGTCAGTGAGTTAGCTGCACTTACAGTGTATTGTGTATATATATGCATCCCAGGTGTTGTGTGTGTGTGTATATATATATATATATATATACACATACATACATACATACACTGTATTCAGTTTAGCTAGATCCATTCCTGTTATCTTCCTACTGACAGGCAGGCTTGTCTTGTTACAGTATTTACAGCCACCTGAGGAAAATTGCTGGTGTTCTTTTGATCCTATTAGTACCACAGTCAGGCAGCTAGACTATTTACAGTTAGTGTAGTGCGTCCTCCTCACAGTGTTCAGCTAAAGCTACAAGTTAGTTTAGCGTGACCTCTGCACAGTGTTCAGCTAAAGCTACAAGTTAGGGTAGTGCGTCCTCCTCACAGTGTTCAGCTAAAGCTACAAGTTAGTGTAGTGCGTCCTCTGAACAATGTTCAGCTAAAGCTACAAGTTAGTGTAGTGCGTCCTCCTCACAGTGTTCAGCTAAAACTACAAGTTAGTGTAGTGCGACCTCTGCACAGTGTTCAGCTAAAGCTACAAGTTAATGCAGTGCGTCTGCCTCACAGTGTTCAGCTAAAGCTACAAGTTAGTGTAGTGCGTCCTCTGAACAGTGTTCAGCTAAAGCTACAAGTTAGTGTAGTGCTTCCTCCTCACAGTGCTCAGCTAAAACTACAAGTTAGTGTAGTGCGACCTCTGCACAGTGTTCAGCTAAAGCTACAAGTTAGTGTAGTGTGTCCTCTGAACAGTGTTCAGCTAAAGCTACAAGTTAGTGTAGTGCGTCCTCCTCACAGTGTTCAGCTAAAACTACAAGTTAGTTTTTTGCAAGCTCTTCACAGTGTTCAGCTAAAGCAACCTGTAGAAGGTTGGTAGTGTTTTCCTGATCCTATCACTACTGCAGGCAGCTAAATAAGCTACAAGTTAGTTTTTTGTGAGCTCTGCACAGTGTTCACCTAAAGCTACCTGTAGAAGGTTGGTGGTGTTTTCCTGATCCTATCACTACCGCAGGCAGCTAAATAAGCTACAAGTTAGTTTTTTGCGAGCTCTGCACAGTGTTCACCTAAAGCTACCTGTAGAAGGTTGGTGGTGTTTTCCTGATCCTATCACTACCACAGGCAGCTAAATAAGCTACAAGTTAGTTTTTTGCGAGCTCTGCACAGTGTTCACCTAAAGCTACCTGTAGAAGGTTGGTGGTGTTTTCCTGATCCTATCACTACCGCAGGCAGCTAAATAAGCTACAAGTTAGTTTTTTGCGAGCTCTGCACAGTGTTCAGCTAAAACTACAAGTTAGTGTAGTGCGAGCTATGCACAGTGTTCACCTAAAGCTACCTGTAGAAGGTTGGTGGTGTTTTCCTGATCCTATCACTACCGCAGGCAGCTAAATAAGCTACAAGTTAGTTTTTTGCGAGCTCTGCACAGTGTTCACCTAAAGCTACCTGTAGAAGGTTGGTGGTGTTTTCCTGATCCTATCACTACCGCAGGCAGCTAAATAAGCTACAAGTTAGTTTTTTGCGAGCTCTGCACAGTGTTCACCTAAAGCTACCTGTAGAAGGTTGGTGGTGTTTTCCTGATCCTATCACTACCGCAGGCAGCTAAATAAGCTACAAGTTAGTTTTTTGCGAGCTCTGCACAGTGTTCACCTAAAGCTACCTGTAGAAGGTTGGTGGTGTTTTCCTGATCCTATCACTACCGCAGGCAGCTAAATAAGCTACAAGTTAGTTTTCTGCGAGCTCTGCACAGTGTTCACCTAAAGCTACCTGTAGAAGGTTGGTGGTGTTTTCCTGATCCTATCACTACCGCAGGCAGCTAAATAAGTTACAAGTTAGTTTTTTGCGAGCTCTGCACAGTGTTCACCTAAAGCTACCTGTAGAAGGTTGGTGGTGTTTTCCTGATCCTATCACTACCGCAGGCAGCTAAATAAGCTACAAGTTCGTTTTTTGCAAGCTCTGCACAGTGTTCACCTAAAGCTACCTGTAGAAGGTTGGTGGTGTTTTTCTGATCCTATCACTACCGCAGGCAGCTAAATAAGCTACAAGTTCATTTTTTGCGAGCTCTGCACAGTGTTCACCTAAAGCTACCTGTAGAAGGTTGGTGGTAGAGTATCTGTGAGGGGTTGCAGTGTTGTGGCACCAGCACCAGTGCCTAAGTCCCAATTTTTAAGCCCCTGTTCAACAGGGGCATGTAATTACAATTCTTGATCTAATATTTCACAGCAGGGCCCTGTGAGGGCTTACAGTGTTGTGGTCACAACAACACCTAAGACCCAAATTTCTGCTGAGTATATAGGGCAGGCCCCTACTTTCAAACATCCAACTTACAAACGACTCCTACTTGCAAACGGAAGGAGACAACAGGAAGTGAGATGAAATCTACCCCTAGGAAGGGAAATTCTCTCTTGTCAGAGTTAATATGGGAAAAACATTTCCCCTTTCCACTGATGCTTTATCACCAATCCTTGTTTCACAAAAACATAAGTATTGGGATAGCGACACAATTCTAATCTTTTTGGCTCTATACACCACCACAATGGATTTGAAATGAAACAAACAAGATGTGCTTTAACTGCAGACTTTCAGCTTTAATTTGATCCAAATCAGTTAAACGGTGTAGGAATTACAACAGTTTGTATATGTGCCTCCCACTTTTTAAGGGACCAAAAGTAATGGGACAGATTAACAATCATCCATCAAACTCACTTGTTAATACTTGGTTGCAAATCCTTTACAGTCAATTACAGCCTGAAGTCTAGAATGCATAGACATCACCAGACGCTGGGTTTCATCCCTGGTGATGCTCTGCCAGGCCTCTACTGCAACTGTCTTCAGTTCCTGCTTGTTCTTGGGGCATTTTCCCTTCAGTTTTATCTTCAGCAAGTGAAATGCATGCTCAATCGGATTCAGGTCAAGTGATTGACTTGGCCATTGCATAACATTCCACTTCTTTCCCTTAAAAAACTCTTTGGTTGCTTTCGCAGTATGCTTCGGGTCATTGTCCATCTGCACTGTGAAGCGCCGTCCAATGAGTTCTGAAGCATTTTGCTGAATATGAGCAGATAATATTGCCCGAAACACTTCAGAATTCATCCTGCTGCTTTTGTCAGCAGTCACATCATCAATACAAGAGAACCAGTTCCATTGGCAGCCATATATACCCATGCCATGACACTACCACCACCATGCTTCACTGATGAGGTGGTATGCTTTGGAACATGAGCAGTTCCTTTCCTTCTCCATACTCTTCTCTTCTTATCACTCTGGTACAAGTTGATCTTGGTCTCATCTGTCCATAGGATGTTGTTCCAGAACTGTGAAGGCTTTTTTAGATGTTGTTTGGCAAACTCTAATCTGGCCTTCCGGTTTTTGAGGCTCACCAATGGTTTACATCTTGTGGTGAACCCTCGGTATTCACTCTGGTGAAGTCTTCTCTTGATTGTTGACTTTGACACACATACACCTACCTCCTGGAGAGTGTTCTTGATCTGGCCAACTGTTGTGAAGAGTGTTTTCTTCACCAGGGAAAGAATTTTTCGGTCATCCACCACAGTTGTTTTCTGTGGTCTTTTGGTGTTGCTGAGCTCACCGGTGCGTTCTTTCTTTTTAAGGATGTTCCAAACAGTTGATTTGGCCACACCTAATTTTTTGCTATCTCTGATGGGTTTGTTTTGTTTTTTCAGCCTAATGATGGCTTGCTTCACTGATAGTGACAGCTCTTTGGATCTCATATTGAGAGTTGACAGCAACAGATTCCAAATGCAAATAGCACACTTGAAATGAACTCTGGACCTTTTATCTGCTCCTTGTAAATGGGATAATGAGGGAATAACACACACCTGGCCATGGTAAAGCTGAGCAGCCAATTGTCCCATTACTTTTGGTCCCTTAAAGTGGGAGGCACATAGACAAACTGTTGTAATTCCTACACCGTTCACCTGATTTGGATGTAAATACCCTCAAATTAAAGCTGAAAGTCTGCAGTTAAAGCACATCTTGTTCATTTCATTTCAAATCCATTGTGGTGGAGTATAGAGCCAAAAAGATTAGAACTGTGTTGCTGTCCCAATATTTATGGACCTGACGAGTGTGATTTTTAATGCACTTCTGTCTTAGTCTGATTCATGGTTCCTGACAGTAGGCGAAGGCCATAAATTCAGAAGATGCAGGCACTCCACTTGTTGGTAATATCTTTTCCAGATTGGATAAGCAGGATCACCGCATGGATCAGTTTGCCATAGCATTACGAACGCTCCTGAGTCGCACTGCTCACACCTGGATCCTCCCACTAAGGCTGTTCTGGTGCAGCCTGTGTTGCAGGCCATCCCTGCTGATGCTCCAGTCTGTGCTGGTACCCACCTCGAATATTACCTCTATAAAGGAGGTATGTCTGGTTCCGCTCCGCTTCCCCAGCGATTTGGGGGCGATCCAGTTCAATGCAGAGGATTTCTCAACCAGGTTGGGATATACTTTGAGATGCTGCCCCAGGCATTTCCCATAGATAAAAGCAAAGCAGGCTTCGTGATTTCTTTGCTTTATGAGAGAATATTGGCCTGGGCAAACTCACTATGGGAATGGCAAAACCCAGTTGTCCTGAGTTTGTGGCTTCTGGGTATTTGATGTTCCCACACGCTCCACTTCTGCTGCCAAGAGCCTCATGTCCATCAGAGTACAAGAACTGTTACCGATTATGCCATTGAATTCCGTACTCTGGCTGTGAGGGCAATGAGGCCCTCGTGGCTGCTTTTTCTCATGGTCTCTTGAATACCAAAGATGAGATAGCAGCCCGAGACATACCCACTGAGCTGGAGAGGTTGATCACGTTTGCCGTTCTCATTGACTCCAGACTCCAAGAAAGACCCTCCTTTAAGGAGTGCTTGCGGAAGCCTCCTGTATGTTTTGCTCCGAGCTTTGCAGTCCCACCCATGCCTCCCTCATCTCCCATACCTCCTGGTACCGAGTCTGCTAGTGAGGTAGTACCCATTCAATTGGGCTTCACACATCTCTGCAGATGAAAGGGCCTTTAGGAGGAGGGAGAGATTGTGCCTTTATTGTGGCCAGGAAGGTCACTTTCTGAAGTCTTGTCCTACCTGTCCGGGAGAACAATTGCACCTGAGGTCCTGTAGGGGACAGACCTTAAGTGGCATTGTTTCGTCCCCAGTTATCCAGAAGGATAAGCTCCTGGTTCCAGTGACCCTTTTTTGGTCTGCATCGTCCATCGAGATACAGGCTCTAATCGAGTCTGGGGCTGCAGGCCTGTTCATTGATGGTGCCTCTGTGTCTAAGCACTCGATTCCACTGCAGCTTCGTGCCACTCCACTCCATTGAGGCTATTGATGGGAGCCTCTACAGCCTGCCCATGTGACTCATGAGACTGCTCCACTGACCATGGCCATAGGGGCTCTTCAACATGAGATAATCCAAATTAAAGCAATTACCTCACCTCATTTCCCGGTGGTTGTTGGTTATCCTTGGTTACAGAGAAACAACCCCTCTTTTGATTGGCTTTGTTCTGAGGTTCTTTCTTGGTCGCCACAATGCAGGAAGACATGTTTTCAGAAAGTGGCTAAGGTCTTCTGCACCTCTTCACTCTCCTCCCTCCCGGAGGAGTACAGTGAATTTGGCGATGTCTTTGACAAAGGTTTCATCGTGAACAGGTTAAATTCCTGGGTTATGTCATTTCCATTGCTGGTTTTTCGATGGACCCAGAGAAACTTTCAGCAGTTCTACAGTGGCCCCAACCCGTGGTTTTACGCCCATTCCAATATTTTTTCGGCTTTGCCAATTATTACCGGAAGTTTATTCGTAACTTTTTGTCTCTGGTGAAACCCCTGACTGATATGACCAGAAAGGACGGTAACCCACAGAATAGGTCTCCGGATTCCGTTAATGCCTTTGAGAGTTTCAAGGTTGCCTGTGTTTCTGTCGGTACATCCTGATCCTACAGTACCTTTCATCCTTGAGGTTGATGCATCTGAGACTAGAGTTCATGCACTGCTGTCTCAACGTCCTACCTCTGAGAGCGCTATGCATCCTTGTGGCTACTTTTCCAAGAAATGGTCTTCTGCGGAATGCAATGATGAGATCAGGGACAGAGAGTTGTTAGCGATCATTTTAGCCCTTAAAGAATGGAGGCATCTCCTCGAAGGTACCATTGTGCCTGTTCTTATTCTGACTGACCATAAGAATCTCACATTCTTGTCTCAGGCTAAACGCCTCTCTCCCAGATGGACTCTTTTCTTGTCAAGCTTCAATTACATAGTTTCATTCTTAAAAAGTATATATAAATTCAGCGCTGACTGATCGACGGACACAAAAGAATAAATGCAAGCAGACGCTAAGGCTAATTCAACAACACCTCAATGACATAAAAACTGGAAAGTAGTGCTGCGCAAATATAAGAGTCCTTAAACATCATAAATCAGATGTGATGAGTAAAATGGAGGACAGGAACCACCAGTGGACACTCAGGGTAACAGAAAACAACTAATTGGTGACTATGATCCCTCCACCGGACATGGATGGCCCCTCACCTTAGATACTCGACCTGAAACAGGTCACACAGCATGAACAGCATACACTGGGTGGATAAATCCAGGTAAAGGTGGTATCGCCTTCACACTTCAGCATTCAGCAAATAGGAACGAATGATGCATATGTAACATAAAAGGCAAAACATAGTGCTCTCCGTAGCAAATTTATTGAATATAAAAAGGTAAAATATTGCACTTACAAAGACCGGCACTCAGATCCGAGTGCCGGCTAGGAAGCTTGCGATCGTATCAGCCAATGGCCGCGGGTGACGTCATGCGCTCCTAACCCCCGTACGCGTTAAGTCCTATGGGCGGGACTTCATCAGCATGGGGCCTAGCCGGCACTCGGATCTGAGTGCCGGTCTTTGTAAGTGCAATATTTTACCTTTTATATTCAATAAATTTGCTACGGAGAGCACTATGTTTTGCCTTTTATGTTACATATGCATCATTCATTCCTATTTGCTGAATGCTGAAGTGTGAAGGCGATACCACCATTACCTGGATTTATCCACCCAGTGTATGCTGTTCATGCTATGTGACCTGTTTCAGGTCGAGTATCTAAGGTGAGGGGCCATCCATGTCCGGTGGAGGGATCATAGTCACCAATTAGTTGTTTTCTGTTACCCTGAGTGTCCACTGGTGGTTCCTGTCTTCCATAGTTTCATTCTTACCCGATACTAAGAATGTAAGAGCTGATGCATTGCCGTGACAGTTTTCCTCCGCTTCCTAGATGGAGTCGGTTCCTGTTCCTGTGATTTCTCCCGATCGTATTCTGGCTACAGATCATACCAGTCTCACTTCACGTTTGGGTGACAGAATTCTTGCCGCTCAGATCCATTCTCCTCCTGAGAAACCTTGTGACCAATGCTTTGTCCCTGACAGTATCTGCACTGCTGTGCTCCAGACTTACCATTCTCCCAAGGCTGCTGGCCACCCAGGGAAGAATCAACTAATTTGGGCTATTTCCCAAAAATTCTGGTGGCCTAGTCTACACGCTGATGTAGCCGCCTTCATAGCCTACCGTCAGCGAATCCGCATAGGGCAGTAAAACCTGCTTCTTTCTTCTGACCGTGGTAGCAGGGTAGAAATAAATCTGGGGGGAGGAATGCTGGTGAATGACCATGTGTGGCCTGTAGAGACCATCTTGATGGTCCAGTAGTCCGAGATTGCTTCTCTTCCGGCAGGACTGGGTGGCATCAGACGGGCCTCCACCCCCCACTTAAACCGATCGCGTCCGCTGGATGTCCGGCTTTTAGCAGGCTTTTGGAAGGATGTCTGGCCCCTGTTCAAATTTCTTCTGAAAAAAATCAGGACCAGGCCTGCAAGAGCGTGCTTCCCTTGAATGCTCAGTACTGCATCTTCTGCGCTGGGGTCTCTTCTGACCGAGCAAGTGACTATCCTGGGGTAGAAAGTCCGACTTCCCACCAGTGGCCCGGGCTATGGCGCTATCCAGCCTGTTGCCAAACAATGAGGGCCCCTCAAAGGGCATCCTACACCAGGCTTGTTTGGATGCTGGATCGGCAAGCCAAGGGTGAAACCATAAGGCCTGCTTAGCCGTGACCGAGGATAGCATAGTCCAGGCCAACAGGCGGATCAGGTCAATAGAAGCTTCCCCTGGGAAGGCTGCTGCCTTAGACATGGCCCCGAGGGCTAGAGCAGGTTTGCAAGCCGTACCGGCTAACCCATATATCTTGAGATCTTGATCTATTCTCCTCTCAAGCCTGTCCTTGAAGGACACAGCGTCCTTTAAAGAAAGTGTGACATGTTTGGCTAATCGCAACAATGCTGCATCTACCAGCATTTACCAGATACTTCACTTCTTCTGCCTTAAAGGTGTATAATCTGGAGGTCTTGCCTGACAAAGATGTTTTCTTGTCTACTCTGCTCTATTCTTCAACAATGATATCCTTCAACTCTGAACGGAGAGGGAAATTGGAGCACTCATTCCCCATGTGCTTAAAGAATTTCTTCTGCTTAGCCAGGGGAGTGGAAGAATTTTCCCACTTAAGGGAATCTTTGACCACCTTAATCAATGGTGAAACCAGGGCGAACTTGAAGCCTCAGACAAATTTGTCTCCCTCTATCTCGCTGTCTAAAGACCCGGGAGATGTGTCGTAAGGCTGGGATGGGCCCAGATCCTCATGGGCCTCATCAGCCAGGGAGCCTGATAGAGTGGTGGACTGGCTCCTTGAACGGGTTGGACTCCATTTATTGGCTTTCAGCCTCTTTTTCCCCGACCGCCTGGGCATAACATGAGTCACATAAGGACTTGCCCTCCTGGACTCGAGTTCCACATCTCCAGCAGGCTCTGCGATCAGAGCCGCTGTCATGGCGGTGGGTGCGGTGTCTGGAGAAGGAAGGGGAACATCGCCTCTGTTGACGGGTCCTAGATGGAGAGTCACATCTAGACCTGGATGAGGAAGGTCGACATTGCGGCTTGGCAAGGTCCCTGTAATCTCAGTGGTAAACTGGCGGTCCGACCTGGATGGGCTAAAAGGAGAAGGGTAAAAGCATGACATTGGGGGGATATGTCCATCCAAACGTGGACCTGGCCCCACCTTCACACCCCATGTACCTAGAGCGTGAGGGCTGGCCGCATGGAGGCGGTGACCTGTCCATGGCACCCCAGCGGAATAGTAGGTGATGATCCTACAGCCTTGTAGGAACACCCACACGTCCTAGGAGAAAGGAGTACAAGTAGCAGTGCAGAGAGAGAGCTTCCCCTTTAAGATTCATCTCCCCCTCCCTGCCCACTCCTGCACCATGGCCCTGGGCTGGCGCTTACCTTAACCTGAGAGCCTGGTGCCTGGAGGAGCTGTCATAAACTGCTCACAGGAATCCCCAATGTAACGGGCTCACAGGGATTTAAAATCCCCACCATAGTGACGTCACCACCACGTCCCATCTGTGTCTGTGCAGTGGCATCCCACCATAGAGCGCCTGCATGGCCACCGTGTCCCTGGCCGCACCGTGCATGCACAAAACCAAGACTTGGTTTCGCCCGAGGATCGTGCATGCACGGAGGCGCGCTGGAGCCGCAACCCGGAAGGGGAGCCACATCCTGTAACGCAGAAGCATTCCAGGCACCATAGAGAGACCAGGGAACAAGGAAAAGAAAACAAAATGCAGCCTGTGCCCACCATGCAGCCTGTATCCAATGCAGTCTGTGTGCAATGCAGCCTGTGCCCACCATGTAGCCTGTGCTCCATGCAGCCTACTTGTGGAGGGGAAGAGAGGGGAGCCGCCAGCCGGATGATCAGAGCAGGGAACATCACAGCTTTCATTTCAATAGCTCAAAGTCCAGGAAAAAGAGGAGGGGCTGTATGTGATAGCGCACGGCGGGGGAATACACAGCTATTGAAATTAAAGTTATGTTCAACCACGCTCTGATCATCCAGCCCGTGGCTCCCCTCTCTTCCCCTTTTGTCTGCTGAGATACTCTTACCCCCTACCCCTATTTTTGACAAGATCATACAAGCAAGGTTATCGGCGGTGCTTGCCCCCTCCCTCTCCCAGGGGCAGCCATTTTCGCCAGCCATTAAAATCCACCCTCAAAATGCGAGCAGGAGAGTGGAATTTTTGAGGGCTGCAGTGTATCTCTCTATAATATATATATATATATATATATATATATATATATATATATATATATATATATATATATATATATATATATATATATATATATATATATATATATTTTACACACACACACATACACATACCACACATATATATATATATATATATATATATATACACATACATACACACACATACAGTGGGGACAGAAAGTATTCAGACCCCCTTAAATTTCTCACTCTGTTATATTGCAGCCATTTGCTAAAATCATTTAAGTTCATTTTTTTCCTCATTAATGTACACACGGCACCCAATATTGACAGAAAAACACAAAATTGTTGACATTTTTGTAGATTTATTAAAAAAGAAAAACTGAAATATCACATGGTCCTAAGTATTCAGACCCTTTGCTGTGACACTCATATTTAACTCAGGTGCTGTCCATTTTTTCTGATCATCCTTGAGATGGTTCTACACCTTCATTTGAGTCCAGCTGTGTTTGATTATATTGATTGGACTTGATTAGGAAAGCCACACACCTGTCTATACAAGACCTTACAGCTCACAGTGCATGTCAGAGCAAATGACAATTATGAGGTCAAAGGAACTGCCTGAAGAGCTCAGAGACAGAATTGTGGCAAGGCACAGATCTGGCCAAGGTTACAAAAAAAAAAAGAGCACAGTGGCCTCCATAATCCTTAAATGGAAGACGTTTGGGATGACCAGAACCCTTCCTAGAGCTGGCCGTCCGGCCAAATTGAGCTATCGGGGGAGAAGAGCCTTGGTGAGAGAGGTAAAGAAGAACCCAAAGATCACTGTGGCTGAGCTCCAGAGATGCAGTCGGGAGATGGGAGAAAGTTGTAGAAAGTCAATCATCACTGCAGCCCTCCACCTCGGCTTTATGGCAGAGTGGCCCGACGGAAGCCTCTCCTCAGTGCAAGACACATGAAAGCCTGCATGGAGTTTGCTAACAAAAACACCTGAAGGACTCCAAGATGGTGAGAAATAAGATTCTTTGGTCTGATGAGACCATGATAGAACTTTTTGGCCTTAATTCTAAGCGGTATGTGTGGGAAAAAAACAGGCACTGCTCACCACCTGTCCAATACAGTCCCAACAGTGAAGCATGGTGGTGGCAGTATCATGCTGTGGGGGTGTTTTTCAGCTGCAGGGACATGGTGACTGGTTGTAATCGAGGGAAAGATGAATGCAACTAAGTACAGGGATATCCTGGACGAAAACCAGAGTGCTCAGGATCTCTGACTGGGCCGAAAGTTTACCTTCCAACAAGACAATGACCCTAAGCACACAGCTAAAATAATGAAGGAGTGGCTTCACAACAACTCATGACTGTTCTTGAATGGCCCAGCCAGAGCCCAATTGAGCATCTCTGGAGAGACCTAAAAATGGCTGTCCACGAACGCTTACCATCCAACCTGACAGAACTGGAGAGGATCTGCAAGGAGGAATGGCAGATGATCCCCAAATCCAGGTGTGAAAAACTTGTTGCATCTTTCCCAAAAAGACTCATGGCTGTATTAGCTCAAAAGGGTGCGCCTACCAAATACTGAGCAAAGGGTCTGAATGCTTAGGACCATGTGATATTTCAGTTTTTCTTTTTTAATACAACTGCAAAAATGTCAACAATTCTGTGTTTTTCTGCCAATATGGGGTGCTGTGTGTACATTAATGAGGAAAAAAAATGAATTTAAGGGGGTCTGAATACTTTCCGTCCCCACTGTGTGTGATAATATATACATATTTATTAACCACTTGCCGACCGCCTAACGTAGATATACGTCGGCAGAGTGGCACGGGCAGGCAGAATCACGTATATATACGTGATCT
Source organism: Aquarana catesbeiana (assembly GCF_042186555.1). Classification (NCBI taxonomy): domain Eukaryota; kingdom Metazoa; phylum Chordata; class Amphibia; order Anura; family Ranidae; genus Aquarana; species Aquarana catesbeiana. Next base: position 543,534,446 of record NC_133324.1, on the reverse strand, counting down.
GCCTCCCGCGGGCGGGGGGTCCGATCGGACCCCCCCCGGTGCCAGTGGCGGTCGGCATCTGACTGGGAGCGTCGGGAGGCGAGGGGGAGACCATCCGATCGTGGCCCCCCCCTCGCGATCGCTCCCAGCCAATGGGAATCCTCCTCTGCCTGTGTGTAGTTTCACACAGGCAGAGGATGTGATGTCATCTCTCCTCGGTCTGGCAGTTTCCGTCCAGCGCCGAGGAGAGAAGACATGTAAGTGCACACAACACAAACACACACAGTAGAACATGCCAGGCATACCTTACACCCCCGATCCCCCCCCGATCGCCCCCCGACCCCCCCCCCAATCACCCCCCCCCCCCTGTCACAAACTGACATTAGCAGTATTTTTTTTTTTTTTTTTTCTGATTACTGCATAGTGTCAGTTTGTGACAGTTACAGTGTTAGGGCAGTGAGTGTTAGGCCCCCTTTAGGTCTAGGATACCCCCCTAACCCCCCCTAATAAAGTTTTAACCCCTTGATCACCCCCTGTCACCAGTGTCACTAAGCGATCATTTTTCTGATCGCTGTATTAGTGTCGCTGGTGACGCTAGTTAGTGAGGTAAATATTTAGGTTTGCCGTCAGCGTTTTATAGCGACAGGGACCCCCATATACTACCTAATAAATGTTTTAACCCCTTGATTGCCCCCTAGTTAACCCTTTCACCACTGATCACCGTATAACTGTTACGGGTGACGCTGGTTAGTTCGTTTATTTTTTATAGTGTCAGGGCACCCGCCGTTTATTACCGAATAAAAGTTTAGCCCCCTGATCGCCCGGCGGTGATATGCGTCGCCCCAGGCAGCGTCAGATTAGCGCCAGTACCGCTAACACCCACGCACGCAGCATACGCCTCCCTTAGTGGTATAGTATCTGTACGGATCAATATCTGATCCGATCAGATCTATACTAGCGTCCCCAGCAGTTTAGGGTTCCCAAAAACGCAGTGTTAGCGGGATCAGCCCAGATACCCGCTAGCACCTGCGTTTTGCCCCTCTGCCCGGCCCACCCAAGTGCAGTATCGATCGATCACTGTCACTTACAAAACACTAAACGCATAACTGCAGCGTTCGCAGAGTCAGGCCTGATCCCTGCGATCGCTAACAGTTTTTTTGGTAGCGTTTTGGTGAACTGGCAAGCACCAGCCCCAAGCAGTGTCAGGTTAGCGCCAGTACCGCTAACACCCACGCACGCAGCATACGCCTCCCTTAGTGGTATAGTATCTGATCGGATCAATATCTGATCCGATCAGATCTATACTAGCGTCCCCAGCAGTTTAGGGTTCCCACAAACGCAGTGTTAGCGGGATCAGCCCAGATACCTGCTAGCACCTGCGTTTTGCCCCTCCGCCCGGCCCAGCCCACCCAAGTGCAGTATCGATCGATCACTGACACTTACAAAACACTAAACGCATAACTGCAGCGTTCGCAGAGTCAGGCCTGATCCTTGCGATCGCTAACAGTTTTTTTGGTAGCGTTTTGGTGAACTGGCAAGCACCAGCGGCCTAGTACACCCCGGTCGTAGTCAAACCAGCACTGCAGTAACACTTGGTGACGTGGCGAGTCCCATAAGTGCAGTTCAAGCTGGTGAGGTGGCAAGCACAAGTAGTGTCCCGCTGCCACCAAGAAGACAAACACAGGCCCGTCGTGCCCATAGTGCCCTTCCTGCTGCATTCGCCAATCCTAATTGGGAACCCACCGCTTCTGCAGCGCCCGTACTTCCCCCATTCACATCCCCAACCAAATGCAGTCGGCTGCATGAGAGGCATTTTCTTTATGTCCTCCCGAGTACCCCTACCCAACGAACCCCCCCAAAAAAGATGTCGTGTCTGCAGCAAGCGCGGATATAGGCGTGACACCCTCTGTTATTGTCCCTCCTGTCCTGACAATCCTGGTCTTTGCATTGGTGAATGTTTTGAACGCTACCATTCACTAGTTGAGTATTAGCGTAGGGTACAGCATTGCACAGACTAGGCACACTTTCACAGGGTCTCCCAAGATGCCATCGCATTTTGAGAGACCCGAACCTGGAACCGGTTACAGTTATAAAAGTTAGTTACAAAAAAAAGTGTAAAAAAAAAAAAAAAAAAAAAAAAACACATACAAAAATATAAAATAAAAAAAAATAGTTGTCGTTTTATTGTTCTCTCTCTCTCTATTCTCTCTCTATTGTTCTGCTCTTTTTTACTGTATTCTATTCTGCAATGTTTTATTGTTATTATGTTTTATCATGTTTGCTTTTCAGGTATGCAATTTTTTATACCTTACCGTTTACTGTGCTTTATTGTTAACCATTTTTTTGTCTTCAGGTACGCCATTCACGACTTTGAGTGGTTATACCAGAATGATGCCTGCAGGTTTAGGTATCATCTTGGTATCATTCTTTTCAGCCAGCGGTCGGCTTTCATGTAAAAGCAATCCTAGCGGCTAATTAGCCTCTAGACTGCTTTTACAAGCAGTGGGAGGGAATGCCCCTCCCCCCCAACGTCTTCCGTGTTTTTCTCTGGCTCTCCTGTCTCAACAGGGAACCTGAAAATGCAGCCGGTGATTCAGCCAGCTGACCATAGAGCTGATCAGAGACCAGAGTGGCTCCAAACATCTCTATGGCCTAAGAAACCGGAAGCTACGAGCATTTTATGACTTAGATTTCGCCGGATGTAAACAGCGCCATTGGGAAATTGGGAAAGCATTTTATCACACCGATCTTGGTGTGGTCAGATGCTTTGAGGGCAGAGGAGAAATCTAGGGTCTAATAGACCCCAATTTTTGCAAAAAAGAGTACCTGTCACTACCTATTGCTATGATAGGGGATATTTACATTCCCTGAGATAACAATAAAAATGATTAAAAAAAAAAAAATGAAAGGAACAGTTTAAAAATAAGATAAAAAAATAATAATAATAAAGAAAAAAAAAAAAAAAAAGCACCCCTGTCCCCCCTGCTCTCGCGCTAAGGCGAACGCAAGCGTCGGTCTGGCGTCAAATGTAAACAGCAATTGCACCATGCATGTGAGGTATCGCCGCGAAGGTCAGATCGAGGGCAGTAAGTTTAGCAGTAGACCTCCTCTGTAAATCTAAAGTGGTAACCTGTAAAGGCTTTTAAAGGCTTTTAAAAATGTATTTAGTTTGTCGCCACTGCACGTTTGTGCGCAATTTTAAAGCATGTCATGTTTGGTATCCATGTACTCGGCCTAAGATCATCTTTTTTATTTCATCAAACATTTGGGCAATATAGTGTGTTTTAGTGCATTAAAATGTAAAAAAGTGTGTTTTTTCCCCAAAAAATGCGTTTGAAAAATCGCTGCGCAAATACTGTGTGAAAAAAAAAAATGAAACACCCACCATTTTAATCTGTAGGGCATTTGCTTTAAAAAAAATATATAATGTTTGGGGGTTCAAAGTAATTTTCTTGCAAAAAAAAATTATTTTTTTATGTAAACAATAAGTGTCAGAAAGGGCTTTGTCTTCAAGTGGTTAGAAGTGTGGGTGATGTGTGACATAAGCTTCTAGATGTTGTGCATAAAATGCCAGGACAGTTCAAAACCCCCCCAAATGACCCCATTTTGGAAAGTAGACACCCCAAGCTATTTGCTGAGAGTCATGTTGAGTCCATGGAATAATTTATATTGTGACACAAGTTGCGGGAAAGAGACAATTTTTTATTTTTTTTATTTTTTTTTGCGCAAAGTTGTCACTAAATGATATATTGCTCAAACATGCCATGGGAATATGTGAAATTACACCCCAAAATACATTCTGCTGCTTCTCCTGAGTATGGGGATACCACATGTGTGAGACTTTTTGGGAGCCTAGCCGCGTACGGGACCCCGAAAACCAAGCACCGCCTTCAGGCTTTCTAAGGCCGTAAATTTTTGATTTCACTCTTCACTGCCTATCACAGTTTCGGAGGCCATGGAATGCCCAGGTGGCAAAAAAACCCCCCAAATGACCCCATTTTGGAAAGTAGACACCCCAAGCTATTTGATGAGAGGTATAGTGAGTATTTTGCAGACCTCACTTTTTGTCACAAAGTTTTGAAAATTGAAAAAAGAAAAAAAAAAAATTTTTTTTCTCGTCTTTCTTTATTTTCAAAAACAAATGAGAGCTGCAAAATACTCACCATGCCTCTCAGCAAATAACTTGGGGTGTCTACTTTCCAAAATGGGGTCATTTGGGGGGGGTTTGTGCCACCTGGGCATTCCATGGCCTCCGAAACTGTGATAGGCAGTGAGGTGTAAAATCAAAAATGTACCCCCTTAGAAATCCTGAAGGCAGTGCTTGGTTTTCGGGGCCCCGTACGCGGCTAGGCTCCCAAAAAGTCCCACACATGTGGTATCCCCATACTCAGCAGAAGCAGCTAAATGTATTTTGGGGTGCAATTCCACATATGCCCATGGCCTGTGTGAGCAATATATCATTTAGTGACAACTTTGTGCAAAAAAAAAAAAAAAAAAAAAAAAAATTTGTCACTTTCCCGCAACTTGTGTCAAAATATAAAACATTCCATGGACTCAACATGCCTCAAAGCAAATAGCTTGGGGTGTCTACTTTCCAAAATGGGGTCATTTGGGGGGGTTTTATGTCATCTGGGCATTTTATGGCCTTCAAAACTGTGATAGGTAGTGAGGAGTAAAATCAAAAATGTACGCCCTTAGAAATCCTGAAGGCAGTGATTGGTTTTCGGGGCCCCGTACGCGGCTAGGCTCCCAAAAAGTCCCACACATGTGGTATCCCCATACTCAGGAGAAGCAGCTAAATGTATTTTGGGGTGCAATTCCACATATGCCCATGGCCTGTGTGAGCAATATATCATTTAGTGACAACTTTTTGTAATTTTTTTTTTTTTTTTTTGTCATTGTTCAATCACTTGGGACAAAAAAAATGAATATTCAATGGGCTCAACATGCCTCTCAGCAAATTCCTTGGGGTGTCTACTTTCCAAAATGGGGTCATTTGTGGGGGTTTTGTACTGCCCTGCCATTTTAGCACCTCAAGAAACGACAGTCATAAATTAAAGGCTGTGTAAATTCCAGAAAATGTACCCTAGTTTGTAGACGCTATAACTTTTGCGCAAACCAATAAATATACACTTATTGACATTTTTTTTACCAAAGACATGTGGCCGAATACATTTTGGCCTAAATGTATGACTAAAATTGAGTTTATTGGATTTTTTTTAGAACAAAAAGTAGAAAATATCATTTTTTTTCAAAATTTTCGGTCTTTTTCCGTGTATAGCGCAAAAAATAAAAACGGCAGAGGTGATCAAATACTATCAAAAGAAAGCTCTATTTGTGGGAAGAAAAGGACGCAAATTTCGTTTGGGTACAGCATTGCATGACCGCGCAATTAGCAGTTAAAGCGACGCAGTGCCGAATTGTAAAAAGTGCTCTGGTCAGGAAGGGGGTAAAACCTTCCGGGGCTGAAGTGGTTAACACACTGCAGCCCTCAAAAATTCCACTCTCCTGCTCGCATTTTGAGGGTGGATTTTGATGACTGGCTATATATATATATATATATATATATATATATATATATATATATATATATATTATCTCTCAAAAGTGAGTACACCCGTCACATTTTTGAAATTTTATTATCTTTTCATGTGACAACACTGAACAAATTACAGTTTGCTACAATGTAAAGTAGTAAGTGTACAGCTTGTATAGCAGTGTAAATTTGCTGTCCCCTCAAAATACAGCCATTAATGTCTAAACTGCTGGCAACAAAAGTGAGTACACCCCTAAGTGAAAATGTCCAAATTGGGCCCAATTAGCAATTTTCCCTCCAACATGGCACCTCATGGCAAAGAACTGAGATCTGAAAAAAAAAAAAAGAATTGTTGCTCTACATAAAGATGGCCTAGGCTATAAGAAGATTGGCAAGACCCTGAAACTGAGCTGCAGCATGGTGGCCAAGACCATACAGCGGTTTAATAGGCACTGCCAGCACTGGGGAGCTACAGTTCATTGAGGGAACCATGTACTGTGACATACTGAAGCAGAGCATGATCCCCTTCCTTCGGAGACTGGGCGGCAGGGCGGTATTCCAACATGATAATGACCCCAAACACACCTCCAAGATGACCACTGCCTTGCTAAAGAAGCTGAGGGTAAAGGTAATGGACTGGCCAAGCATGTCTCCAGACCTAAATCCTATTGAGCATCTGTGGGGCATCCTCAAACGGAAGGTGGAGTAAGGCAAGGTCTCTAACATCCACCAGCTCCGTGATGTCATCATGGAGGAGTGGAAGAGGACTTCAGTGGCAACCTGTGAAACTCTGCTGAACTCCATGCCCAAGTGGGTTAAGGTAGTGCTGGAAAATAATGGTGGCCACACAAAATATTGACACATTGGGCCCTATTTGGACATTTTCACTTAGGGGTGTACTCACTTTTGTTGCCAGCAGTTTAAACATTAATGGCTGTGTGAGTTATTTTGAGGGGACAGCAAATTTACACTGTTATACAAGCTGTACACTCACTACTTTACATTGTAGCAAAGTGTAATTTCTTCAGTGTTGTCACATGAAAAGATATAAAATATTTACAAAAATGTGAGGGGTGTACTCACTTTTGTGAGATACTGTATATATTTCAAGAATAAGATGCACTCCAGAGGACTTGTTACAAATTCACCTATGTTTTATTCGTGCAATATACAATACACTTGATCGTCAATGTTTCAATCTGACTAGGGACTTTTATCAAGATGTTACAAAGTCCCTAGGCGTACTTCCGTGAGGGAAGCTGGAGAGTTCCTTTAACATACCGGGCCTATTCTGGCACTTCTCTGCTACATGTAAAAATCATAATTTTTTTGCTAGAAAATTACTCAGCACATCAGCGTACAGGGCACAACACATCAGGGTACATCAGGGCACATCAGGGCATGGGGCACATAGCACATCAGGGCACATGGCACATAGCATGTCACGGGACACATTAGGGCACATGGCACATTATGGGGCACATTGTTTACTAGCCAACATGCAGAATAGCGCAGGAAGCGTCTATAATAAGTTCTCTCTCATTTCACGATGCTCCCCGGTGGCCCCTCCTCTCTTCTCGTCCATCCCAGATGATGTCACAAGCAAATGGGGATGGACGAGAATAGAGTAGGGGCCACCAGGGAGCAGTGCTGCGTGACATGAGAGAGAACCTATCACACGCTTCCTGCGCTATTCTGCATGCTGGCTAAATCTCAATCTACCCGTCAGGCGCCAGCTGTCGACGATTGACGGGCAGATCGCCGGACCTCCGATGCAATAGGCGGCCGCTGAAACCAGCCCACTGAGCCATCGGCCCACCGGGAAGCTCCCGGTAGTCCCGATGGCCAGTCCATCCCTACCATTGGCGGCTTGGCGCCCATGTCTCCCCTTCTACTCTTCTGTTGCAGCTTTCAGGTTCCCAGCCCAGCCACAAAGAGGTAGCCTAACTCCAGTCAGCTGTGTCAGGAAGATACTATCCACTAACTCAGGGCTCAAAATTTCAAGTCCTGAGCTACTAGCCAGGTCTCAAGGGTTACTCGCCACCAATTGCCCCACCCAACCCTTACCCTGCCCCGCCCTTAATCACGCCATCATAAATTATCTCATAAAATGACACTTAAATGTTTTATGCAGAATTAAGTTACAAAAATAGATATTAAGAACAACTTTATCAGTTCCCCTCAGCACAGCCTCACCAGTGCCCATCATTGCAGTGTGACCTGTGCCCACCATTGCAGCCTCACCGTGCCCCACATTGCAGCCTCACCATGCCCCACATTGCAGCCTTGCCAGGGCGGACGGATCATGATGAGTTAGAGGAGAGCCAGGATCGCAGAGCAGTAAAACACGCTGTAATAGCCGACATTGAAACTGTCTCCGCTCTGCTCACTCTCACACAGCCCCGCCTCCTCCTAACCCCGCGCCTGTGATAGACAGAATGCATCCCCGCATTGGACCCGCGTTCTGTCTATTACGGGGTTAGGAGGAGGCGGGGCTGTGCGAGAATGAGCAGAGCGGAGACAATTTCAATCAGCTGTTACGGCGTGTTTTACCGCTCGGTGATCCCGCGGCTCTCCTCTAACTCCATGTACTCTTCCACCGGGAGAACGGCTCCCGATCAACTCCGCCCGCCGGCGTTGCTGGCCCCCCCATTCCCAGGCAGCCCGACTCCTCACCAGCCCTCATTTTCCGCTCGCAAAATGCGAGTAGAAAATTTGAGGGTTGCACTAACTGATCATAGCCCAGACCTACGGGTTTATTTATGTCTATATATACATGCATATATCTTTTCATTTTATATCATTGCTTATCAGCATTATTTGAGGTGTACGTACTCTCATCTGATGTCGATATAGTCCCTCATACACCATTCAATCTGATTGCTTAACCGCTTAAGCCCTGGAAGATTTTATCCCCTTCCTGACAGAGCACTTTTTGCGATTCGGCACTGCATTGCTTTAACTGACAATTGCGCGGTCGTGCGACGTTGCACCCAAAAACAATTGACATACTTTTCCCACAAATAGAGCTTTCTTTTGGTGGTATCTGATCACTGCTGCGGTTTTTATTTTTTTGCGCTATAAACAAAAAAAAAGAAAAAAAACAAATATTCTTTACGTTTTGCTATAATAAATATTTCCCAAAAATATATAAAAAAAAAAAATTCCTCAGTTTAGACCGATATGCATTCTTCTACATTTTTTTTTTTTTTTTTTTTACCAAAAAAAAAAAAAAAATCGCAATAAGCATATATTGATTGGTTTGCACAAAAGTTATAGCATCTACAAAATAGGAGATAGTTTTATGGCATTTTTATTATTAATTTTTTTTTTACTAGTAATGGCGGCAATCTGCGATTTTTATCGGGACTGCCACATTATGGCAGACACGGACAATTTTGACACATTTTTGGGACCATTGGCATTTTTACAGCGATCAGTGCTATAAAAATGCATTGATTACTGTAAAAATGTCACTGGCAGGGAAGGGGTTAATACTAGAGCCCGATCAAGGGGTTAATGTGTTCCCTAGTGTGTGTTCTAACTGAAGGTGGGAGGGAACTGTGTAGGGGAAGAGATAGATCGCTGTTCATACTCTGTATGAAGAATCTGTCACTTCTCGCCTCAGAGAACCGGAAACTGTTTACACACACAGATCCCAGTTTTCCGTGTGCCCCGACTGTGTGTTCGCGACCGCCGGGCGCCCACGGAGCCGATGCGAGTGAGCAGGGGGTGCGCGCGCTCCTAGTGGCCACAGGACGAAGCGTCGTCACATAACGTTGTTTCACCCAGACGTGCCATTCTGCCGCAGTACAACTGCGGCAGCTGGTCAGCAAGTGGTTAAGATCATCTGTTGATTGTAACAAGCAACAAGCTTAGCGCAGAGTGTTGGTAGTTTTTCCCTTTATAGCCAAAATCATTGGCTGTGAGCCTGCTGACAAACTTGTGCTTGTACTTATCCAACTACAGCACTAGCTGCAGGGGGTGCGCGTGTGTGCTCCTATAAACCCAGGAGTTCTCCCGTGATGTACGGGTTCATTGCGGGGGAAAACACAGCCACTGGTCAGCAATAAAACTACAACTGCTGGCCGGCAAGTGGTTAAGGACAATACCACCACTCCCTTTTGGGGTGTCTTGTGGCATGGGCGGTCCCCGTCTGGCTCCCCGTGACCTGCAGTGGACTCCATTTACGTGTATTTCCGATATATTTTCTTTAAACTTTATCCTTCATTATACTGTTTGATTGATCTGATTTGTTCATTCTGCGCAAGACTCTGTATTTTGTCATTTATACTCTCTAAGTTAACAATAAAGCTCTTTTGAAATCTTAAGAAAAAAAAAAAAAAGGACAATACCACCAGAGTAAAACAAATATATGCCTAACTTTTGTAGGTATTGCTGAATTGTTAGGCCTATAGCTAAAAAGTTCAGACAAATCCACAGAAGCCTTAGATTTCATACACCATACTGAAGATAGTCAGCAAGCTATAAAGGGTAAGTTCACCTTTACAGAAAAATCTGCAAGGTGAACTTACAAGGACCCCCTCCTCACCGCTAATCCTCCCCCCCCCCCCATCCCACTGACCTGCAGCGCGGCAATTTCCCTTTCTGAGCCCCGGTATAGCCACCTCACGGGTCCGGGGCTTAGAAATCCCCGGGGCTTAAAGGGGTTGTAAAGGTATAAATTTTTTCACCTTAATGCATTCTATGCATTAAGGTGAAAAAACTTTTGAAAATACCGCCGCCCCCAGCCCCCCCGTTTTACTTACCTGACACCTCGAAACTCGGCCGCTCGCTCCCGACCTCCATTCAGCCGATCAGCCTGGTTGCTGATTGGCTATAGTGGATGGATTGAAAGCAGAGCAGCCATTGGCTCGCGCTGCTGTCAATCACAGCCAATGACGCGGCGCGCCGGGGGCGGGGCCGAGTGATACAGCGAGCGGCTATAGCCGCCGGCTGTATCACGGGAGCGCGCCCGCAATAACTAACCACCATGCGAGAGAGCTCGCATTAAGGTGGTTAGTTATTGCGGGGAGGAGCTGAGACAGCCGCCGAGGGACCCCAGAAGAGCAGGTTCGGGGCCACTCTGTGCAGAACGAGCTGCACAGTGAAGGTAAGTATAACATGTTTGTTATTTAAAAAAAAAAAAAATTTACCCTTACAACCCCTTTAATCTCCTAAAAGTACACAGTCAGGAGGAACGTTTAGGAGCATTCTAATTGGTCGGCGCCGTCACATGGGCAGCACTGACCAATCAGAACCCGCATAGCCCGTTCTCCCAGCGGGGAAGAAGAGTGAAAGCTGCAGGGATTTCTAAGCCTCGGACCCCTTAGGTGGCTATACCGGGGCTCAGAACGGGAGATCGCCACGCTGCAGGTCAGCGGGACTGGGGGGAATGAGGAGGAGGTCCTGTGTAAGTTCACCTTACAGATTTTTCTGTAAGGTGAACTTACACTTTAAGCTTAATAATGGCATGCAATGCCAAGCTGTGGTTTCCAAAGCAAGCAAAATCCTTTGTATTAAAAGAGGTATGGACTGCAGAGAGAGAGCGAGACACATCATTTCGTCCCTGTACAAATCATTAGTAAGACCTCATCTGGAATATGCAGTTCAGTTTTGGGCACCAGTTCTCAAAAAGGATATCAGGGATCAGCTATGAGGAAGGATTATCTGAACTAAATTTATTCTCTCTTGGGAAGGGGAGGTTAAGGGAGGGGATATGATCAACATGTATGAACAGGGCAGCCATCAGAAATTTTTGGGCCCCTTACACAGCTTTAGCACCCCCCCCCCCCCGAACCTGACGACCAACATTCCCCAGGGCGCCATCCTACTGAATCCGCACACCGGCCACCTCACCTGTACGCACTTAGCCCCCCCCCACAATCCTGTATATATGTCAGCCCCCCTCACACCTGTATATATGTCAGTGCCCCCCCCACACGCCTGTGTATATATATGGCAGCCCCTCACATACACAAACCTGTATATATGGCAGCTAGGGTTGCCACCTGTCTGGGTTTCAGACCGCCTGAAACCCGAACACATTAGTGTCTGTTACACTCTCACACTACCCAAAGCCAGCACTAACAATTCTCCCCCCCCACACACAGATGAGAGAGTAGAAAGGGCTTGATCTGCTCTTCTTCCTCCCGCCCCTACCCCTCTGTGTCTGCCCACACTCCAAGCCCCGGTGCTGTGCCTCAGAAAAGGAAAGCGGGGGCCAGAAATCTGAAGTCCAGCAGCCTCAGCTACATCTGGGTGAGAGGTGCTTACTGCCAAGGGGTGAGTGAGCTTCTCTCTCCTGCCTCTGAGTGAGTACACCAAGTTAAATCAGGGTTCTCAGAGCACCCTTTACATCAGAGTTCCCTCTTACACCAGGGGCCACAGTGTTCCTCCTTACATCAGAGTCCACTCTGTACATCAGAGTTCTCAGTGTTTCCCCTTAGATCAGGGTTCCCAGAGCATCCCTTATGTTAGAGTCCCCAGAGTTCTCCCTTACATCAGAGTCTGCAGAGTCCCCCCCCCCCCCCCCCCCCCCCCAGTGTAGAAGAACTTTGATGTAAAAGGGGAACACTGTGGACTCTGATGTAAAAGGGGACTCTTGTGCTTAACTTCATTTAAGAAATGTTATTTTAATCAAACAGGTTTTTATTGGTACAGAAAAAAAAAAACACCACACAAGGTATACAGAGTATACATTTTCACATATAAAATCAATAAAAGGAGTAACATTGTGACCACCATGAGGCAAACACAAACCATCTTAAATACAGAAGGGGGTGATGCCTAGGTATGGAGGACCTATATAGTGGTGGGTAGCATATGGGTTGATGGCAATTTACCATCGGTATAGTACACACACACACACACACACACACACACACTTACTTTCTGGAGCATTTCTGACTTGTTAAAAGTATCAGGAGGAACATGCCAGCCAGCACTTCGGGTCTGCCCGAAGAGGGCATGTCTAACTCAGGGTCTCTGGGGCCTGAAGCCATCTATCCCAGATTTTGCTGTATTTGCATCCCCTGTGCGAGTATAAAAGCTTTTTATATTTCAGGCTGTTATTCACTTCTACCAACCACATCCCGAACTCTGGAGGGGTGGGCCTCATCCACTGCCTTGCTATGATTTTCCTGGCCGAGAATAATGTTTTATTTAAAAATATTTTTGTAAATTTATTGATATCTGGCTCTGGATATATGCCCAGTAAGCAAGATTTAGGATTCACAGTGATAGGGGATCCCATGTTGTCATGGAGAAATTGCACAATTTGCATCCAGAAACCCTGCATCTTGGGGCAATCCCAGAGAAGATGGTAGAATGTTCCTGACACCAGATTACACATGCCACAATTGGCTGTTTGGTCACGTTTATAACGCGACACTCTGAGTGGAGTGAGATATGCCCAGTGAACAATGTATATCTGTGTGATCAGATAATTTAGGAGACACCAGTTTGCAGTTATCAAGGGCATCACTCCATTCTTCATCTTCTATCACCCCAGTATTCTCCTCCCACCTAGTTTTGAGTGTATACGCTGATCTGGCCGCTGAGGGCATAAGTAGCATGCTATAAAAAGTAGATATCAATTTCTTGGGATCTCGGCTACAGATTACCGCCATGAGAGAGTTCACTTCAAATGGGGGGTGGGGGGGGGGACCAGTCAGAAATTGTGATCTAAAGGCATGTTGGAGTTGAATGTATCTGTAAACATTTGGGGCAGAAGGTCATTTTCATCTCGCAGCCTGTCAAACCCTTTCAGGTCGCCGTCAGAGACCAGGTGAGATAGGTAGTATATCCTCCTAGATCTCCAAAGTTCCGAATCAGGCATAGAGCCAAATTCCAACAAATCTAAATTGTACCAGATCGGGGTGTGGTCATGCAGGGAGGGTAGTTGTAGTTTGGCAGTCGCTATGGCCCATATGCGCCAATATTGGTGAAGCAGTGATGTCCTCTCTTTAGTCAAGCGTGTCGGTTGTGTCCGCCCTGTAATGGCCACTAGAGGGTCTCCAGTAGAGCGGGACCATTTAGGGCACAGAAAGGTAAGGAACCTGACCCCTGTCAGTTTTCCCTATGTGGAACAGTTGTGATAGTTGCGCTGCTATATAATACAAGTTAAGGTCAGGTAGAGCTGTCCCTCCCATATCTGTGGGGTTTAAGAAATGTTATTCAGTTATTATTATTATACAGGATTTATATAGCGCCGACAGTTTACGCAGCGCTTTACAACATTAGGGCAGACAGTACAAGTACAATACAATTCAATACAGGAGGAATCAGAGGGCCCTGCTGGTTAGAGCTTACAATCTAGGAGGGAGGGTCAAGTTATACAAAAGGGTAATAGCTGTGGGGGATGAGCTAATGGAGAAAATAGTGCAGTTGTTAGATGGAGGCAGGATAGGCTTCTCTGAAGAGGAAAGTTTTCAGGGATCGCCTAAAAGTGGATAAATTTGGAGACAGTCTGACAGATTGGGGTAGGGTATTCCAGAGGATGGGCGAGGCTTGGGAGAAGTCCAGGAGGCGGATATGGGAGGAGGTGATGCGGGAGCTACAAAATATATGCATAGTTTATATAAAAAATTAAAATAAATAAATGATTGCTGTGCGCCGCTAAAGTGTTCGGGTTTGACTTGAAGAAAAGGTGGCAACCCTAATGGCAGCCCCTCACATACACAAACCTGTGAACACACAAGGCTCTGGCCCCTCCCTGTACACAAACAACCCCCCTCCCTTTCCCTCACAGCCCCTACTTGTAAAGGTCTTCCTACCTAGTCCCAGACAGTTTTCACAAAGCTGACATGTTGCATACACATAGTAGCCAGAGATGGCAGTAAAGAGCTTGATGCCTGAGCTCAGTGACATGAGAATAGCAGAAGCTGTGAAATCATTTCTGTAATGCACAGCACGGCTCCTCTTCACCCGTCCTGCCTTCTTCTGGCCCGGGCGGGCCCCTTGGGTCCTGGGGCCCCTTACAGTTGTGACAGCTGTACCCCCCTGATGGCGGCCCTGTGTATGAATACATAAGTGGTCGAGTGGTCCATATAGTGAACTTGGTGGAGAGTTATTCACCTTAAGGTCATCACAGAGGACAAGGGGGCACGCTATGTCTAGAGGAAAAGAGATTTAATCTCTAAATATGAAAATACTGCTTCACAGTAAGACCCCTTTCACACTAGCCTGGAGATAGGCTTTGAAGACTTTTGGAATGTCCAACTTGTGCAGATCAGCATCTGATTCCACTGGGAAGGCTGGAAGCACCCATTCACTGGAGAGATGAAATGTCGATGCCACTTTTGGGACAAAATGATCCAATGGTCTCATCACAACCCTGTCTGGGAAGAACATGGAATAAGGTTCTGCCGCCCCCAATTCTTGGAGTTCCGACACCCTTCCCCCTAAAGTTATGGCTAATAGGAAGGCCATTTTAAAGGCGATATCCCATAATGAACAGTCTTCTGTCAGTGTACGAGGAGGGTTTGCTAGAGAGTTGAGGACTACTGCCAGGTCCCATTGAGGCAATCTATTTCTCTTGGGAGAGCGTAGTCTAAGTACTACTCTAATGAAGTGCTCCACCAGCAGGTTTGCTGCCCATTTCTTTTGGGTAAAAGCCAAGATGGCTAAAATTTGCACCTTAAGCGAACTGAGCCCCAAATCCAATCCGGATTACAGGAAAGACAGGATTTGAGATACATTTGGGTCATTAGGGTCAAACGTCCAGCTGCAAAGCTCGAGAACCTATTCCATATTCTGTAGTAGATGGCATTGTTTGACCCCTTTCTGGAACTCTGTAAAGTTCTAATACCCTCTGGAGAACATCCTAACTCTTGTAACCCCTGCTTTACAATCTCCAGGCTGCCAAGGTCAGTCGTGATGGTTGCAGCTGTAGGGTATCTCCTTCAGACAGGAGATGAGGAGTCACTGGCAGAGTGATCGGTGTGCACACACTGAGATCCATTGCCAGAGAGACTTATGGTCTGTGAGGCCAGTAAGGAAAAACTGACGACTGTCAAAAATCTCCTCAGGAATTTCAGGATTAAAGAAATTGGAGGAAAGGCATAGGTCAGTTGCCCAACCCAAGGATGGGTAAAAGCATCTGTCCCCTCCGCTAATGGATGAGGGTAGCGTGAGAGGAACTGGCTCAAGTTGCAGATGGTTGATGAGGCAAAAAATATCCATCTTGCGAACACTTTGGCGTGAAGGGATCATTCGTTGGGGTCCATGAATTGTCTGGATAGGTGATCTGCTTCCAAGTTCTGACAGCCTGGAAGATATATGACCCTCAAATCTGGGAGATATTGTTGTGCCAAAGTCATGATTGGTCCCACCTCTCAAGAGGGATTGGCTGCACTCCCCGCCTTGTCGCTGTATGCAGGACACTGCTGCCGAGTTGTCCAGATGGAGCAGGACTGGGCGACCCTGTATGTGCAGCAGCAAGGTGGCCAACACCAAGAATGCTGTTTGAAGTTCCAGAATATTGGAAGCTAGGCACTGAGTGGGAAATTACCGTCTGTCCTGGATCTTGAGTTGTTCGCAGGTGGGCCCCACCTTGCTGTGCTGGCATCTGTGGTAACAATGATCCATGGCTGTGGCCCTAATGGACTAAGCCATTTAGCGTTTTTTTTTTATATACCACCAGAGATTCTGGCACCTCCAGCTGGTGATCCTGATTGGCTGGGCTAGACGAACTCTTCCACTGCATCAGGAAGCCTTGTTGGAAAACTGAGTTTCCAGTGAGCCCAGGGGATCATCAGAATTCATGGAGCCATTGTCCCGAGAGGACTCATGCACTGGGATGCTGACATCACTGGTGCAGCCAATGCCTGTTGGAATATCTCCCTGATTTTGGGGAGTTTGAGGTGGCAAAGAAACTGAGGCCGCCTGAGTATGGAATTGGGCCCCTAGGTAGACCATATTCTGTGTAGGCTCCAGCTGGCTCTGGTAATGCCTGTCCCTCAAAGTAAAACTGGGGAACTGCTGGTATGACTGAAGGATCGGGACATGCCGATAGGCATATTGCAAGTCCACTGTAATCCTCCAGTCTCCTGGTTGAATGACCTTGATTATGGTATGGATAGACTCTATCTTGAGCCTATCCGGATAAATTGATTCAGCCTCTTGAGGTAGTTCTGGAGGCTGCTGTTTGAACAGCCAATAATGGCCTTGCGCCACTGTGGACTGAATCTGCCATTTTTTGGCAGTGGTCTTGCCGGAACTGGGTCACTTTGAGCCACCTGGCTCCAACTGCCTCCTGAGCGGGCCTGGCGTTAAAAGGGCTTCTGGGTATCTTGGGGAGCCGCAGGGGTCTTAACTCTCTGCGATCTTACAAAGGTTGACTGTGTACCCCTCCAACGCCTTCTGCAGTCCTTGGATGGGCGAAAGCCTCCGAAATCCCAGTACCTGTTTGGAGCTCCTCTGGATGGTTGCCCCCTCTGGCGTCTGGACCTTCAATCTTGGGGCAGAAGACCTGATTTTCCTCCTATAACCCTGGAGATGGTAGTCTCCAGTTTTTTTTGGCCAAACAGCGCCTTCCCATCAAAAGGCAGTTTACAGCAATTCTGCTTTGAGGATGGGTCAGCTGCCCAGGGTTTTAGCCACAGCGCTCTTTTGGCTGTGACTGAGCTGAGCTTGGCTCTGGATGACCATCAAGTGATGTCTATAGCTGCCTCACCTGTGAAGTCCGCCGAGAGTTTTATCTCATCAAGAGCCTTGATTTTTTCTTTTGGCAGCTGGTTTTTGTTTGCATACTCCAAGTTCTGTGCTCCACTCGCATAGCACTTGCTACGGATGTTAAAGCAATGGTGTGTTTACAAGCACCACCTGCCGTGAGGTAAAACTTTCTTAAGTCCATGTCAATGCATCCATCAAGGATATCATGAAAGGAGGAAGAGTCTTCCATCAGAAGTGTCACATTCTTGGCCAGTCTGATGACTTCCGCATCCACTGTTAGTGGGTTAGATAAAGGAGTCGCATCCTTCTCTGTTAGTGGATACAACTTCTGCAACCTATTGGTTGAGGAGGATTTTCTCTCCCCCTTTTCCCATTCCTCCTGAAACAGGCCTCTTATTTCTGTCATAAGAGGAACGGTAGCTACCTGTTTCTTTAGGTTCCTCCTATGGAACCCAGAGGCTTGTTCACACTTTCAGCAGGATCTGCTATTGCACAGAAAAGCAATCTGTGCTTAAGTCACTTCTCAGAGGCATTTGATATCACGTAGAGGGGACAACTGTTCCTGCTATGCGATTTTCAAAGTGATTTGTACACAATGTTGCAACTCGCATGGGGGCAGCCCATTCACTTGGTTGCCCTACGTGTGCAAAAAGAAGCCCCTGCTCCTATTTAGGGGCGACCAGCTTTGCACAATGTTTTTATAGGCGTGTACTCCCACGTGACTATTACAGCAGAATTGCATGGCATTTGGGGTGCCCTGAAAGGATAATGGCACCTAATGCGTGTTGTGCAGCAATTGTCACACAATTTAAAATCAGATTGTATGGTGTGTGATAATAGGTTTTCTCCCTCTTTGGAGGAGGTTCCGGATCCTCCCACTCCAGTGCAGCTTTTACTGCCATAATAAATGGTGGTATTAGCGCAAAATCCTGAAAAAGGCCTGAACCTTCAGGATCCTCTGCCGAGGAGGAAGCGATATCTTCTCCCACTGCCTGAAAGGTTGGCTGTAATACTGGGGCTGGGGAATCAGCCTGCCTAATCTGCTGGGCTGGAGTCACCCCTGAAATGCCTGGTACCCCTCTAGTTAGAGACGGTTGAATGGCTTGGTTTAGACCTGGTGCAGGGCCCACGCTGTTCGTCCACTTCTGTCCCTGGTTGCCCGAGATGACCAAAGAATTCTGCCAGGGAGTTGGGGACTACTTTCTTGAGCAAGGTTGACATCTGCTGACTCTCATACTCCTGGTCTCTGGCAAGCTGCCTGAAGCAGTTGCTGCAAAGTAGCTTTCCAGGTATAGGGTCATCTTAACATGACCAACATTTGCCTTTTCAGGCGCTGAGCCCTCGGAGGAGAAGCTGTGTGCGTTCTCTTAAGCGTACATTTGTGCCCTTTGTACTGGGGTTTGCCAGGACTGGAGGAGTCACTTTCTGCCTTGGAAAAATCCTGACGATCCAGAGGGACTCTGGACCTCCTTGAGCGGGTGTGTGAGCGGCCGGGACTGCAATAGACTTTTTTTGGCAAATAGTAAGAAATTTAAATAAAAAGAAATCTGGGCAAACCCCCCCAACCTCTAGTAATACATTGCTTCCCCCCCCCCCCATTCCCATTACTAGGATAGCAAGACTTGCCTGTCATTAACTGTACCTCAGAATGAGATGCTGCCTCTCTGGATGCCTGAATAGCAAAGGCATCCATTACCTGGCCATTTGCTCTCTGAAAATAGATCGCCTGAGAGGGAGACTCAGCCCTCTCTCACCTCTGTTCTAATAAAAAAAGGGCTAGTACAATTAGGAGGGCCAACGCCCAGCCACACCAAAGGACACATTTAAGCTGGCTACACATCATACAATCCTCTGCAGACTATTTTCCTCAGTTTTACCAAAACCACACAATATGGAGGTCAAACCTTAAGAGCCTCAATTTGTATGCAATCAGGCGGGCCCCTGCACCACATGGTCCCGGCAAATCTAAAGGAAATCAGACAACAAAAGTTGCACAGTGTGGAAGGGGTCTTTAGAGACATGAGAGCAAGAAAAAGAAAGAAAAAATGTATAGAAATTGACAGACTTGGAAAGAGTTCCATAGGAGAGAAGACATCATGCAGTCCCAGCTGCTGGATCCAGACTCCAAAGCAGGCATGCTACAAGAAGATTGTCGTCTCTGATTAGAGAAAACTTTGACCCCAAAAGACCACCGGAAGGGGTTCCCCACCTTGTCGGTGCATTTAGCCACCTAAGATGTGGGACTGCGTACTGGGAGAGGCTTGAACCCAGACAGACTCCAACGTAGTCGGCATGTAAGAGCTTTATCCTGAGTGTAACGGTCTGTAGGTGTTGATCTTTTGAGGACAAAAAGGAGAATGGGGGAGATAGCTCTCAGTCAGACTTTTATAGAGCTAAACAGGTCCTGTGGATATAGGGGCGGAGCTATATCATATGTATGCTGCCATGTCTGGCGTCAGGAAA
This sequence comes from Aquarana catesbeiana, assembly GCF_042186555.1. NCBI lineage: Eukaryota > Metazoa > Chordata > Amphibia > Anura > Ranidae > Aquarana > Aquarana catesbeiana. The sequence goes on along the minus strand of NC_133324.1, from coordinate 543,514,792 downwards.
TGTGGAATAGACTCACTCAAGAGGTGGTTCTGACTAGCTGAGTAGATTGTTTTAAAAAAAGGCCTGGATTCTTTCCTAAATGCACACAATATAACTGGATACTAATATTTATAGGTAAAGTTGATCCAGGGAATATCCAATTGGCTCTTCTAGGATCAGGATTTTTTTTTCCCTCACTGGAGTAAATTGGATTATGCTTTTTTGGGGGTTTTTTTTGCCTTCCTCTGGATCGACTGAGGGTATAGGATAGTATAGGTTTTCTATTTGTGTGTGAGTGTTTGTGTTTTTTTTATCTTTTTTATGTTGGTTGAACTGAATGAACTAGTGTCTTTTTTCAACCAGTGTAAGCATTTCTATAAACATGGTTTATGTGTGTTTGTAAATGCATTTTTGGGATTGATGCAGGAGGAGGAGAGGCAGCAAAGTGTGTGAAAAATGCAAGTTTTATGCCGCACGATCGGAATTTTCGTCGGAAAAACCTTTGATGGTTTTTCCGACGGAATTCCGCTCAAGCTTCGCTTGCATACACACGGTCACACAAAAGTTCTCTGAACTTTCGACCATCAAGAACGCGGTGACGTACAACAGCACTAGAAAAGGGAAGTTCCATACGAAGCGTGCCACTCTTTGGGCTCCTTCTGCTAATCTCGTGTTTATCTCGTGTTAGTAGAAGTTTGGTGAGAGATGATTCGCGCTTTTTTAGCCTCATGCTTTTCAGATCGTTACTGCTCTTCAGTTTGTGCTTGTGGGTTCGTATCTGTTCTTCAGTGCTTGTAGTCAGTTTGCATCTGGGTTTCAGTGCGTATTATTATAGTACACATTTGTTTTTCAGTGCGTTCTTGTCTGCTCGTTTCTGATTTTCAGCTCTCTCTTCTCAGGCCTTTCTGTTTTTCAGTGCTTTCTGTTAGTTCGTTCTGACCAGCCGACCGTTTTGAAGCCATGTTGCGGTTACGTACACGTCGTAGAGTTCATGTTGTGCGGGGGCTTGGTACTGGGGTTCTTGCTTTAACCCAAGCCTAGTCCATGAACAGGGTGGAGAGAAGTTCATGGACGAAGAATTGGTTGCTCCAGCGTGACCAATTCTGTCATATGCCTTTGTTGCGGGAGATCCAGGAGAATAATCCTAATGATTTCAGGAATTTTCTCCGGATGACGGACCCCGTTTTTCACCGTCTGTTGGCTTTGCTGTCCCCTTATATTACGAAGCAGGACACCTGCATGCGGCAAGCCATCACTACCGAGCAGAGGCTCGTCGCCACTAGGGATGAGCTTCATGTTTGAATCGAACGCATGTTCGACTTGAACATCGTGTGTTCGGTCGTTCGCTGAATTACAAACGTTATGGGCCGTTCGCGCCAAATTCGATTGACGCGTCACGGCCCATAATTCACTGCGGCATCGCAGTGCATTGCTGGCTGATGATTGGCCAAGCATGCACTATGACCCGCATGCTTGGCCAATCACAGCGCTGTGTGTACAGAGAGACGTAATTGGCCAAAGCCAGGGAGGCTTTGGCCAATTATGGCTCAGGGTGTTTAGTACACGCCCCACACTATATCAGGCCACCTGCACGTCGGCCTGTGTAGTGTGTTGCGGTGGAGAGAGATAGATAGACAGAGAGACAGTGTTATTTGATTTAAGTTAGATAGAGTAGGCAGGTCGAGTCAGTTAGCTGCACTTGCAGTGTATTGTGTATATATATGCATCCCAGATGTTGTGTGTATATACACATATATATATACACACTGTATTCAGTTTAGCTAGATCCTGTTCTACTCTTCCTAACATACTGACAGGCGGGCAGGTGTTTTTACAGTATTTCCAGTTACTGTACTGTGTACCTTGCACAGTTGCACCTACAGTATAGCTTCCTGAAGCCAGGTGCTTGTGTAGGCTCTTGACGTATTTCCAGTTACTGTACTGTGTACCCTGCACAGTTGCACCTACAGTATAGCTACCTGAAGCCAGGTGCTTGTGTAGGCTCTTGACGTATTTCCAGTTACTGTACTGTGTACCCTGCACAGTTGCACCTACAGTATAGCTACCTGAAGCCAGGTGCTTGTGTAGGCTCTTAACGTATTTCCAGTTACTGTACTGTGTACCCTGCCCAGTTGCACCTACAGTATAGCTACCTAAAGCCAGGTGCTTGTGTAGGCTCTTGATGTATTTCCAGTTACTGTACTGTGTACCCTGCACAGTTGCACCTACAGTATAGCTACCTGAAGCCAGGTGCTTGTGTAGGCTCTTGACGTATTTCCAGTTACTGTACTGTGTACCCTGCACAGTTGCACCTACAGTATAGCTACCTGAAGCCAGGTGCTTGTGTAGGCTCTTAATGTATTTCCAGTTACTGTACTGTGTACCCTGCACAGTTGCACCTACAGTTAAGCTACCTGAAGCCAGGTGCTTGTGTAGGCTCTTGATATATTTCCAGTTACTGTACTGTGTACCCTGCACAGTTGCACCTACAGTATAGCTACCTGAAGACAAGTGCTTGTGTGGGCTCTTGACGTATTTCCAGTTACTGTACTGTATAGCTACCTGAAGACAAGTGCTTGTGTGGGCTCTTGACGTATTTCCAGTTACTGTACTGTGTACCCTGCACAGTTGCACCTACAGTATAGCTACCTGAAGACAAGTGCAGGTGTTCTCATACTAATAATACTACAGGCAGGCAGTTGATTATGCTAGCTGCAGTATAATCGGTGTATATATACATCCCAGTTTTGTGCAGCTACATCTCACTGCAGGCCAACAGTATGTCTGGAAGGCCAACAAGGAGAGGCAGACAGTCACAAGCCAATAAAAGAGGGCAAGCAGACTCTGTGTCTACAGGCAACAGTGCTGGTCGTGGACACGGTGCATCCTCACCAGCCTTTTTTTCAGCAGCTGGCCGTGTTGAGCCGCAACATGCGGAAGACTTGGTCGAGTGGATGACCAGGCCGTCCTCATCCTCCTCATCCTCTCTCACCCAGGCTTAGGGTACTTTGTCTGGAAAAGCAGCTGCCAACGTGGCCTCTTCCCTCGGCTCAATGGCATCAGTGACTCCTTCCCTAGCCCCACCATGTCCTCCTGAGGAGTCCCCCGAACTGTTTGACCACAGTGTTGGGTACATGCTCCAGGAGGATGCCCAGTGTTTTGAAGGCTCCGATGATGGTACTCAGCTAGAGGAAGGCAGTAACGTGAGCCCAGACAGAGGGGGTGCCCAAGAAAGACAGCAATCTGGCAGTCATGTTCCCCCTGCTGCAGCATACTGCCAGGTTTGCTCCAGTGATGAGGAGGGAGGGGATGATGAGGTCACTGACTCCACGTGGGTGCCTGATAGGAGAGAGGAGGAGGAGGCACATCACCAATGAGGCAGGATGCCCTCCAGGGGCCAGCCTAAGGGCACCTCACTGACTGCATCACACCGCAGAGCTCCACACGTGCAGGGCGCTGCTGTCTCTGCACGTTATTCCAAAAGTTCTTTGGTGTGGGCCTTTTTTGAGATGAGTGTATCAGATCCCACCACTGCTATTTGCAACATACGTCTCAAGCGTATCTCGCGTGGCCAAAACATCTCCCGCTTGGGCACCACATGCTTGACCAGACATATGTTGACCTGCCATGCAGTTCATTGGCAAGTGTACCTAAAAGACCCACACCAAAGAACAAAGAGAACCTCTCCTTGCTCCTCATCAGCTGGGATCCCCAACCCCACTATACCTTCAGTCCTCTCTGAGACCTGCACTGAGAGGAATGAAGGTGTAGAATTAGGTGTGTTACAGCCAAATACTTGCGGGCAATCTGCTATCGGTACACCAACGTCAGATTTCCCTGCCCTAGCTGCTGCACCGCCGAAAGAAGTTCACTCCCAGTCATCCACATGCCCAGCGGTTGAATGCTAGCTTGGCAAAATTGCTAGAACTTCAACTGCTACCTTTTCAGTTGGTAGACTCTGCCCCCTTCCGTGAGTTTGTGGAATGTGCGGTTCCTTAGTGACAGGTTCCCAAACGCCACTTTTTCTCACGGAAGGCGATTCCGGCTCTCTACCGGCATGTGGAAGGCAATGTCTTGGCCTCGCTGGACAGGGCGGTCAGCGGTAAGCTGCATATTACCGCTGACTCATGGTCCAGCAGGCATGGACAGGGAAGTTACCTAAGTTTCACGGCGCATTGGGTGACTCTGCTGGCAGCTGGGAAGGATGCAGGACAAGGTGCAGTAGTGTTGGAGGTTGTTCTGCCACCACGCCTCCAAAATGTCACTACTGGTGATTCTGACACACCTTTCTCCTCCACCCCCTCCTCTTCTTCTTCCTCCATGGCCTCTTCCTGTGCTTTGTCCTCGGAACCAGCGGTGCTCCGTAGGCGTTCCGGGGGCTACGCAAGTACGCAGGCCAAAATATGCCATGCGGTGCTTGAGCTGGTGTGCTTGGGGGACAGGAGCCACACTGGGGCAGAGATTCTGTCAGCTCTGCAGGGGCAGGTTCAGAGGTGGTTGACGCCATGCCAACTTAAGCCAGGAATGGTGGTTTGCGACAATGGCACCAACCTCCTCTCCACCCTCCGACAGGGACAACTGACCCATGTGCCCTGTTTGGCTCATGTCCTTAACTTGGTGGTGCAGCGGTTCTTGGGCAGGTACCCGGGGGTTACAGGATGTCCTGAGGCAGGCCAGGAAAGTCTGTGCATTTCTGCCAGTCATATAATGCCAGTGCTCGGCTGACAGACCTCCAAAAGGAATTTAACCTGCCCAAGAACTGCCTAATCTGTGACATGCCCACCAGGTGGAACTCAACCTTGGCTATGCTGCAGCGGCTGCACACGCAGCAGAGGGCCATCAATGAGTACCTGTGCGTCTATGGCACCAGGACAGGGTCAGGGGAGCTTGTTTTTTTTCCCCATGCCAGTGGGCCATGATCAGGGATGCATGCACTGTCCTGTCACCATTTGAGGAGGCCACGAGGATGGTGAGCAGTGACAGTGCATGCATCAGTGACACTGTCCCCCTTGTCCACCTGTTGGAGCACACGCTGCATGGAATAATGGACAGGGCACTTGAGGCAAAACAGAGGCAGGAAGAGGAGGACTTCCTTAGCTCTCAAGGCCTCCTTTATCCAGACAGTGTTCCTGCATGCCTGCCAATCACACAGGAAGAGGACGAGGAGGAGGAGGAGGAGGATTGTGTCAGCATGGAGGTGGAGCCTGGCACTCAGCATCAGAAGCAGTCTTTAAGGGATCATTTACAGTCCCAAGAAACCCATGGACTTGTACGTGGCTAGGAGGAGGTGGCTGTGGATCATGTCGTCCTTAGTGACCCAGAGAACTCTGGACCGAATGCCTCAGCAAACCTACGCTGCATGGCCTCCCTGATCCTGCAAAGCCTGCAGAAGGATCCTCGTATTCATGGTATCAAGGAGAGGGATCGTTACTGGCTGGCAACCCTCCTTGATCCACGTTACAGGTTGCAGACCTTATCTTGCTGTCGCAGAGGGAGTAGAGGATGAAACATCTTCGGGAGGCCTTGCAGAAAGGTCTGTGCAATGCGTTCCCAGAGACTGGGAGGTTACAAACTCCTGTTCCTGGATAACGTGTTGCCGAGGCTTCGGTCAGTCAAAGAAGGAGCGGTGGAGAAGGTGGCCGTCTGACCGATGCGTTCAGACAATTTTTTAGTCCGCAGCCCCAAGGTATGATCGGTTCCAGCAACCATCGCCAGCGTCTGTTTTACATGGTGCAGGAATACCTAGGGGCAAGATCTGACTTGGACACCTTTCCCACCAATCCTCTGTGTTACTGGGTCTTGAGGATGGATCACTGGCCAGAGCTTGCACAGTATGCAATTGAGCTACTGGCCTGTCCTGCATCCAGCGTTCTTTCGGAACGCACATTCAGTGCTGCTGGAGGCTTTGTAACCAATCACAGGCTGCACCTGTCCACCGACTTGGTCGATCGACTGACCTTCATAAAAATGAATCAGTCTTGGATCACCACCAGATACCAAGCACCTGATGCTGATGTAACCGAATAAATTTTTTTTGAAATGTCAGATCCCTTCAAGACTGCCTATGCTGATGCTGAGTGAGTACCCTGTTATGCTGAGTGACTATCCTCTTCCTCCTCAATGATCATGCTGATAGCTTGTAAAAATATTTTTGTTTCTGGGCGCCGCCACCAGTGGCTAAGGCCCAATTTTTCAGCCCCTGTTAAACAGGGACGTGTAATTACAATTTTCGATGCAATTCTTTGCAGCAGGGCTCGTTCCTGAGCTCCAACTAAAGTATCTGTGAGGGGTTGCAGTGTTGTGGCACCAGTGCCTAAGTACCAATTTTTCAGCCCCTGTTTAACAGGGGCGTGTAATTACAATTTTTGATGCAATTCTTTGCAGCAGGGCTCGTTCCTGCGCTCCAACTAGAGTATCTGTGAGGGGTTGCAGTGTTGTGGCACCAGTGCCTAAGGCCCAATTTTTCTGTCCCTGTTCAACAGGGACATGTACTTACAATTCTTGATCTAATATTTCACAGCAGGGCCCGCTCCAGCGCCCACCAAGAGTAACTGTGAGGACTTACAGTATTGTGGCACCAGCACCACCACCATCACCAAAGGCCCTATTTTTCTGCCCCTGTTCGACAGGGGCATGTAATTACAATTCTTGATGTAATATTTTACAGTGTTGTGGCAACACCAACACCTAAGGCCACAATTTACTTACAAACGACTCCTACTTGCAAACGGAAGGAGACAACAGATGAAATCTACCCCTAGGAAGGGAAATTCTCTCCTGTAAGAGTTAATATGGGAAAAACGCTTTTCCTTTCCACTGATGCTTTTTCACCAATCCTTGTTTCACTAAAAACCCCCAAATTTTCTAAAAACATTTGTCATTGGGACCAGAAAGTGAGGTGAAATCTTCTGAAGAGGAGCACAGACAGCAAAACAAATGTCACAGGGGTGATAACCCTTCCCTATGTTTTCCAAAAAGCTTAAAAATAGATTTTTTGGCTGGAGCTACACTTTAAAAATGTACCAGTTCAAAATTACAAACAGATTCTACTTAACCACTTCAGCCCCGGAAGGATTTACCCCCTTCCTGACCAGAGCACTTTTTACAATTTGGCACTGCGTCGCTTTAACTGCTAATTGCGCGGTCATGCAATGCTGTAACCAAACGAAATTTGCGTCCTTTTCTTCCCACAAATAGAGCTTTCTTTTGATGGTATTTGATCACCTCTGCCGTTTTTATTTTTTGCGCTATACACGGAAAAAGACCGAAAATTTTGAAAAAAAATGATATTTTCTACTTTTTGTTCTAAAAAAAATCCAATAAACTCAATTTTAGTCATACATTTAGGCCAAAATGTATTTGGCCACATGTCTTTGGTAAAAAAAATGTCAATAAGTGTATATTTATTGGTTTGCGCAAAAGTTATAGCACCTACAAACTAGGGTACATTTTCTGGAATTTACACAGTCTTTAATTTATGACTGCCTATGTCATTTCTTGAGGTGCTAAAATGACAGGGCAGTACAAAACCCCCACAAATGACCCCATTTTGGAAAGTAGACACCCCAAGGAAATTGCTGAGAGGCATGTTGAGCCCATTGAATATTCATTTTTTTTGTCCCAAGTGATTGAATAATGAAAAAAAAAAAAAAAAAAAAATTACAAAAAGTTGTCACTAAATGATATATTGCTCACACAGGCCATGGGCATATGTGGAATTGCACCCCAAAATACATTTAGCTGCTTCTCCTGAGTATGGGGATACCACATGTGTGGGACTTTTTGGGAGCCTAGCCGCATACAGGGCCCCGAAAACCAATCACTGCCTTCAGGATTTCTAAGGGCGTACATTTTTGATTTTACTCCTCACTACCTATCACAGTTTTGAAGGCCATAAAATGCCCAGATGGCACAAACCTCCCCCAAATGACCCCATTTTGGAAAGTAGACACCCCAAGCTATTTGCTGAGAGGCATGTTGAGTCCATGGAATATTTTATATTTTGACACAAGTTGCGGGAAAGTGACAATTTATTTTTTTATTTTTTTTTTTTTTGCACAAAGTTGTCACTAAATGATATATTGCTCACACAGGTCATGGGCATATGTGGAATTGCACCCCAAAATACATTCTGCTGCTTCTCTTGAGTACGGGGATACCACATGTGTGGGACTTTTTAGGAGCCTAGCCGCGTACGGGACCCCGAAAACCAATCACCGCCTTCAGGATTTCTAAGGGTGTACATTTTTGATTTCACTCTTCACTGCCTATCACAGTTTCGGAGGCCATGGAATGCCCAGGTGGCACAAACCCCCCCAAATGACCCCATTTTGGAAAGTAGACACCCCAAGCTATTTGCTGAGAGGCATGGTGAGTATTTTGCAGCTCTCATTTGTTTTTGAAAATGAAGAAAGACAAAAAAAAAAATTTTTTTTTTCTTTTTTTAATTTTCAAAACTTTGTGACAAAAAGTGAGGTCTGCAAAATACTCACTATACCTCTCAGCAAATAGCTTGGGGTGTCTACTTTCCAAAATGGGGTCATTTGGGGGGGGTTTGTGCCACCTGGGCATTCCATGGCCTCCGAGACTGTGATAGGCAGTGAAGAGTGAAATCAAAAATTTACGCCCTTAGAAAGCCTGAAGGCGGTGCTTGGTTTTCGGGGTCCCATACGTGGCTAGGCTCCCAAAAAGTCTCACACATGTGGTATCCCCGTACTCAGGAGAAGCAACAGAATGTATTTTGGGGTGTAATTTCACATATTCCCATGGCATGTTTGAGCAATATATAATTTAGTGACAACTTTGTGTAAAAAAAAAAAAAAAAAAAAATAATTTGTCTCTTTCCCGCAACTTGTGTCACAATATAAAATATTCCATGGACTCGACATGCCTCTCAGCAAATAGCTTGGGGTGTCTACTTTCCAAAATGGGGTCATTTGGGGGGGTTTGAACTGTCCTGGCATTTTATGCACAACATTTAGAAGCTTATGTCACACATCACCCACTCTTCTAACCACTTGAAGACAAAGCCCTTTCTGACACTTTTTGATTACATGAAAAAATTATTTTTTTTTTGCAAGAAAATTACTTTGAACCCCCACACATTATATATTTTTTTAAAGCAAATGCCCTACAGATTAAAATGGTGGGTGTTTCATTTTTTTTTTCACACAGTATTTGCGCAGCGATTTTTCAAACGCATTTTTTGGGGAAAAAACACACTTTTTTACATTTTAATGCACTAAAACACACTATATTGCCCAAATATTTGATGAAATAAAAAAGATGATCTTAGGCCGAGTACATGGATACCAAACATGACATGCTTTACAATTGCGCACAAACGTGCAGTGACAACAAAATAAATACATTTTTAAAAGCCTTTAAAAGCCTTTACAGGTTACCACTTTAGATTTACAGAGGAGGTCTACTGCTAAAATTACTGCCCTCGATCTGACCGTCGCGGTGATACCTCACATGAATGGTGCAATTGCTGTTTACATTTGACGCCAGACCGACGCTTGCGTTCGCCTTAGTGCAAGAGCAGGGGGGACAGGGGTGCTTTTTTTTTTTTTTTTTTTTTTCTTTATTATTTTTTTGCTTTTTTATCTTATTTTAAAACTGTTCCTTTCATTTTTTTTTTTTTTTAATCATTTTTATTGTTATCTCAGGGAATGTAAATATCCCCTATGATAGCAATAGGTAGTGACAGGTACTCTTTTTTGAAAAAATTGGGGTCTATTAGACCCTAGATTTCTCCTCTGCCCTCAAAGCATCTGACCACACCAAGATCGGTATGATAAAATGCTTTCCCAATTTCCCAATGGCGCTATTTACATCCGGCGAAATCTAAGTCATAAAATGCTCGTAGCTTCCGGTTTCTTAGGCCATAGAGATGTTTGGAGCCACTCTGGTCTCTGATCAGCTCTATGGTCAGCTGGTTGAATCACCAGCTGCATTCTCAGGTTCCCTGTTGAGACAGGAGAGCCAGAGAAAAACACGGAAGACGGTGGGGGGGGGGGGCATTCTCTCCCACTGCTTGTAAAAGCAGTCTAGAGGCTAATTAGCCGCTAGGATTGCTTTTACATGAAAGCCGACCGCTGGCTGAAAAGAATGATACCAAGATGATACCTAAACCTGCAGGCATCATTCTGGTATAACCACTCAAAGTCGTGAATGGCGTACCTGAAGACAAAAAAATGGTTAACAATAAAGCACAGTAAACGGTAAAGTATAAAAAATTGCAGACCTGAAAAGCAAACATGATAAAACATAATAACAATAAAACATTGCAGAATAGAATACAGTAAAAAAGAGCAGAACAATAGAGAGAATAGAGAGAGAGAGAGAGAATAGAGAGAGAACAATAAAACTACAACTATTATTTTTTATTTTATATTTTTGTTTGTGTTTTTTTTTTTTTTACACTTTTTTTGTAACTGTAACTTTTATAACTGTAACCGGTTCCAGGTTCGGGTCTCTCAAAATGCGATGGCATCTTGGGAGACCCTGTGAAAGTGTGTCCTAGTCTGTGCAATGCTGTACCCTACGCTAATACTCAACTAGTGAATGGTAGCGTTCAAAACATTCACCAATGCAAAGACCAGGATTGTCAGGACAGGAGGGACAATAATAGCGGGTGTCACGCCTATATCCGCACTTGCTGCAGACACAACATCTTTTTTGGGGGGGTTCGTTGGGTAGGGGTACTCGGGAGGACATAAAAATGCCTCTCATGCAGCCGACTGCATTTGGTTGGGGATGTGAATGGGGGAAGTACGGGCGCTGCAGAAGTGGTGGGTTCCCAATTAGGATTGGCGAATGCAGCAGGAAGGGCACTATGGGCATGACGGGCCTGTGTTTGTCTTCTTGGTGGCAGCGGGACACTATTTGTGCTTGCCACCTCACCAGCTTGAACTGCACTTATGGGACTCGCCACGTCACCAAGTGTTACTGCAGTGCTGGTTTGACTACGACCGGGGTGTACTAGGCCGCTGGCGCTTGCCAGTTCACCAAAACGCTACCAAAAAAACTGTTAACGATCGCAGGGATCAGGCCTGACTCTGCGAACGCTGCAGTTATGCATTTAGTGTTTTGTAAGTGACAGTGATCGATCGATACTGCACTTGGGTGGGCTGGGCTGGGCCGGGCGGAGGGGCAAAACGCAGGTGCTAGCAGGTATCTGGGTTGATCCCGCTAACACTGCGTTTTTGGGAACCCTAAACTGCTGGGGACGCCAGTATAGATCTGATCGGATCAGATATTGATCAGTTCAGATACTATACCACTAAGGGAGGTGTACGGTGCGTGCGTGGGTGTTAGCGCTACTGGCACTAACCTGACGCTGCCTGGGGCTGGTGCTTGCCAGTTCACCAAAACGCTACCAAAAAAAACTGTTAGCGATCGCAGGGATCAGGCCTGACTCTGCGAACGCTGCAGTTATGCGTTTAGTGTTTTGTAAGTGACAGTGATCGATCGATACTGCACTTGGGTGGGCTGGGCTGGGCCGGGCGGAGGGGCAAAACACAGGTGCTAGCAGGTATCTGGGTTGATCCCGCTAACACTGCGTTTTTGGGAACCCTAAACTGCTGGGGACGCTAGTATAGATCTGATCGGATCAGATATTAATCCGTTCAGATACTATACACTAAGGGAGGTGTACGGTGCGTGCGTGGGTGTTAGCGGTACTGGCACTAACCTGACGCTGCCTGGGGCTGGTGCTTGCCATTTCACCAAAATGCTACCAAAAAAACTGTTAGCGATCGCAGGGATCAGGCCTGACTCTGCGAACGCTGCAGTTATGCGTTTAGTGTTTTGTAAGTGACAGTGATCGATCGATACTGCACTTGGGTGGGCTGGGCCGAGCTGGGCGGAGGGGCAAAATGCAGGTGCTAGCAGGTATCTGGGCTGATCCCGCTAACACTGTGTTTTTGGGAACCCTAAACTGCTGGGGACGCTAGTATAGATCTGATCGGATCAGATATTGATCTGTACAGATAATATACCACTAAGGGAGGCGTATGCTGCGTGCGTGGGTGTTAGCGGTACTGGCGCTAATCTGACGCTGCCTGGGGCGACGCATATCACCGTCGGGTGATCAGGGGGCTAAATCTTTATTCGGTAATAAACGGCGGGTGCCCTGACACTATAAAAAATAAACAAACTAACCAGCGTCACCCGTAACACTTATACGGTGATCAGTGGTGAAAGGGTTAACTAGGGGGCAATCAAGGGGTTAAAACATTTATTAGGTAGTATATGGGGGTCCCTGTCGCTATAAAACGCTGACGGTGAACCTAAATATTTACGTCCCTAACTAGCGTCACCAGCGACACTAATACAGCGATCAGAAAAATGATCGCTTAGCGACACTGGTGACAGGGGGTGATCAAGGGGTTAAAACTTTATTAGGGGGGGTTAGGGGGGTACCCTAGACCTACAGGGGGCCTAACACTCACTGCCCTAACACTGTAACTGTCACAAACTGACACCATGCAGTAATCAGAAAAAAAAAAAAAAAAAAAAAACCTGCTTGGTGTCAGTTTGTGACAGGGGGGGGTGATTGGGGGGGGGATCGGGGGGCGATCGGGGGGGGGATCGGGGTGTTTTGTGTGCCTGGCATGTTCTACTGTGTGTGTGTGTGTTGTGCACTTACATTGCAGTCTTCTCTCCTCGGCCCGGAACGGAAAATACCGAGCCGAGGAGAGATGACATCATTTCCTCTGCCTCTGTGTACAATACAGAGGCAGGGAAATGATGCCATTGGCTGAGAGCGATCGCGAGGGGGGGGCCACGAATGGATGGCCTCCCCCTCACCTCCGATCGCCGGAGAAGATTTGCCGACCGCCGCAGGCACCGGGGGGGGGGTCCGATCGGACCCCCCACCCGCGGGCAGGCAAGGACGTACATACACGTCCTTTTGCCTGCCCGTGCCATTCTGCCGACGTATATAGTCGTGCGGCGGTCGGCAAGTGGTTAACCTACAGTCCCTGTCTTGTTTGCACCACCTGTATACTGCTGTTTAGAGTATATAGGGCCTGGGTGCCCCACGCCTTTTTTTTAATTTGGGTGCGGAGTTCCCCTTAATATCCATACAAGACCCAAAGGGCCTGGACATACGGGGGTGGGGGGGTACCCATGCCATTTGTCTCACTGATATTTATCCATATTGTCGGGACCTGACATTACATTAAAGCCGCAAGCAGTTTTAAATGACTTTTATCCCTTTTAAAATGTCATTTCGTGCAGGGACTGTTCTAAGCACAGGAAACATACGCCACTTTACAGGCATACTATAGACACCCCCCAGGTACGATATTTAAAGAAATATTTTACTTTTTTTTTTCACTTTAACCATCATTAAAATCACTGCTCCTGAAAAAACTGACGTTTTTAAAACTTTTTTTGCATTGATACGTGTCCCCTGGGGCAGGACCCGGGTCCCCAAACCCTTTTTAGGACAATATCTTGCAAATTAGCCTTTAAAATTAGCACTTTTGATTTTGAACGTTCGAGTCCCATAGACTTCAATGGGGTTCTAACATTCCTGCGAATTTTCGGTTCGTTCGCAGGTTCTGGTGCAAACCGGACCGGGGGGTGTTCAGCTCATCCCTAGTCACCAACTTGCGGTACTTGGCGACAGGGCGAAGTCTGCAGGACCTCAAGTTCTCCACAGGCATCTCCCCCCAGGCTCTGGGGATCATTAGTCCAGAGACCTGTTCTGCCATCATACAGGTCCTGCAGAAGGACTATATTAGGGTAAGTTTTCTCCTTTAACATCACATTCTATGTATTTAATGTATTGTATTTCTTTCATCATTCCCTAATTACCATGATTGTAATATACTGTGAATGTCCTCTTTGTCCTCATGCATGCTGTAAGCTTTTAATGCTCCTTTTTTGTCCCTCATGCATATTTGCCTCCACTTACCTCCCCAGCATGCTATCCTGGGCCCATACACACCTAGCCTAGTCATTTAACAATGTATTTCGTCAGCTCCATAGTAGTGCTTTACCCCAAACACCCCCTAAAATGTGTACAAATGTTATTGACCTTAAATTCAGGCAGAGTGCCATAATCTTTTTTTTGGGGGGGTCCCAAACTCATCTGGAACCCCCCCCTAAAATTTTTACAATGGGCCATCAGAGGGGGTGAGGAATCTGATACGTGTACCTCATCTTTTTGTCTTTAAATACTCCTTAAAATAAATGTTATACTGATGTTGGCTAAGAATGTTTGTGTCTAATCTGCTTGCAATGTTATGTGCAAAAGTACTAATTTTATTTTTTCTGGTTTGACTCCACAGTTTCCTTCAACGCCACAGGAATGGCAGACTGTGGCCTCCCAGTTTGCAGAGCGGTGGGACTTTCCCAACTGCGGAGGGGCAATCGATGGGAAACATGTCCACATCATCCAACCACCCCACTCGGGGTCATACTATTTTAACTATAAAGGGTTTCAATGTATCTTGTTGATGGCGGTAGTGTCGGCGACATATGAGTTTTTATATGTGGACGTGGGAAAGAATGGCCGGATGTCGGATGGTGGAGTCTTTGCCCAGACCGAGTTCTACCGACGTCTCCAGAGTGGTGGCTTGGGATTGTCACCTGCTGAAGAGAACGTGGAAGGACTCCCATTTGTGTTTGTCGCAGATAAAGCATTTGGTCTGGGTGAACATCTGATGAGGCCATTCCCCCAGAGGACCCTCACCCCGGAGAAGAGGGTTTTTAATTACCAGCTGGCCAGAGCCAGAAGAGTGGTGGAGAATGCGTTTGGTATATTAGCCAGCCGGTTCCGCCTATTCCTTGCGGCAATCAACATGGCGGAGTATAAACTGAATCACATAGTGCTAGCATGCTGTATTCTACATACCGTATATACTCGAGTATAAGCCGTCCCAAGTATAAGAGGCACCTAATTTACCACAAAAAACTGGGAAAACTTATTGACTCGAGTATAAGCCAAGGGTGAGAAATGTAGAAGCTACTGTAAGTGGAAAAGAAGGTCAACAATGCCCATCTGCAGCTGCATACCTCACTGTGTCTATTGCATGCCTCACTGTGTCTATTGCATACCTCACTGTGTCTATTGCAGCCTCCCTGTCCATTGCAGCCCCCCTGTGCAGATCTGCCTACCTCACTGTGTCCATTGCAGCCTACCTGTGCCGATCTGCAACCTCTATGTGTCCTCTCTGTGTCCATTGCAGCCTTCCTGTGTCTATTTGCAAGCTCTCTGTGTCCTCTCTGTGTCCATTGCAGCCTTCCTGTGCCGATCTGCAAGCTCTCTGTGTCCTCTTTGTGTCCATTGCAGCCTTCCTGTGCCATTCTGCAAGCTCTCTGTGTCCTTTCTGTGTCCATTGCAGCCTTCGTGTGCCGATATGCAAGCTCTCTGTGAGGGATTGCCGTTTAACCACTTGAGCCCCGGACCATTATGCTGCCTAAGGACCAGAGGTCTTTTTCCAATTTGGCACTGCGTCGCTTTAACTGCTAATTGCGCGGTCATGCAATGCTGTACCCAAACGAAATTTGCGTCCTTTTCTTCCCACAAATAGAGCTTTCTTTTGATGGTATTTGATCACCTCTGCAGTTTTTATTTTTTGCGCTATAAACGGAAAATACCGAAAATTTTGAAAAAAAATGATATTTTCTACTTTTTGTTATAAAAAAAATCCAATAAACTAAATTTTACTCATACATTTAGGCCAAAATGTATTCGGCCACATGTCTTTGGTAAAAAAAATGTCAATAAGCATATATTTATTGGTTTGCGCAAAAGTTATAGCGTCTACAAACTAGGGTTCATTTTCTGTAATTTACACAGCTTTTAGTTTATGACTGCCTATGTCATTTCTTGAGGTGCTAAAATGGCAGGGCAGTACAAACCCCCCCCAAATGACCCCATTTTGGAAAGTAGACACCCCAAGGAAATTGCTGAGAGGCATGTTGAACCCATTGAATATTTATTTTTTTTGTCCCAAGTGATTGAATAATGACAAAAAAAAAAAAATATTTACAAAAAGTTGTCACTAAATGATATATTGCTCACACAGGCCATGGGCCTATGTGGAATTGCACCCCAAAATACATTCAGCTGCTTCTCCTGAGTATGGGGATACCACATGTGTGGGACTTTTTGGGAGCTTAGCCGCGTACGGGGCCCAGAAAACCAAGCACCGCCTTCAGGATTTCTAAGGGTGTAAATTTTTGATTTCACTCTTCACTGCCTATCACAGTTTCAGAGGCCATGGAATGCCCAGGTGGCACAAAACACCCCCAAATGACCCCATTTTGGAAAGTAGACACCCCAAGCTATTTGCTGAGAGGCATATTGAGTCCATGGAATATTTTATATTTTGACACAAGTAGCGGGAAAGTGACACTTTTTTTTTTTTTTTTTTTTTGCACAAAGTTGTCACTAAATGATATATTGCTCACACAGGGCATGGGCATATGTGGAATTGCACCCCAAAATACATTTAGCTGCTTCTCCTGAGTATGGGGATACCACATGTGTGGGACTTTTTGGGAGCCTAGCCGCGTACGGGGCCCCGAAAACCAAGCACCGCCTTCAGGATTTCCAAGGGTGAAAATTTTTGATTTCACTCTTCACTGCCTATCACAGTTTCGGAGGCCATGGAATGCCCAGGTGGCACAAAACCCCCCCAAATGACCCCATTTTGGAAAGTAGACACCCCAAGCAATTTGCTGAGAGGCATGGTGAGTATTTTGCAGCTCTCATTTGTTTTTGAAAATGAAAAGAAGACAAGAAAAAACTTTTTTTTTTTTCTTTTTTCAATTTTCAAAACTTTGTGACAAAAAGTGAGGTCTGCAAAATACTCACTATACCTCTCAGCAAATAGCTTTGGGTGTCTACTTTCCAAAATGGGGTCATTTGGGGGGGTTTTGTGCCACCTGGGCTTTCCATGGCCTCCGAAACTGTGATAGGCAGTGAAGAGTGAAATCAAAAATTCACGCCCTTAGAAAGCCTGAAGGCGGTGCTTGGTTTTCGGGGTCCCGTACGCGGCTAGGCTCCCAAACAGTCTCACACATGTGGTATCCCCGTACTCAGGAGAAGCAGCAGAATGTATTTTGGGGTGTAATTTCACATATTCCCATGGCATGTTTGAGCAATATATCATTTAGTGACAACTTTTTGCAAAAAAAAAAAAAATAAAAAAAATTTGTCTCTTTCCCGCAACTTGTGTCGCAATATAAAATATTCCATGGACTCAACATGCCTCTCAGCAAATAGCTTGGGGTGTCTACTTTCCAAAATGGGGTCATTTGGGGGGGTTTTGAACTGTCCTGGCATTTTATGCACAACATTTAGAAGCTTATGTCACACATCACCAACTCTTCTAACCACTTGAAGACAAAGCCCTTTCTGACACTCATTGTTTACATGAAAAAGTTATTTTTTTTTTGCAAAAAAATTACTTTGAACCCCCAAACATTATATATTTTTTTTAAAGCAAATGCCCTACAGATTAAAATGGTGGGTGTTTCATTTTTTTTTTTCACACAGTATTTGCGCAGCGATTTTTCAAACGCATTTTTTTGGGGAAAAAACACACTTTTTTAAATTTTAATGCACTAAAACACACTATATTGCCCAAATGTTTGATGAAATAAAAAAGATGATCTTAGGCCGAGTACAAGGATACCAAACATGACATGCTTTAAAATTGCGCACAAACGTGCAGTGGCAACAAAATAAATGCATTTTTAAAAGCCTTTAAAAGCCTTTACAGGTTACCACTTTAGATTTACAGAGGAGGTCTACTGCAAAAATTACTGCCCTCGATCTGACCTTCTCGGCGATACCTCACATGCATGGTGCAATTGCTGTTTACGTTTGACGACAGACCGCCGTTTGCGTTCACCTTAGCGCGAAGGCAGGGGGCGACAGGGGTGCTTTTTTTTTTTTTTTTTTTTTTCTTTATTATTTTTTTGCTTTTTTATCTTATTTTTAAACTGTTCCTTTTCTTTTTTTTTTTTTTAATCATTTTTATTGCTATCTCGGGGAATGCAAATATTCCCTATGATAGCAATAGGTAGTGACAGGTACTCTTTTTTTGAAAAAATTGGGGTCTATTAGACCCTAGATCTCTAATCTGCCCTCAAAGCATCTGATGACACCAAGATCGGTGTGATAAAATGCTTCCCCAATTTCCCAATGGCGCTATTTACATCCGGCGAAATCTAAATCATAAAATGCTCGTAGCTTCCGGTTTCTTAGGCCATAGAGATGTTTGGAGCCACTCTGGTCTCTGATCAGCTCTATGGTCAGCTGGCTGAATCACCGGCTGCATTCTCAGGTTCCCTGTTGAGACAGGAGAGCCAGAGAAAAACACGGAAGACGGTGGGGGGGGGGCATCCCCCCCCCACGGCTTGTAAAAGCAGTCTAGAGGCTAATTAGCCACTAGGATTGCTTTTACATGAAAGCCGACCGCTGGCTGAAAAGAATGATACCAAGATGATACCTAAACCTGCAGGCATCATTCTGGTATAACCATTCAAAGTCGTGAATGGTGTACCTGAAGACAAAAAAATGGTTAACAATAAAGCACAGTAAACGGTAAAGTATAAAAAATTGCATACCTGAAAAGCAAACATGATAAAACATAATAACAATAAAACATTGCAGAATAGAATTCAGTAAAAAAGAGCAGAACAAGAGAGAGAGAATAGAGAGAGAGAGAACAATAAAACGACAACTATTTTTTTTTATTTTATATATATATTTTTTTTTTTACACTTTTTTTGTAACTGTAACTTTTATAACGGTAACCGGTTCCAGGTTCGGGTCTCTCAAAATGCGATGGCATCTTGGGAGACCCTGTGAAAGTGTGCCTAGTCTGTGCAATGCTGTACCCTACGCTAATACTCAACTAGTGTATGGTAGCGTTCAAAACATTCACCAATGCAAAGACCAGGATTGTCAGGACAGGAGGGACAATAATAGCAGGTGTCACGCATATATCCGCGCTTGCTGCAGAACCGACATCTTTTTTGGGGGTTCGTTGGGTAGGGGTACTCGGGAGGACATAAAGAAAATGCCTCTCATGCAGCCAACTGCATTTGGTTGGGGATGTGAATGGGGGAAGTACGGGCGCTGCAGAAGCGGTGGGTTCCCAATTAGGATTGGCGAATGCAGCAGGAAGAGCACTATGGGCACGACGGGCCTGTGTTTGTCTTCTTGGTGGCAGCGGGACACTACTTGTGCTTGCCACCTCACCAGCTTGAACTGCACTTATGGGACTCGCCACGTCACCAAGTGTTACTGCAGTGCTGGTTTGACTACGACCAGGGTGTACTAGGCCGCTGGCGCTTGCCAGTTCAATAAAAAGCTACCAAAAAAACTGTTAGCGATCGCAGGGATCAGGCCTGACTCTGCGAACGCTGCAGTTATGCGTTAAGTGTTTTGTAAGTGACAGTGATCGATCGATACTGCACTTGGGTGGGCTGGGCTTGGCGGAGGGGCAAAATGCAGGTGCTAGCAGGTATCTGGGCTGATCCCGCTAACACTGCGTTTTTGGGAACCCTAAACTGCTGGGGACGCCAGTATAGATCTGATCGGATCAGATATTGATCCGTTCAGATACTATACCACTAAGGGAGGTGTACGGTGCGTGCGTGGGTGTTAGCGGTACTGTCGCTAATCTGACGCTGCTTGGGGCTGGTGCTTGCCAGTTCACCAAAATACTACCAAAAAAACTGTTAGCGATCGCAGGGATCAGGCCTGTCTCTGCGAACGCTGCAGTTATGCGTTTAGTGTTTTGTAAGTGACAGTGATCGATGGATACTGCACTTGGGCTGGGCCGGGCGGAGGGGCAAAACGCAGGTGCTAGCAGGTATCTGGGCTGATCCCGCTAACACTGTGTTTTTGGGAACCCTAAACTGCTGGGGACGCTAGTATAGATCTGATCGGATCAGATATTGATCCGATCAGATACTATACCACTAAGGGAGGCGTAAGCTGCGTGCGTGGGTGTTAGCGGTACTGGCGCTAATCTGATGCTGCCTGGGGCGACGCATATCACCGCCGGGCGATCAGGGGGCTAAACCTTTATTCGGTAATAAACGGCGGGTGCCCTGACACTATAAAAAATAAACAAACTAACCAGCGTCACCCGTAACAGTTATACGGTGATCAGTGGTGAAAGGGTTAACTAGGGGGCAATCAAGGGGTTAAAACATTTATTAGATAGTATATGGGGGTCCCTGACGCTATAAAACGCTGACGGCGAACCTAAATATTTACCTCACTAACTAGCGTCACCAGCGACACTAATACAGCGATCAGAAAAATGATCGCTTAGCGACACTGGTGACAGGGGGTGATCAAGGGGTTAAAACTTTATTAGGGGGGGTTAGGGGGGTATCCTAGACCTACAGGGGGGTAATACTAACTGTCCCAACACTGTAACTGTCACAAACTGACACCAATGCAGTAATCAGAAAAAAAAAAAAAAAACTGCTGGTGTCAGTTTGTGACAGGGGGGGGTGATTGGGGGGGGGATCGGGGGGCGATCGGGGGGGGGGGATCGGGGTGTTTTGTGTGCCTGGCATGTTCTACTGTGTGTGTGTGTGTTGTGCACTCACATACCTGTCTTCTCTCCTCGGGCCGGAACGGAAATTACCGAGCCGAGGAGAGATGACATCATTTCCTTTGCTGCTGTTTAGCATACAGCAGCAAAGGAATGTTCTCATTGGCCGGCGGCGATCGCGAGGGGGGGGCCACGAACGGATGGCCTCCCCCTCATCTCCGATCACCGTGGGAGAAAAGACGACCGCCTCGGGCACCGGGGGGGGGGGTCCGATAGGACCTGAAGGGCCTGGTATGGATTTAGAGGGGGACCCCCACGCCATTTTTTGTTTTAATTTGGCGCAGGGTTTCCCTTAATATCCATACCAGACCTGAAGGGCCTGGTATGGAATTTCGGGGGAACCCCACACATTTTTTTTCTTAATTTTGGTTTTTTTCTTAATGCTGTTTTTATCAATGAACTTTTATGTGTATTCCCGGCCGACATTTCATTATAGCCGCGAGTAGTTTTATTTCTTAAGGGCCAGTTCACACCACATGCAGTCCAGTGCGTTTTTTTTTCTGCATCACAAACGCACGGAAAGTAGGTTATATGGTTTTCAATAGCATAGTTCACACCAGTGCTTGCAGTTCCAGTGTGTTTCCAGTTCCAGAAAAAAAGTAGAACATGCTGCATTTTTTATGCACTGAACTGTACTGGAACGCTGTAAAATGCATCAAAAATGCACTTGAATGCACCAAAAAAGCACTGCAACACACTTGTCCTTTTTTAAGGTTAAGAAAAAAGAGGGGGGAAACAAGCACTGGACTGCATCAAAAACGCACCAAAAACGCATCAAAAACGCGCATGCAGAAAAGCACCTGGAACGCGTCCGGACTGCGTTTCTATGGTGTGATCTGACCAGATCACACCATAGAAACGCAGTCCGGACGCAGTCCAGGTGCTTTTCTGCATGCGCGTTTTTGATGCATTTTTAATGCAGTCCAGTGCTTTTTTTCCCCCCTCTTTTTTCTTAACCTTAAATAAGGACAAGTACGTTCCAGTGCATTTTTGATGCGTTTTACAGCTTTCCAGTGCAGAAAAAATGCAGCACGTTCTACTTTTTTTTTTCTGGAACTGGAACGCACTGAAACTGCAAGCGCTGGTGTGAACTATGCAATTGGAAACCAAATAACCAAATTTCCATGCATTTTTGATGCATAAAATATGCACTGGACTGCATTGGTGTGAACTGGCCCTTAAGCAATTTGGCATATTTAAAGGCATTTATCCTTGTTTCGTTTTTGGGGTTGTCCAATTGGTGACATTGATATATGTCCCTTAGGGTGGGACCTGGGCCCCATACCCATTTTAAGGCCAATAACTAGAAGATAAGCCAGCCAAGTGGGGACTAGTAAAATTGCCAAGTCAGTTACCTTGAATTGCAATGGTATTTGTTGTATAACTTTTGCATATGTTAAGCTCTGTAGTTGCCCCCCTGGACTGGGGGGTGTTTTGTCCTATCTGTAATTTTGATGCATACCGGATGATGTGCTTAATTTTGGGCAGGGGGTGGCTTATTTTGTGCTAGCTGCATTTGGGTTGTTCTGGGCATGCTTTTGGTGATGCTTTTTGTGTGTGAACAGCACTTGGATGTTTCTGGGCATGCTCAGAGTGTGTTTTTCGGGTTAGTAATTTAAGGACATCCTTAACAGGTGTACCCACTTTGAAGTTCTCTCTACATTGGGTGAACTTGCATTTTGTGTGTTTCATGGACTGTCCATGTGTTTGCAATTGCCTCATTAGCACACAAACCTATGTTATATAAAGCTTGCAGATAGCATTCTTTATTTTGCCCTGAGAAGAGCCAAGATTGTGTGTGGCTGGGGCTGGCAAGAGAGTACATTTGGGTGTCCTTATCGAGTTTCTAACACATGTATTTTCTATTTGTATTTTGTTTGTTATGTTGTTGCAAAACAGATGTGTTTTTATGCAATTTATTTGTTACTTTGGTTTATTGTATTTTTTTGGGTGGTGGTTATTTTACCATGAAATCTTTTTTATGTTGGCTATTTTTGTTGTTTTTACGTTGTTCACTTTAAATTTAACTGTCTGTGCCACATTATTTTTAAAATTCTTTCTCAAGATGTGCCTAATGTTGTTTTAATCCTTAATAGATGTCCATTTGTGGGTGCACTCCTTTTAACTCCTGTTAATTTACACTGCAAAAGGGTCAAACCTCAAACATATTCTGTTAGTGTCTCAAATTAACATACATGTGTGTATTTTGCTTTCCTTGCTTCTTTTCCAAGTCGTGTGTGTGTGTGTGTGTGTGGTTTTTTTTTTTTTTTTTTTTGGATCAATAAAATTGTTTCAAATTTTTTGTGTTTTATGTGTGTTCTTTTCATGCAACAGATTTCCCAGCTGCAGCTTAACTAGGCTGATTGGCATGTCTTTGACAAATCCCTTTATTTTTTTTTTAAGTTACTTCCCTGGTGCCTTCATGGTAGCACATGCATGGATTGTGCGTATGCTGCCATGGATAGTGACCAGCAGCCTCAGTCCTCAAGTACCCCCCCCCCCCACAGGACCTGTTTAGGAAATTTATCTTATCTAAAATAGCTGTCCAAAATACAAAGCCATTGACTTTGATTTAACCACTTCAGCCCCGGAAGGATTTACCCCCTTCCTGACCAGAGCACTTTTTACAATTTGGCACTGCGTCGCTTTAACTGCTAATTGCGTTGTCATGCAATGCTGTACCCAAACAAAATTTGCGTCCTTTTCATCCCACAAATAGAGCTTTCTTTTGATGGTATTTGATCACCTCTGCGGTTTTATTTTTTTGTGCTATAAATGGAAAAAGACCGAAAATTTTGAAAAAAAATGATAGTCTCTACTTTTTGTTATAAAAAAAATCCAATAAGCTCAATTTTAGTCATACATTTAGGCCAAAATGTATTCGGCCACATGTCTTTGGTAAAAAAAATGTCAATACTCGTATATTTATTGGTTTGCGCAAAAGTTATAGCGTCTACAAACTAAGGTGCATTTTCTGGAATTTACACAGCTTTTAGTTTATGACTGCCTATGTCATTTCTTGAGGTGCTAAAATGGCAGGGCAGTACAAAACCCCCCCAAATGACCCCATTTTGGAAAGTAGACACCCCAAGGAAATTGCTGAGAGGCATGCTAAGCCCATTGAATATTATTTATTTTTGTACCAAGTGATTAAATAATGACAAAAAAAAAAATTTACAAAAAGTTGTCACTAAATGATATGTGGTATTGCACCTCAAAATACATTCAGCTGCTTCTCCTGAGTACGGGGATACCACATGTGTGGGACTTTTTGGGAGCCTAGTCGCGTACAGGGCCCTGAAAACTAATAACCGCCTTCAGGATTTCTAAGGGTGTAAATTTTTGATTTCACTTTTCACTCCTCACTACCTATCACAGTTTTGAAGGCCATAAAATGCCCAGATGGCACAACCCCCCCCCCCCCCATGACCCCATTTTGGAAAGTAGACACCCCAAGCTATTTGCTGAGAGGCATGTTGAGTCCATGGAATATTTTATATTTTTACACAAGTTGCGGGAAAGTGACAAATTTTTTTTTTTTTTTTTGCACAAAGTTGTCACTAAATAATATATTGCTCACACAGGCCATGGGCATATGTAGAATTGCACCACAAAATACATTTAGCTGCTTCTCCTGAGTATGGGGATACCACATGTGTGGGACTTTTTGGGAGCCCAGCCACGTACTGGGCCCCGAAAACCAATCACCGCCTTCAGGATTTCTAAGGGCGTAAATTTTTGATTTCACTCTTCACTGCTTATCACAGTTTCGGAGGCCATGGAATGCCCAGGTGGCACAACTCCCCCCCCCCCCCCCCCAAATGACCCCATTTTGGAAAGTAGACACCCCAAGCTATTTGCTGAGAGGCATGGTGAGTATTTTGCAGGTCTCATTTAAAAAAAAAATAAATAAAGACAAGAAAAAACATTTTTTTTTTCTTTTTTCAATTTTCAAAACTTTGTGCCAAAAAGTGAGGTCTGCAAAATACTCACTATACCTCTCAGCAAATAGCTTGGGGTCTCTACTTTCCAAAATAGGGTCAATTGGGGGGTTTTGTGCCACCTGGGCATTCCATGGCCTCCGAAACTGTGATAGGCAGTGAAGAGTGAATTAAAAAATTTACGCCCTTAGAAAGCCTGAAGGCGGTGCTTGGTTTTCGGGGTCCCTTACGCGGCTAGGCTCCCAAAAAGTCTCACACGTGTGGTATCCCCGTAGTCAGGAGAAGCAACAAAATGTATTTTGGGGTGTAATTTCACATATTCCCATGGCATGTTCGAGCAATATATCATTTAGTGACAACTTTGTGCAAAAAAAAAAAAAATTTCCTGCAACTTGTGTCACAATATAAAATATTCCATGGACTCGACATGCCTCTCAGCAAATAGCTTGCGGTGTCTACTTTCCAAAAAAATGGGGTCATTTGGGGGGTTTTGAACAGTCCTGGCATTTTATGCACAACATTTAGAAGCTGGTGTCACACATCACCAACTCTTCTAACCACTTGAAGACAAAGCCCTTTCTGACATTTTTGTTTACATGAAAAAAATTTTTTTTTTTTTTTTGCAAGAAAATTACTTTGAACCCCCAAACATTATATATTTTTTTAAAGCAAATGCCCTACAGATTAAAATGGTGGGTGTTTCATTTTTTTCACACAGTATTTGCGCATCAATTTTTCAAATGCATTTTTTTGGGAAAAACACACTTTTTTAAATTTTAATGCACTAAAACCTACTATATTGCCCAAATGTTTGATGAAATAAAAAAGATGATCTTAGGCTGAGTACATGGATACCAAACATGACATGCTTTAAAATTGCGCACAAACGTGCACTGGCGACAAACTAAATACATTTTTAAAAGCCTTTAAAAGCCTTTACAGGTTACCACTTTAGATTTACAGAGGAGGTCTACTGCTAAAATGACTGCCCTCGATCTGACCTTCGCAGTGATACCTCACATGCATGGTGCAATTGCTGTTTACATTTGACGCCAGACCGACGCTTGCGTTCGCCTTTGCGCGAGAGCAGGGGGGGACAGGGGTGCTTTTTTTTTTTTCTCTTTATTATTTTTTTGCTTTTTTATCTTATTTTTAAACTGTTCCTTTCATTTTTTTTTAATCATTTTTATTGTTATCTCAGGGAATGTAAATATCCCCTATGATAGCAAAAGGTACTCTTTTTTTTGTAAAAATTGGGGTCTAGAAAATTAGACCCTAGATCTCTCCTCTGCCCTCAAAGCATCTGACCACACCAAGATCGGTGTGATAAAATGCCTTCCCAATTTCCCAATGGCGCTGTTTATATCCGGCGAAATCTAAGTCATGAAATGCTCGTAGCTTTCGGTTTCTTAGGCCATAGATATGTTTGGAGCCACTCTGGTCTCTGATCAGCTCTATGGTCAGCTGGCTGAATCACTGGCTGCATTCTCAGGTTCCCTGTTGGGACAGGAGAGCCAGAGAAAAACATGGAAGACGGTGGGGGGGGGCATTCCCTCCCACTGCTTGTAAAAGCAGTCTAGAGGCTAATTAGCTGCTAGGATTGCTTTTACATGAAAGCCGACCGCTGGCTGAAAAGAATGATACCAAGATGATACCTAAACCTGCAGGCATCATTCTGGTATAACCACTACAAAGTCCAGCAACATACCAGTACGTTGCTGGTCCTTGGGCATATATTGTAATCTTTTTTTTTTTCATGCAGCCTGTGGGCTGAACGAAAAAAAGAGATTGATCGGTGGGTATGCCCACCATTAGAATACCTCCCTTCATCCACCCACTTCTAATGAGGGGCATATATGCACCATTTATATATGTCGAAGCATGGGGGCATCCTCCCGCAAAAGGTAGGAGCAAATCGCTCCTCCGCCCCTGCTGCCCCCATGCTTCGGCATATATCACCTCCGCTGGAGTCACGGCTTTATATATTGTGGGAGCAAACGCTGTTGCTGTCAGGATAAATAAATCCGCGCTGCAGCTGAATGGAGTACCTGAAGACAACAAAATGGTTAACAATAAAACACAGTAAACAGTAAAGTATAAAAAATTGCATACCTGAAAAGCAAACATGATAAAACATAATAACAATAAAACATTTCAGATAGAATAGAATACAGTAAAAAAGAGCAGAAGAATAGAGAGAGAATAGAGAGAGAGAGAGAGAGAGAGAGAACAATAAAACGACAACTATTTTTTTTTATTTCATATATTTTTTTGCGTTTTTTTTTTTTTTACACTTTTTTTTGTAACTGTAACTTTTGTAACTGTAACCGGTTCCAGGTTCGGGTCTCTCAAAATGCGATGGCATCTTGGGAGACCCTGTGTTAGTGTGCCTAGTCTGTTCAATGCTGTACGGTAATACTCAACTAGTGTATGGTAGCGTTCAAAACATTTACCAATGCAAAGACCAGGATTGTCAGGACAGGAGGGACAACAATAGCGGGTGTCACGCCTATATCTGCGCTTGCTGCAGACACGACATCTTTTTTGGGAGGGTTCGTTGGGTAGGGGTACTCGGGAGGACATAAAGAAAATACCTCTCATGCAGCCGACTGCATTTGGTTGGGGATGTGAATGGGGGAAGTACGGGTGCTGCAGAAGTGGTGGGTTCCCAATTAGGATTGGCGAATGCAGCAGGAAGGGCATTATGGGCATGACAGGCCTGTGTTTGTCTTCTTCTTGGTGGCAGCGGGACACTACTTGTGCTTGCCACCTCACCAGCTTGAACTGCCCTTATGGGACTCGCCACATCACCAAGTGTTACTGCAGTGCTGGTTTGACTACGACCGGGGTGTACTAGGCCGCTGGTGCTTGCCAGTTGACCAAAACGCTACCAAAAAACTGTTAGCGAAATGATCGCTTAGTGACACTGGCGACGGGGGGTGATCAAGGGGTTAAAACTTTATTAGGGGGGGGTTAGGGGGATATCCTAGACCTAAAGGGGGCTAACACTAACTGCCCTACCACACTAACTGTCACAAACTGACACCAATGCAGTAATCAGAAAAAAAAACTGCTTGGTGTCAGTGTGACGGGGGGGTAATTGGAGGGTGATCGGGGGGTGATGGGGTGTGTAAAGTATGCCTGGCGTGTTCTACTGTGTGTGTGTGTTGTGCACTCACTCGGATGTCTTCTCTCCTCGGCGCCTCTCACTTCCTCTGCTGCTGTTTACTATACAGCAGCAGAGGAAGGATTTCATTGGCTGGGAGAGATCGCGAGGGGGGGGGGCACGTATGGATGGCCTCCCCCTCACCTCTCATCGCTCCCGGACAGAAGGCGACCGCCTTGGGCACCGGGGGGGGGTCCGATTGGACTCCCCGCCCGCGGGAGGCAGATCACGTACAGGTATGTGATTTTGCCTGCCCGTGCCATTCTGCCGACGTATATCGTCGTGAGGCGGTCGGCAACTGGTTAAAGCACCTGTGCAAGATGAAGGAAAACCTGCAAACATGGCCTGTTGGAGGGAACTTGAGGACAGGGTTGAGACGCACTGAACTAAAATCAAGCTGAAGACAATCCTATTCTAATTGTGGACATTTGAGGGAAATCAAGATTTTTATTTTTTTTATTTTTTTTTAAGGTTGGGCTTTGTGTCCCTTTTCTTAAAAATGGCTTCACTTCCTGTCACATAGCCAAACAGGAAGTGAGAGTAAAACCCTAACAATATTTTTCCTTGGGGACACACAGGTCAATCTAACTAGTGCCCCCATTATGCAAATTGCACTCTAGCACTTTGTTGTGTACACCCCAAATTATTAGGTATTTTGGGGTTTATTAAAGGAAAATCCTTTCTGCTATACAAGTGTAGTTGATGAAAATCAGAGGGGAAGCACTGGTGATTTTATCATCCAATCATGTAGAGGCAAAGATGCTGTTTTTTTTTTCTTTTCCTTGCATGTTCCCCTTGGATCTCCAGCAACTGCACTTGTAAGTGCACTTGTAGTGCAAAGTGGATTTACCTTTTAGTAAATAAACCCCAAGATACATAATAATTTGGGATGTACATGGCAAAATGCTAGAGTGCAACTACCCGAATGGGGAAGCTATTTAGATTGGCCTGTGTGTCCCCAAGGACATACATTGGTGGGGTTTTACCCTCACTTCCTGTTTGGCTATGTGACAGGAAGTGAATAATTTTGAATGAGAAATTGGCAAAATTTGGGAGGTGTCTTCACCCTATCAGGGGTGTAGACATCCCCCAAAACTTCTAATCCCTCTGCAGTCTATCCCCAAGCAAAAATAAGAAAGGATTTTAATCAGTTTAACTTTGCAAAGACACATTCCTAAGTTCAATTGTGATGCATGTTAATGGCCCATTTAGACCTTTAATAGAAAGTCATCAGTTGCCTTTGATTTTAAACATTCTTTTTGGCCAGTCCTAGAGATCTGCATCTGTTTTTCTATTAACCACTTGGTGTCTGTGCTATAGCCAAAAGACGGCCACAGCGTGGACCTGAATTTCTGGGAGGCTGTCATAGGACGGGCTCCCCGTGTGCTCCCTGCAGGGCGCACTGAGTCACTGAGATTCGGGTGATCACAGATCGAAGTAAGGGCCGATCCCGGCCCCTTACCACGCGATTAGCTGTCAGCCAATGACAGCTGATCACATGATGTAAACTAAAGCTCAGTAATTGTTTATTTTTTCTCCTCACACTGACAGCATGAGGATACAAATAAAAGCTGATCACCGGCTTAGGTGCAAGGGAATTCTGCCTCATCTGTGCCCACCAGTACCACCTGCCACTGCCACCTATCAATGCCTACCAGTGGTCCCAAGCAGTGCTACCTATCAGTGTAACCAATCAGTGCCGCTTCATCAGCGTACATTAATGAAGGAGAAAAATTACCTGTTTGCAAAATTTAATATCAAAATATCCAAAAATATACAAAATTATTTATAAAAATCTGTCTTTTCTATTTTTTGAACAAAAGAAAAAAACCACAGAGAATGTTCTAGAAAAGAATGTTCTATTTGTGGGAACTTTAAAAAAAAAAAAAACAACATTTGGCTAAGTATGGCTGCGCAATTGTCATTCAAAATGCATCAGCGCTGAAAATTGGTCTGGACAGCAGGGGGGTTTAAGTGCCCAGTAAGCAAGTGGTTAATTTCCATGCCAAATATGGATTTCTGTAATAAAGATATGTGCCCGCTGTGTATACGGCATGTGCGCATGGGCGTAAGCAAGTCACACACATATGAACGGCACTCATTGTAAATCATAGGGTAGAACTTGTGATGCAACTTTTCAACCCCTAGTGGCATGACAAGTTGCAATAGTGGAAAACAAGCCGAAAAAGCACATTGTGTAAATCACGCAACTTTGGGGTTGAAATAGTGGAAACATAGCATTAGGCTAAAGTGGTAATAGGAAGATGCACTGTAAAAATTACTTCTAATTGTAGGAAATCAAACAGGCTCTTGCACTGAATCTAATTTATGGAAGATCTAACTGATTGGCCAGTGTATGGTGACCTTTAAAGATATGAAAAGTTGGCCTTAGGGTTCCCGCTGAGCAGGCAGATGACAGGTCTGTCTCTGCACACTGTGCAGGGACGGACCTGTCAGAGTGCCGCTGTCCTGGGGGATCGGATGGTGACGGAACATAGAGTCCGTCGTCACCCAATCAGATCCGCAGACGGATGGAAAAATAGGTTTTTCCTCCGTTACACTTTTTTGGATTGGAGTGGGTCAGATGTCAGCGGACATGTCACCACTGACATCTGACCCTCCATAGAGGTCTATGGAGTGTTCGTTCATGTGCGCAGGTTTGAGGCGGACCTGAAAGGTCCATCCGTGTGAAAGGGGCCTTAGGCCCCTTTTCACACTAGGGCGGTGAGGGCAGCAGCGGTAAAACGGCGCTATCTTTAGCGCTGCTTTACCTGCAGTATTCGGACGCTAGCGGTTTTAACCCCCGCTAGCAGCCGAAAAAGGGGTTTATATAAATCCGCCCGCAAAACACCACCGCAGCGGCGTTTTGCCGGCGGTATAGCCGTGCTGTCCCAGTGATTTCAGTGGGCAGGAGCAGTTTATACACCGCTCCTTCACCGCTCCAAAGGTGCTGCTAGCGGGAGTTTTTTTAGGCCCCTTTCACACTGGGGCGTTTTTAGGCGCTATAGACCCTAAAAAACGCCCTAAAGAAGCGGCTCCATTCACTCCAGTGAGGGCTTTCACACTGGAGCGGTGCGCTGGCAGGGCGTCAGAAAAAGTCCTGCCAGCAGCTTCTTTGGAGCGGTGAACTCACTGCTCCTCCCTATTGAAATCAATGGGGCAGCGCTGTGATACCGCCGGCAAAATGCCGCTCCAGCGGTGTTTTGCGGGCGGATTTAACCCCTTTTCGGCCGCTAGCAGGGGGGTTAAAACCGCCCCGCTAGCAGCCGAATAACGCCGCTAAAAGGACAGTAAACCACAGACGCCCCCACTGCCCCAGTGTGAAAGGGGCCGATTCACACTGGAGTGAATGGAGCCACTTCTTGAGGACGTTTTTCAGGCGCTATTTTTAGCGCTATAGCACCTGTAAAACGCCCCAGCCTTAGGCCCCTTTCACACTGACGGATAGAATTGTACTTTTAGCTGCATTTTCTACTGCAGCTAAACGCACACAATGCTTTTCTATGGCCCCATTCACACACTGTGTTTTGATTACATGTGGTTTGGTGCGGATAGAAAAAATAGAATTGACTGTGTCCAGGAGCGATTTAGCGCAGCTATCCGCACATAACCGCAGGTAATCGCAGCGCACTGTATCAGCTGCGGATAGCAGCGCCGGACTGGCTCGCTCATCAGGAAAGGAAAAAATTTTTTTTTCCTTTCCCAATGAGCGACAAGCACAGGGATCCGACTTGGATCCCCGCCAATGCCAGGCACTATGGTATGAATCTTGAGGGAGAACTCCACGCCAAATTTTACATAAAAAAACGGCATGGGTTCCCCCTCCGGGTGCATGCCAGGTCCTTCGGTCTGGTATGGATCTTAAGGGGAACCCCCTACGCCGAAAAAACGGCGTGGGGGGGTCTCCCCCAAAATCCATACCAGACCCTTATCCGAGCACGCAGCCCGGCCAGTCAGGAAAGGGGGTGGGGACGAGCGAGCGCCTCCCCCTCCTGAACTGTACCAGGCCGCATGCCCTCAACATGGGGGATGGGTGCTTTAGGGAAGGGGGGCACGCTGTGGCCCCCCCACCCCAAAGCACCTTGTCCCCATGTTGATGAGGACAAGGGCTTCTTCCCGACAACCCTGGCCGTTGGTTGTCGGGGTCTGCGGGCAGGGGGCTTATCAGAATCCGGGAGCCCCCTTTGATAAGGGGGCCCCCAGATCCTGGCCCCCCACCCTATGTGAATGAGTAGGGGTACATGGTACCCCTACCCATTCACCTGGGGGGAAAAAAGTGTCAAGAAAAAAAACACACTAGACAGGTTTTTAAAGTAATTTATTGGGCAGCTCCGGGGATCTTCTTCCGACTTCGGGGTCTCTTCCACGCTCTCCGGCCTCTTCTCCGCGCTCTCCGTATCTTCTCCCAGTCTCCGGTTCTTCTCCGTGCTCTCCGGATCTTCTCCGCACTCTCCGGTTCTTCTGCCGGGCTCCTCCGCTATCTTCTGCTCTTTTACCGCTCTTTTGCTAGCGATGGCCCGGTCTTCTCCCGCTGTCCGGTTCTTCTGTCGCTGTCCGGTTCTTTTCCGCTCTCCGGTTCTTCTGCTGGGCTCCTCCACTATCTTCTGCTCTTTTGCTAGCGGTGGCCCGGTCTTCAGTCGCTGTCCGGTATTTTCTGCCGGGCTCCCCCTCTATCTTCTTCCAGCTCTTTTTCTAGTGGTGGCCCAGTCTTCTGCTGCTGTCCGGTTCTTCTGTCGCTGTCCGGTATCTTCTGCCGGGTTCCCCCGCTATCTTCTTCCAGCTCTTTTGCTAGCGGTGGCTTGGTCTTCTTCTGCTGTCCGGTTCTTCTGTCGCTGTCTGGTATCTTCTGCCGGGCTCCCCCACTATCTTCTTCCAGCTCTTTTGCTAGCGGTGGCCCAGTCTTCTCTGTCGTCGTCGCCTTCTCCCCTCTTCTCTTCTTCCGATGTTGACACAACGCTCTCTCCCGCTGTAATGCCATCTGCGAGGTGTGCGGCGACTTATATAGGCATGGGGCGTGGTCACCGTGTGATGTCACCGGGTGACCCCGCCCTTTATGACGTCACAGTCCCAGCATGCCCTGGAAGAAGAGAAGAGGGGAGAAGATGACGACAAAGAAGACCGGGCCACCGCTAGCAAAAGAGCTTGAAGAAGATAGCTGGGGAGCCCGGCAGAAGATACCAGACAGTGACAGAAGAACCGGACAGCGGCAGAAGACCGGGCCACCGCTAGCAAAAGAGCTGGAAGAAGATAGTGGGGAGCCCGACAGAAGAACCGGACAGCGGCAGAAGACCGGGCCACCGCTAGCAAAAGAGCAGAAGATAGCGGAGGAGCCGACAGAAGAACCGGACAGCGGGAGAAGACCGGGCCACCGCTAGCAAAAGAGCAGAAGATAGCGGAGGAGCCCGGCAGAAGAACCAGAGAGTGGAAAAGAACCGGACAGCTGCAGAAGAACCAGACAGCGGGAGAAGACCGGGCCACCGCTAGCAAAAGAGCGGCAAAAGAGCAGAATATAGCGGAGGAGCCCGGCAGAAGAACCGGAGAGCGCGGAGAAGAACTGGAGACCGGGAGAAGATACGGAGAGCACGGAGAAGAGGCCGGAAAGCGTGGAAGAGACCCCCGAAGTCGGAAGAAGACCCCCGGAGCTGTCTAAAAAATTACTTTAAAAACCTGTCTAGTGTGTTTTTTTTTCTTGACACTTTTTTCCGCCCAGGGGAATGGGTAGGGGTACCATGTACCCCATACTCATTCACATAGGGTAGGGGGCCGGGGTTTGGGGGCCCTCTTATCAAAGGGGGCTCCTGGATTCTGAAAAGCCCCCCGCCCCCGACAACCAACGGCCAGGGTTTTTGGGAAGAGGCCCTTGTCCTCATCAACATGGGGACAAGGTGCTTTGGGGTGGGGGGCGCAGCGTGCCCCCCTTCCCCAAAGCACCCATCCCTCATGTTGAGGGCATGCGGCATGGTACGGTTCAGGAGGGGGGGGCGCTCGTTCGCTCATCCCCACCCCCTTTCCTGACCAGCCGGGCTGCATGCTTGGATAAGGGTCTGGTATGGATTTTGGGGGGACCCCCACGTCGTTTTTTCGGCGTAGAGGGTTCCCCTTACAATCCATACCAGACCGAAGGGCCTGGCATGCCCCCCGGAGGGGGAATCCATGGCAGTTTTTCTCACGCTGCTTTAATAGGAAGATGTTGTTTTTTATATTGCAGCGAGCGCGAGATGTACCTCGCCGAGAACCAGCGCGATGGGATTGCGCTGGAAACATTCTCGCAGGTAGGTACTACTGCGCCGATTCACACGCTCAATTAAGGATTTATCCGGCGTACCAATTAAGGTATGAACCGGCGCAGCACATTCATCTTAGTAAATGACCCCCACCGTGTGCATCTTCAAAATTTGACTTTTAAAATGTATTAAAACTTTAGGAAATTTCTCAAAAAAATTCTAAAATGGTGTCATTTTGTTGTTATTTAGATTCTCCCTAATACATCAATCATGTTCTTCACGTTTTTGTTCAACATCATTGGTTTTTTGCTTTATGATGTCTAAATCCCAACTACAGACCATTATGTCCTGTATTAGCATTTGTGCACTTTCACTGAAATGAGGAGATTGTTCTTCCACAACATGCACATCACCTAAAATCAAAAAGCATGCCATGTATTATAAATATGCAGGCATACATTTATTACCTGAAGCTGTGGTCTCAGACACTCACCTGTTGTGGTCACTATTTCAACCACGTCATCCACCTCTCCTTCCTCCACATCCTCAGGTTGTGGTGTTCCCCTTCTTTCCGAGGTGGGGGGTCCCTGGTGTCCTCAGACGTCCCGAAGTCTTTTCTCCCCTATGAGAATTAAACAAAAGGTATACTTAGCACACAGATATTTGAGGCCAGAAATAGGAATATGAAACATTGCTTGGAAGTATCGTACAATTGTCTGTTTTTGCAGAGTTCCAAGCTGAATGCATGATTTTTTCCCTTACCAAAGCTGGAATACTTACCTTTTTTGGACAACATTTACACATGGAAACACCCCTAGTATCCCCTGGAGCATCTGTGTGGAACACCCTAAAAAGTTTGTTCTGGTGTCCCACACTAGTGCTCCTGCGTCCAGATATGTAAACAGCTGCTGAGTGTCCTCTCCTTACATTAAACTGAATCAAGTATGCATTTCATTCTAGTTACAAACACATCTAGACAACAATGTACTAAACTTATTTTAATACAAATAGGCATGACCAAATGTAGTTAACCCTGTATCTGCAAAAAACATTGTATTATTAGTGGGCGAACGAACGATGTTTACTACGACTGATTACTGTGCCCATGCGCCTGAACGTTGCCATTTAAAACTGTACAACAGTAAAGAAAAGCACATGGAGCAGCATGCAAGTAATAATAATACTAGGAACACAGGACAAATACTTACTTTTTAGAAGCAGTTTCTTGATCCTTCTGTACTGATCCTGCTCCCTCAATTTCAGGTCTGACCAGCGTTTCCTCAATTGCTCCTTGGATCGTCGTACCCCAAAATTCCTGTGCAGACTTCTCACAACTTTAGACAAGATCTTGGCCTTTCTCACATTTGGGTTTAGGTAAGGTCCATACTTCCCGTCATAGTCGGCCCTCTTCAAGATGTCCACCATCTCCAGCATCTCTACAAAGGCCATATTTGAGGTCTTAAATCTCCTCCAGGATTGCAACGTTTCTGGCTCGGGGCTTTCCTCGTTGTTACTGGAATTACGCACCTGCGGTGTCTCCGCCATGTCCTCTCCCACTGCGCCAAAAGAGAAGGGGTGGGGAATATTCTAGAAAGAATGTCAGGGGCGGGCGACGCGTGCAGAGTTTCACAAACGCGCAGTGTATATAAAACGTAACACACATGCGTCGGACGTACAATCTGTGAGTGGAGGAAGTGTTGATCGTGAGAACGAAGGTAACATTTTAACTTGGGGCATCAGTGGCCTATACTTCTTCTAGATTGAGGCCTATATTGTGATAAGATTATGAGAGTTTAGCCTGACATTAGGGTTTTTCTCTTGTTTTTTGTGAATCCGTTCAAAAAGCCTGCGTTTATGAGCCAGTTTATCAATAGGTACAGGGAGCTGCCCAGATTGTGGCAAGTCAAACATAATTTATATTATAACAGACCAGCTAGGAAGGCAGCGCTGGAGAAACTTTTGGAATTTGTGAAGACGGAGGTCCCCAACGCAGACGGCGATTCTTTTGGACAGGAAAATTGGTAGCTTGAGGAGCACATACAAGAAAGAGCGTAATAAGGTCCTGGCATCCCAGAGGTCAGGAGCAGCAGCAGGGGACGTGTATGTACCCAGTCTGTGGTACTACAACAAAATGCGTTTTTTGGAAGACCAGACTGAAGTGAGGTCATCACTTTCCACACTTCCTTCCCCCCCAGCTGTGGCTTCCGAGGACCAACCTGGGCCTTCCATCCAGAAAGAAGTGGAGGAGCCCAGCTTGGGGCAGGTATAGTATTTTTCTACATATTTCTTGTCCTAAAATTAATGATGTTAACTAGATGTTATTATTGATAAGAAATTAATGATTGAACAAAAAGTGTTTTACATATCAATAGACAGTAGTGGCCAAAAATGATTGGGACAAGAATGAAAAATGCTGGGGTCAGAATGATAGTCTTTTCTATTTATTAACATTCAATTTGCAACAGTCATGAGCTGAAAATTGTGTGTGATTGATGAAGCAAAAACTAAAACTATGTCCCTTTTTTATATACAGGAAAGCCTCAGCCAGGATGAGGGTCTGGAATGTGGCAGCCAGGAGGTGGCAGGGGGAAGTGGCAGCCAGGAGGTGGCCGGGCCCAGTGGACTGACCCAATCCCAGGTCCCTCCCCTCCGCTTTCCACCCAAAAGGCCCAGGAAGGTGAGGAACATGGAGGAGGCAGCACTTGCCCTCATTCGGGATGCTCATGGGACCCTGAGAGCCCCCCCCAGCGCTATGGCTGCATAGAAGAAGTGAAAATGCAGGAAATGGAGGAGGGCCAATGCCTCATCTGTGAGAACATCATTTTACAGACCATAAATAAGGGGTTGTGGCCAACTGACAGAAAATACACAGCTTTCTGAGTTCGTCCATCCTCCTCCACCTCCTCCTCCTACACCCCCTCCTACTCCACCTCCTGCAACAACTCGATGAACAAAGCCACAGCGTGCAGGGAAGCGTGCAAGTAAGGCAAGAGTGTGATGGCCTGGGTTCAGTCTGGTCTGACAGAAGACGCAGGCTGTGGTAGTACCACAGCCTGGGGACATATATGTGATCTGCTGCTGTTCCTGATCTCTCGGAGTCCAGGACCAGATTGTGCTCCCTATTGTATGGAATCCTCAGGCTACCAATTTTCTTTTTCATATAGTTGATGTGTGCCCTGGGGTCCAAAGGCTTCGCAAATTTCTACAGTTTCTCAAGCGTTGCCTTCCCTCTTTCTTTTGTTATGACCCAGAATAAATTGTAATTTTGTTTTCAGCAAATACTTGCCTATGTGTTTTTATTAAAAAAGGACAGTTTATTTGTGAGTAGGCAAGTACATTTCAAAAATACAATGTCAAATTAACAAGGGACACCAACCTTCTTGAGGTTAAAAAATACAAGATAATAATGTTGTTGTGGTAACTTGACACAAAAAAAAAAAAAAATTATGGAGATCACTAGAAAATAATTTTAAAATTAATCAAAAAAAAGGAGATCTTGATTAAAATAAAAAAGGAAAAAAATCACTATAAAAAATAATTCTAAACATTATTATGGAGATCTGTCTTTAAAAACTAAAAATATTAGATCAAAAGAAATAATAAAGAAAGAAGTTTGTCAGAACTCTGTGTGAATGTCAGCAGCAAAACAACTTCATTCTTCTAGCATTATAAAGAACAAAAGAATGCGCTGCATTAAAAGATCCAAACATTTACAGCGTGACGAATGTGCTATCTCCATTACGAACAATAGTTTTACCAGACTGAGCGCTTCTGTCTCGTACTTGAATCTGAGCATGCGTGGTTTTTAGTGCATCGGAATTGCATACAGACGAACTGAATTTCCGATAGGAACTTTTTCCGACGGAAAAATGGAGAACCTGCTCTCAATCTTTTGCTGGCAGGAATTCCACCAGCAAAAGCCCGATGGAGCATACACATGGTCGGAAATTCCGAACAAAAGTTCACGAAGGACTTTTGCTGGTGGAATTTCCGATCGTATGTACGCGGCATTAAGCTTCTATTCACCCTAGTGTTCAGTGAGCTGCTCCACACAAGACAAATGTGGCAAAGAAGTCCAGGCACCTTTTAGAACTTCAGGTTTTTCACAATTTTACTGTGCTTTTCGCCCATTCTTGCATGTGTATAAGCACACCTTTGGCTTGATGAATTTGTGCTTCCATTAACACTGAATAGCACTCCAAGTGCAACACATTTTTTCCAAGTGTTTCTCGAACACAGGCAAAATAATGGAATTTTGTACATGTTCACGCGCCACACTAGTGTGAATGCAGGCCTGAGCGTTTTTAATGCACTCTAAAGTCTATAGGGACCAAAAACATGGGACTCTGCCCTAAAGAAACCACTTAAGGACCGGAATAATTTCCCCCTTAATGACGGGCCATTTTTTGTGATACGGTCGTGCGATGCTGTACCCAAACAAAATTGACGTCCTTTTTTTCCCACAAATAGAGCTTTCATTTGGTGGTATTTGATCACCTCTGCGGTTTTTATTTTTTGTGCTATAAACAAAAGAAGAGCGACAATTTAAAAAAAAAATAACAAAATTTTATACTATTTTCTATAATAAATATCTCCCAAAAAATAAAAAAAAAGAAATTTCTTTATCAGTTTAGGCCGATATATATTCTTCTACATATTTTGGATTAAAAAAATCACAATAAGCGTAAATTGATTGGTTTGCGCAAAAGTTATGGCGTCTACAAAATAGGGGATGGATTTATGGCATTTTTATTATTATTATTTTTTTTACTAGTAATGGCGGTGATCTGCGATTTTTTAGTGGGACTGCGACATTGCGGCGGACAGAACGAAACATTTTGGGACCACTGACATTTATACAGTGATCAGTGCTATAGAAATGCACTGATTACTGTGTAAATGTCACTGGAAGAGAAGTGGTTAACACTAGGGGGCGATCAAGGGGTTAAATGTGTTCCCTACTAGGTGTTTCTAACTGTATGGGGACGTGACTTACTAGAGGAGGAGCCAGATCGCTGTTCCTACTTAGTAGGAACAGACGATCTGTCTCTCCTCTCCCGACAGAATGGGAATGTGTGTTTACACACATACATCCCAATTCTGGCTCTCGTGCCCGCGATCGCGCGTGGCCAGTCGACATTGCGGCCATCACGCGCATCGTGTCCCTCGCCATGCAGCGGGCGTGCCTGCTAGAGCTGTTTAAAGGGCCAACGTACAGCTAGGGCGATTGGCAGGAATGTGCCGACCTGCCGCAATATAATGACAGCAGCTGGCTGACAAGTGGTTAAAGCATTAAACCCTAAAGCAAGTATTTTTTATATTGAAGCCTACCAATACTTAGATGTGATGGCTGTATTATTTTTATTTTTTAGGCTTTCTTTCCATTATTTCCATCTGGTGATCCAGCCAGTAATTCGGTTGATCAATGATCAATTATTTAATCATGTAAAATGTTTATCTTAAAAAAATTAAAAAACTGTTGCTTTAACTGCTTGTGTAACTGCAGTGTGACCTGGATTTTGCAATGTGTCAGTGTATTGAAATCTGCTGGTACATCTAACACTCCCCTGCCATCAGACTACCAATGCTGCTGTCCAAAGGTGCCCCTGTGTGCCTTCATCCAGAGTGGAGGAACTCCAATGCCCTGTACACACGATCGGACATTGATCGGATAATTCCGACAACAAAATCCATCAGATTTTTTCCGACGGATGTTGGCTCAAACTTGTCTTGCATACACACGGTCGCACAAAGTTATCGGAATTTCCGAACGTCAAGAACGCGGTGACGTGCACCACTTACGACAAGGCTATAAAAGGGCAGTTTAATACCAAGCGCGCCACCCTTTGGGCTCCTTTTGCTAATCTCGTGTTATTAAAAGTTTGGTGAGAGACGATTCGCGCTTTTTCAGACTCGTGGTTTTCAGATCGTTTTTCTGCTGTTCAGTTTGTGCTTGTGGGTTTGTATCTGGTCTTCAGTGCGTGCAGTGAGTTCCCATTGGTTTATTCAGTGTGTTCTTGTCCGCTCGTTACTGATTTTCAGGTCGCTCTTCACAGGCCTTGCTGTTCTTCAGTGCGTTCTGTTACTTCGTTCTGACCAGCCGACCGTTTTGAAGCCATGTTGCGTGTACCTACTCATCGTAGAGTTCCTGCTATGCGGGGACTTGGTGTTGGGGTTCTTACTTTGACACAAGCCCAGTCCATGAACAGGGTGTGGAGGAGTTCATGGACCAAGAATTGGTTGCTCCAGCGTGACCAATTCTGTCACATGCTTTTGCTCCGTAAGATCCGTGAGAATAATCATGACGATTTCAGGAACTTTCTCAGGATGACGGACCCCGTATTTCACCGTTTGTTGGCTTTGCTGACCCCTTATATCAGCAGGCAGGATATCTGCATGAGGCAAGCCATCACTCCGGAGCAGAGGCTAGTTGGCACGTTGCGGTACTTGGCGACGGGGAAAAGCCTGCAGGACCTCAAGTTCTCGACAGGCATCTCCCCCCAGGCTCTGGGGATCATTATCCCAGAGACCTGTTCTGCCATCATTCAGGTCCTGCAGAAGGACTATATTAAGGTAAGATTTATCCTTTAACATCACATTTTATTGTATTTAATTTTTGATAATGTATTGTATTTCTTTCATCGTTCCCTAATTAACATGATTGTAATATGCTGTGAATGTCCCCTTTGTCCTCATGCATGCTGGAATTTTTTAACTTTTTTTTGTCCTACATGCATATTTGCCTTCACTTACCTCCCCAGCATGCTCTCCTGGGCCTATATCCACCTCGCCTAGTCACTTAACAATGTATTTTGTCAGCTCCATTGTAGTGCTTTACCCTAAACGCCCCCTAAAATGTGCACAAATGTTATTTGTGTCCTTAAATTCTGGCAGAGTGCCAGAGGCTTTTTTTTTTGGGTCCCAAACTCATTTGGAACCCTCCCTCCCCCCAACCGCTAAGTCAGCTGATACCAATCCTCTATCTGCTGACTTTGCCAAACCCATACACACTATACCTACCTCTTTTGTGGTCAGATTTATGGATGAATTCCCCTAAGCATATAGTTAAAGTGCCTGCCTGAATACTTTCAAATGGTACTGTTTAAAGTTTTTTCTATCCTATTATTATCTTGATAGGTAATTGCAGCATGTTAAAATTGTGCTACAATTTGTACAGTGTGTATTCATATTTTTGTATTATGACACCTCTTACCTGTCCAGTGGGCTGCCAGTAGTGTAAGTAAGGAGGGGCTGGCCAAAGTAAGACACATTATTTATGCATTCATCTCTCAATGAAGTGGAGAGGGTTACCTGTCCAAAACATCTCCCCCCCCCCCTAAAATTTTTACAATGGGCCATCAGAGCGTGTGAGGAATCTAATAGGTGGACCTTATATTTTTATCTCTAAATACTCCCTAAAATGTTATGCTGATGTTGGCCAAGAATGTTTGTGTCTAATCTGCTTTCAATGTTTATGTGCAAAATGACTATTTTTTTTTTCTGGTTTGACTCCACAGTTTCCTTCCACACCACAGGAATGGCAGACCGTGGCCTCCCACTTTGCCCAATGGTGGGACTTTCCCAACTGCAGAGGGACAATTGATAGGAAACACGTCCACATCGTCCCACCCCTCAACTCGGGGTCATACTATTATAATTACAAGGGGTTCGATAGTATTGTGATGTTGGTGGTGGTGTCGGCTACTTACAAGTTCCTGTACGTGGACGTGGGGAAGACTGGCCGGATGTCGGATGGTGGAGTCATCGCCCAGACCGAGTTCTACAGGCGTCTCCAGAATGGCAGCTTGGGCTTGCCACCTCCAGAAGACAATGCGGAAGGACTCCCATTCGCCTTAGTTTCGGATGAAGCGTTTGCGCTGGGGGACCATCTTATCCTGCCATTCCCTATGAGGACCCTCATCCCGAACCAGAGGGTTTTTAGTTACCGGCTGGCCAGAGCCAGAAGAGTGGTGGAGAATACGTTTGAAATAATGGCCAGCCAGTTCCGCCTATTTCTTACACATGGCGGAATATAAACTCAATCACATCATCCTGTCTTGCTGTGTTCTCCACAACATTTTAAGGAGAAATTCTTTCAACTATGCTGCCTCAGTTGGGCCTGTGGCCGGAATTCATATTAATGAACCAACCCTGACGGCGCTTGAAACTGCCCCCCCCCCCCCAGAGTGCCCGCGATCCGTATAAGATATATGGAATACTTTGCGGGTAGGGTGGCCATCCATATGCCAGACAACGTCTGAGACATTTTTTAAATAAAAATATATTTGAAACTGAACAAATATTTGATTTGATTTACTGCTTGGCTTTCTTTTAGCTGTCTCCTCTGTTATCTTTTATTAATGTTATATTTTTTTTGGCCTTTTTCTTCAACAGTGCAAACGAAATTTCGTTGACACATGAGGTGACAATCTCTTCTTCGGCTAACTATTATTATTATTTTGTGGGTCTGCTACACACACACCTTGTTTTTGTGGTTAATGTATATCATGCATTACTGACAAAAATATTTAAATTTTTCAGCACCATGACCGAAATTTGGGGAGTCATGAAAATGGCGTGATTGTATAAAA
Source organism: Aquarana catesbeiana (assembly GCF_042186555.1). Classification (NCBI taxonomy): domain Eukaryota; kingdom Metazoa; phylum Chordata; class Amphibia; order Anura; family Ranidae; genus Aquarana; species Aquarana catesbeiana. Next base: position 543,472,282 of record NC_133324.1, on the reverse strand, counting down.
TTAGAAAGCACTGTTGTGTGTTATTTACTAAAGGAAAATACACTTTGCACTACAAGTGCACTTGAAACTGCACTGAAACTGCACTTGTAGTGCAAAGTGGAGTTGCCTTTAGTAAATAACCCCCATTGTCTCTGAAAACAACAACTTTACTCCAAAAAATGCTTGTGAGCATTGAAAGAAGAAGCCACACATTGTTGATTAATAATCTTTTTAATCAAGGCACAATCACATGTGCGTTTATAAAAGGGTTTTTGAACAAATCAACATGTTTGTTGTATAACATTTTTTTAGGTCACATTAAGTAGAAATCGCCTTTTATGGTAAAACAGGCATGTTTAAAACCATAAAAAAATACACAACTCTGGAACTTACAAAGTTCAACTTTTATAAAGTGAAGGTAATATCAGACATGAGTATGTAGAAACTGTGTTTGATATTGCGTTCAGCAGATGGGGTGACGTCACCCCTGTAAAAGCCAAATTTAGAAGATGCACACAAATTGCCTAATGTCAACATGTGCTAGCTGCCATCATTGGGGATCAATTGACGTGTTTTGTGGGTGCAACCCCTTCCTCTCAGCTACTTTATTATCGAGGAAGGGGTTGCACCCACAAAATGCGTACATTGATCTCCCGTGATAGCAGATAGAACATGTTGACACACTGTGTGCATCTTCTAAATTTGGCTTTTAACATACGTAAAAAAATGTAGTCATAAAGAAAAAAAGCAGAAGAAATTTAGGGATTTCTGGGTGTTTTAGATTCTTCCTAAAACATCAATGATGTTCTTCATTTTGTTTTGAACATCATTGATGTTTTGCTTTAAGTTTTCTAAATCTCTATTACACCTCATTATCTCCCCGATGAGGATCTGGGCACTTTCACTGGTGAAATGACATTCCTCTTCCACAACATCCCGATCACCTACAAAAAACAAAAAAAAACACCATGTATTATAAATATGCAGGCATACATCTCTTACCTGAAACTGTGGTCACAGACACTCACCTGTTGTGGTGACAATTTCTACAACGTCTCCCTCCTCCTCCTCTGGTTGGGTTTGGGGGATTTCCCCTTCTTCCTGAGGTTGGGGGTCCCTGGTCACCTCTGATCAGTGGTGTCCTCCGAGTCTTTTCTCCCCTATATGAACAAAAATAGGTATACTTAACATACAGATATATGGTGGCAGAAATAGGAATATGAAACATTGCTTGGAAGTGGGGTACAATTGTCTGTTTTGGCAGAGTTCCAAGCTGAAGAATTTTTTTTGTCCTTTGTAAAGCTTGAATACTTACCTGTTTTGTGCAAGCTTTACAGATGGAGACACCCCTATAATATTCACTGGAGCACCTGTGTGGGCCCCCTACTAATAAAAAGGGTGTTCTTTTGTCCCACACTAGTGCTCCAGCATCCAGATGTGTAAACAGCTGCTGAGTGTCCTCTCCTTACACAGAATCTAGTTTGCATTTCATTCTAGTTACAAACCCATCTAGACAACAAACTTTTTTTAATCGAAGTAGGCCAGAAAAATGGTATTGAACTGCATCTGGCCAAAACATTGTATTTTAGTGGCCGAACGAACAATGTTTCCTACGAACGATTAATGTGCCCATGAACATGAAAGGTGCCATTTTAAACTGTACAACAGTAAAGAAAAGCACATGGAGCAGCACAAACTTAATCAAAATAAAGAATAGGAACACAGGACAACTACTTACATTTTTGCAGCACTCTCCTGATCCTTCTATACTGATCGTGCTTCTTTAATTTGAGGTCTGACCACCGTTTCCTCAGTTGATCCTTGGATTGTCATACCCCAAAATTCTGGCGCAGACTCTTCACAACTTTATCCATGATCTTGGCCTTTCTCTCATTTGGGTTGGGGTAAGGTCCATACTTCCCGTCATAGTCGGCCCTTTTCAATATGTCCACCATCTCTACCATCTCAAAAAAGGCCATATTTGATGCCTTAAATCGCCCGCGGGATCCTGAAGTTTCTGGCTCTGGACTTTCCTCCTCCTCCTCGTTGCTGGAATTATCACGCACCTGCTCTGTCTCCGCCATGTGCTCTCCCCCACTGTGCCGAAAGAGAAGGGGCGGGGAATAGACTAGAAAGAACGTTAGGGGCGGGCGGAGTTTCACGCATGCGCAGTGTATATAAAGCGTAACATGCGTGCATCGTATGTACGATCTGTGAGCGGAGGAAGGAGTATCGGAAGCGCTGATCGTAATAACGAAGGTACCATTTTAACTCGGGCCTATACTGCTTATAGATTGAGGCCTATGTTGGGACAAGATTAGGAGAGTTTAGCCTGACATTAGGGTTTGTCTTGTGTTGTGTCTTGCAGATAAAATGGATCTAGTCAATGATCATGACTTTATGCCAATATTCATTGATATGTTCAGGGAGCTGCCCTGTCTGTGGCAGGTAAACCACCCCTATTATAACAATTAAACAAAGAGGAAGGCAGCGCTGGATCAATTGGTGGAATTTGTGAAGCCGGTGATCCCCACGGCAGACATCCCCTATTTGAAGGCACAAGAAGGTCCAGGATTTCCAGAGATCAGGAGCTACAGCAGATGACATTTATGTCCCCAGGCTGTGGTACTATGGCAGACTGCATTTTCTGGCAGGCCAGACTAAACCCAGGCCAGCACTCTCCAGTCTTCCTTCCACACTTCCTTCCCCCCAGCTGAGGCTTTAGACGCCCAAACTGGGCCTTCCAGGCAGCAACATGTGGAGGAGCCCAGCTTGAGCCAGGTATATGTCTAAATATTTCTGTTTGTCAAATTAATGTTGGTAAATCTATGTTAGTTTTGATAACTAATTTCTGATTTCACAAATCAATATCAATAGACAGTAGTGGCCACAAATGATTGGAACAAGAATGAAAAATGCTGGGCTCAGAATGGTAGTTTTTTCTATTTATTAACATTCAATTTGCAACAGTCATGAGATGAAAATTGTGTGTGATCGATGAACCAAAAACTAAAATGATGTCCCTTTTTCATACACAGGAAAGTCTCAGCCAGGAGGTGGCGGGGTAAGTGGCAGCCAGGAGGTGGCCGGGCCCAGTAGCCTGCCCAATGCCCAGGTCCCTCCCCTCCGCCTTCCACAAAAAAGTGGCAGGAAGAGGAGTAACGTGAAGGAGGCAGCAATTGGCCTATTTTGGAAGGCTACTGCGGCCCTCAGAACCCACCACAGTCTTCAAGAGGACTTTGCCTATATTACAGCCTGCAAAATGCTGGAAATGGAGGAGTGCCAATGCCTAATATGTGAGTATCTCATCTTCCAAGCCCTAAATAAGGGGTTGAGGGGCCAACTCACAAGCCAAAGCCACGTTTGTGAGTTCAACCATGGTCCTCCTCCACCTCCTGCCACACCTCCAACACCAGAGCCACAGCCTGGAAGGAAGCGTCTAAGGAAGACCAGAGAGTGATGGCCTGGGTTCAGTCTGGTCAGGCAAAAGATGCAGGCTGTAGTAGGACCACAGCCTGGGGACCTAGATGTCATCTGCTGCTGTTCCTGATCTCTTATAGTCCTGGACCAGATGGTGCTCACTATTATAAGGACTCCTCAGGCCACCAATTTTGACTGTAAAATTATAGATGTGTACCCTGGGGTACAAAGGCTTCGCAAATTTCACCAGTTTATCCAGCGTTGCCTTCCTCCTTATTTTGTTATGACCCAGAATAAATGACTATTTATTTTTCACAAATACTTGCCTATGTGTTTTACTTCAAAAAGCACGGTTTGTTTGTGAGTAGGCAGGTACATTTCCAAAATACAATGTGAAATTAACAAGGGACACCAACCAATCTACTTGAGATTCTAAAATACAAGATAATAATGTTTTTTGGTAACTTGACACACAAAACCCACAGAAATAATTATGGAGATCACCAAAAAAAATTAACAAAAACAGGAGATCTTGATTAAAAAAACAAACAACAAATTATCAAAAATATAAAAACATAAAACCCCCAAAAAATTCGGTAGATCTGACGAATACAAATATTATATTCATAAAATCACAAGAAATAATAAAGAAAGAAGTTTGTGAGAACTCTGTGTGAATATAAGCAGAAAAACAACTTAATTCTTCTAGCATTATAAAGAAGAAGAGAGTGCGCTGCATTAAACAATTTAAAACATTGCAGCGTGACGAAAGTGCTATATCCATTACGAACGCTAATTTTACCAGACCGAGCAGTTCCGTCTAGGAATTTATTCTGAGCATTCTTTGTGCGTTGGATTATTGGATGCATTAACGCGAACGGATTTTTTTGTCGGAAAATGTTATAGCCTGCTCTCAAACTTTGTGTGTTGGAAATTCCAATGGAAAAAGTCCAATAGAGCCCACACACGGTCAGAATTTCCGACAACAAGCTCCGATTGCACATATTCCGTCGGAAAGTCCGACCATGTGTACAGGGCACAATACAGTTTTTTTTTTAAACAAAAAAACTGCCAGTAAGGAGTGCCTATAGATAAAAACAAACAGTGCAGCTTTGGCTAAATTTGGATATTACCCTTTGTTATTCGTGTAGGATATTTAGGTACCGCCTGAAGTCTCTCCAAAAAAGTGATGGCATCTCCCCGTCCTGACTCCTGCCTTGTTGCTAGAAAGTTGTTAAGACACTCCCAGCTGTTACTGCTCACCTCCACCATCACAGGAGTGAACCTCCAAAACCCATGTGTGATCCACTGTCTCTTCGGTTGCAACATTTCTGAGCTAATGCAACACAGGAGAGATTGTTCATGTGCATCAATCGTGGGACTGCTACCTCCGTTCGGGGTGCCATAAACCACTTGCCTACTGGCACTTAAACCCCCCTTCCTGCCCAGGCCAATTTTCAGCTTTCAGCGCTATTGCACTTTGAGTGACAATTGCGCGGTCATGCTACACTGTATCCAAATGAAATATTTATTATTTTTTTTCACACAAATAGAGCTCATTTTTGGTGATATTTAATCGCTACTGGGGTTTTTATTTTTTGCTAAACAAACAAAAAAAGACCAACATTTTTGAAAACAAAAAACAAAAAACAGTTTTCAAAGTTTGTTATAAAATTTGGCAAACAGGTAATTTTTTTCCTTCATTAACCACTTCAGTACTGGGCACTTTCGCACCTTCCTGCCCAGGCCAATTTTCAGCTTTCAGTGCTGTCACTTTTTAAATGACAATTGTGGGGTCATGCTACACTGTACACAAACTAAATTTTTATCATTTTGTTCCCACAAATAGAGCTTTCTTTTGGTGGTATTTGATCACCTCTGCGGTTTTTATTTTTTGCTAAACAAATAAAAAAAGACCGAAAATTTTGAAAAAAAAAGTTTTCTCCTTTACTGATGGGCATTGATAAGCTGCACTGATAAGGCGGCACCAATGAGATGGCACTGATAGGCGGCACTCATAGGTGGCACTGGTGGGCACTGATAGGCGACACTGATGGGCACTGAAAGGCTGCACTGATGGGTACTTATGGGTGGCACTGATAGACGGCTCTGCTGGGCACTGATAGGCGGCACTGATAGATTTCGCTGATAGGCATCACTGGTGGCACTGGCAGGTATTTTTCATGACACTGATTGACAGCTGCCTGGGCACTGATTGACACTTCCCTGCAGGGATGGACTGGCCATCAGGACTACCAAGAGTTTCCCGGTGGGCTGGTTTCAGCGGCCGCCTATTGCATCGGAGGTCCGCGGCGATCTACCCATCAATCACCAACAGCTGGCGCCTGACGGGTAGATCGAGATTTAGCCAGCATCCAGAGTAGCGCAGGAATCGTGTGATCAGTTCTTTCTCATGTCACGCAGCGCTGCTCCCCGGCGGCCCCCCCTCTCTTCTCGTCCATCCCCATTTTCTTGTGACATCATCTGGGATGGACTAGAAGAGAGGAGGGGCCGCATGACATGAGAGAGAACTTTTTGCAGACGCTTCCCGCGCTACTCTGCATGCTGGCTAGTAAACAATGTGCCCCATAATGTGCCATGTGCCCCATCATGTGCCCTGATGTGCCATGTGCCCCATGTGCCATTATGTGCCCTGATGTGCCCCGTGCCCTGATGTGCTATGTGCCCCATGCCCTGATGTGCTATGTGCCCTGATGTGCTATGTGCCCAGATGTGCTATGTGCCCCATGCCCTGATGTGCCTTGTGCCCCGATGTCCTGTGCCCTGATGTGCCTTGTGTCCCGATGTGCCCTGTACCCTGATGTGCTGTGCCCTGTACCCTGATGTGTTGTGCCCTGATGTGCCCTGTACCCTGATGTGCTGTGCCCTGATGTGTTGGGCTTTTCCCTGATGTGCTGTATCCTGATGTGCCCTGTACCCTGATGTGTTGTGCCCTGATGTGCTGGGCTCTGTACCCTAATGTGCCTTGTGCCCTGATGTGCTGGGCTCTGTACCCTGATGTGCTGTGCCCTGATGTACTGTGACCTGATGTCCTGTACCCTGATGTGCTGTGTCCTGATGTGCTATACCCTGATGTGGTGTGCCCTTTACCCTGATGTGCTGTGCCCTGTACCCTGATGTGCTGTACCCTGATGTGCTGTGCTCTGTACCCTGATGTGCTGTGCCCTGTACCCTGATGTGTTGTGCCCTGTACCCTGATGTGTTGTGCCCTGATGTGCCTTGTGCCCTGATGTGCTGGGCTTTGTACCCTGATGTGCTGTGCCCTGATGTGCTGTGCTCTGTACCCTGATGTGGCCTGATGTGCTGGGCTCTGTACCGTGCCCTGATGTGCACTGTACCTTGATGTGTTGTGCCCTGGGCCGGTCTGGATGAAGTCCAGGGCCACATTTTTGTCCCAGTCCATCCCAGCTTCCCTGGTGGCCTAGGGTGGCATACCTGGTGGTCCAGTGTGGTGGCCATCCCTGGTCATCCTGGTGTCCTGGGCGGGCATACCAGGGGGGGCTGCATTGATAAACATTCAGCACAGACCCCCCCTGTCAGGAGAGCAGCCGATCGGCTCTCCTCTACTCGCGTCTGTCAGACGCAAGTGAGGAAAAGCCGATCAACAGCTCTTCCTGTTTACATTGTGATCAGCCATGATTGGACATGACTGATCATGTGGTAAAGAGTCTCTGTCATAGACTCTTTACCTAGATCAGAGTTGCGGTGTGTCACACTGACACACCGCAACAACAATCGCCGCGATGCGCACCCCAGGGGGCACGCAGCAGCTTGATATCCTGACGTCACATGACGTCTGGTCAGGATATCACAACCACTTTGCCGACATCATTTTGCTATATGGCGGGCGGCAGTTGGTAATGTGCGCTGATAAGATTGCACTGATGAGGCGGCACTGATGGGTAGCACTGAAGGGCACTAATAGGTAGCACTGATAGGCAGCTCTGATGATGGGGCACTGATAGGTGGCACTGGTGGGCATTGATAGGTGGCACTGGTGGGCACTGATTTGCACTGGTAGGTGGCACTGATAGGTGACACTGATGATGAGGCACTTGTGGGCACTGATAGGTGGTGCTGGTAGGTGGCACGGATGGGGCGGCGGTGGTTCTCCATGTTTGGGACTGATGTCCCTCTGACAGAAGCAGGTGATCGGTGTGAGGAAAGAAAATAGTCAGTTACCGGCTGTTTACATCATGTGATCAGCTGTCATTGGCTGACAGCTGATCACGCGGTAAGGGGTTGGGATCGGCCTCTTACTCTGCAGGGGGCGTGCAGGCAGCTCATGCACGGGAGGATGTACATGGACGCCCTCCCAGCAATTTAGGCCTATGCTGTAGCCACCTTTCGGCTATAGCGCAGGCGTGAAGGGGTTAAGAAATAATGGCACTGCAAGAGTGTTGCGCATTTGTTGCCCGTTTCCACACCTCCCAACCTTTTGAGATGGGAATGAGAGACACCTATTAGCAAAAGTATGTTGGCATAGGACACACCTCCTTCCACATCCCCTTAAAGGAGAAGTAACCAAAAAAATGATTAGTTTAACCCACAAGTCTTTTTTAACACTACTATTCCTTTATATTGGCTTTTGAAATTTACAAATGCAGCAATTTAGAAATTGGATGAAAGGTTTAGTAACTCTGAGAAACACTTTTTGAAAGATAAATAGTGCATTTTATATATAACTATATAAATCAGACCAAAATTAGGGACAAATGAGGAGGAAAGAGGGGCAGAGGGCCTTTGTTCCAAATCGGGGACAGTTGGGAGCTATGTGTTTCTAGAAATGAGGACTTAAAAGCGCATTTCTGGAACACACAGGTGTGAATGCAAATTGAAGAATTTGTCTCCCACCTTTGCCCAGCCCACGAAACAAAATCACCAGGAATACACTCCACTCAGGTGAGAAAGCATGCTAAGTAGATATCTCCATTACATTAGGAATTAGATTGTAAGCCCTAAGGAGCAGGGCCCTCTGATTCATCCTGTATTGTATTGTATTGTAAGTGTACTGTCTGCCCTCATGTTGTAAAGCGCTGTGCTAACTGTTGGCGCTATATAAACTCTGTATAATAATAATAATCTGTCCCTACAAAGCAGAAGCTTTACACATCGGGCCTAGGTACATAAAGTCACAATGTAAAGCGTTCTGCTGGCTACAGAAAGATGACGGCCAACGCTAGAAGTGAGGCATTATATAACTTCTGCTTTAAGAGAAGACCGTCTCTTCTCGTGAGTCCCTCCCAATTATTACATGCAATATTCGGCGGATGGAAGCCCCAACGTCATGACGTTGCATTTTTTGGACGCCTGTACGTCATGAACAGCAGAGTAGGTTGTACTTATACAACCACGCCTATAACTGTATGGAGGAAAGGCGATGATGCTTTTGCGTTCGAAGGCGTGCCGTGGTCGTGGGCTGGATCATCATGGGAACGATGCTGATTGGTGTGAAATGAAGAAACCAGGTCACGTGGACCGTCGTCGAGCGGCGCGGGGGTCGCGGGAGTCCAAGATGGCGGCAGAGCTAGTGGAAGCGAAGGTGAGACCGGGAAAGAGGGGGTGATGCAAGCTAGAGTACATTTTACCGTGTGTTTCGCTGGTTATTGCACACTTCTTTTTTCCAGCACGCTTTTTTTGTGTAATGCGGCACCACCTTTTACGCCCTTATCAGCGCATCGCCAGTCATTACCAGGCTTCAATTGTCCATGTTTCAATAAGATGTACTGGAAGTTTCTGATACATTTTTGTTAAGAGGCACTAAAAGTCTTAAATTTCTTTTATTTTGGTTGAGTAATTCTTTGATTTGTCCTTTGGTGATTATCATTTCTCTCCTCTCAGATTTAGGGTGGGAAGCTAAAAGTCTTACCCAGTTTCCATAATAAATAATGCATTAATTACTTTGTTTTCTATATGTAGGAGTTTGGATGAGGCGTAGGAACTTCCCGTTGAGTTGACAGTTTATGTACAATACAAGTGCAATGAGCCTTTAGCCCTTGCGGCATGTGACCGATTATGTATGAGCATAAGGATTTTTGTTTTGTCTGGTATGCTATGAAGGCTTTGAAATTCACACAACTTAGTGGTTCCGGGATGTCAAATCCACCAATTCTCATTCAAAAACTTAAAGTCAAAACTTTTGCAGCAATAATAAGAAATAAATAGAAAAATAAAATGTAATATATTGCAGCATACCAATCATTAGCTTTCTTAGACTTTTATTATTAATTTTTTTTTTTCTCTTTTTGTCTTCACCTCGTGATCTGGCCAGTAACACTCCTCCTCCTGTATTAGTGAGAGACAACTCTGGAGGAATGAGCACAGCAGCTTTGTCAGTCTAGCAGATTTAATAACTCCGCTCATTTGTCTCCTCTCCCCCCTCCGGTGCCACAATTGGCACCTTTCGAGGGGGAGGGGGGGGGGGGACAGGACACCTGTCTTTGACAGGTATCCTGTTCCCCACTTCCGGGAGTCCGGCCGCGGCTCGTGACATCACTGCGGGGCTCTTCCCTCCCTGTCGCCGGGCCAGTAGGACAGAGGAGCGGGGCCTTGCGCATGTGCAGTAGGGTTCTCGGCATGAAGCCATAAGGCTACACTGCTGGGTACCCTTAACCGCAATGGCGGTGGCAGCATGTTTCCATCAGCTGCGGTGCTGACATCGCTGGACTCCAGGACAGGTAAGTGTCCTAATGTTAAAAGCCAGCATCTGCTGTATGTGTAGCTGCTGGCTTTTAACTTTTTTTTTTTTTTTTTGGCAGAACACCGCTTTAAGACCGCACATATGCTGCAGCAGGGCGGCTCTATTGCGGGAAACGACGTACCTGTAGGTTGTTTCATGCAAGCGCAACTGTGGGCCCGCAGGTCAGACGGCCACCCACGATTGTGGTACAGGGAGGAAGAATGGTAATCTGCCTATGTAAACAAGGCGGATCCCCATTCTGACAGCGCACACCATTGAGATCTGCTGTTCCTAGTGATCAGGAACAGCGATCTCTGTTGTCCCAGTGAGCCCAGCCCCCACACAGTTAGAACACAGTTAACCCCCTTGATTGTCCCCTAGTGTTAACCCCTTCCCTGCCAGTGTCATTTATACATTGATCAGTGTTTTTAATAGCACTGGTCCCCAAAAATTGTCATGGTCAGATGCAATGTTGCAGTCCCGCTACAAATCGCAGATCGTCGCCTTTACCAGTAAAAACTTTTAAAAAATAAAAGTCCATGAATCTATTCCCTATTTTGTAGACACTATAACTTTTGCGCAAACCAATCTATATATGCTTATTGCAATTTTTTTTTTTTGCAACAATATTTTGCAGGATACATAAACAATTTTGGAAATGTGACAAAGTTCTGTATCGCAAAAAATGGGCTGGGCATTAAGGGGGTAAATCGTTCCAGGGCTGAAGTGGTTAAAGCCTCTAAATACTTTTTTTGTGTGCTGTATCTTCATGCTGGTCACGTGACTCCCGGCCACTCTGCTATTCTGACCCAGGTCTACAGCAGGAGGCGGTGAGCTCGGCGGTCATGTGACTACCGACTGACATCAGAGGGAGAGCTTGGCGGAGGGAGACCTAGGATGCCAGATTGTGCCTCGCTGTTGCAGGGCAGGTTTACTGTGTAATCAAGGTCGGGTTTTGTCAGTGTTGTAGGGTGGCTTGCAACACAGCCACAACCCGCCCCGGAAACAGCGAGGCATAATCTGACATCTATGGTCTCGCTCCGCTATGATCGGGAAATCGGCTGGAGTGGCCTTCCGTACTGCGCATGCGTGGGCACTCTTTTAGATGGAAGGCACTATTCGATAGAACACTGGGATGGATGAACTCCTAGTGTATGTAAAGGAGTGATGTCATTGCGTGTTGACCAATGACGTTGCAGCGCCCAGGAGATGCCAGCAAAGGACCTTGTGAATGCCGGACCATTTGAGGGGAGTATTACTGACCTTAAAGGGGTTGTAAACCCTCGTGTTTTTGGGTTTCAAACCAGCGAACCTTCTATACATTCACTCTCTGCTCTAACCCCCCCCCCCCATTGATCGCTGCAGTGAGTATCTGCTTGCCCGTACGATGTATGAGCAAACAGATACACTGACAGGTCTACAGGAGTCCTGCATGGTACCAGCAACCTGCTGATCGCTGTTGCATTGCTTTTACAGGCTCCCAAAACAAACAAAAAATAGTAAATGCACTTTGCATTTTTTTTTTTTTTTTTTTGCAGTTAAAATTTATTTATTGTTAAAAGGTGAACTTTTTCTTGAGTGCCGGTTCAAACAGGGGCGACTTTTCAGGCGACTTGTCAGTTTGACAAGTAGCACTCCATTCAGTACAATGGAACTGTTTTAATAGGAGCGACGCAAGTCACTCCGACTTAGAAAAAGGTTCCCGTACTACTTTGGGGCCACTTCGGATCAGCTTGCATTGACTTCTATTAAAGAAGTCGTTTGCAAGTCGCGCTGTGCGGGGCGGCTTCGGAGTCGGATTATTTTGAAGCTGCCCATGTGTGAACCGGCACTTAAAGCCTAACTCAGATACTTTTTTAAACCGTTACAAAACGTTTTTCTTTTGGGGAAAAAAGTCTTAACTAAATTAATAAAAGCCAACCACTGTAAGTAATCCCTGTCAGTGTTTTATCTTAACCTTTTTAACTTTCACTCTTACTTCGCAACTTGGCCTGTTAAAGGAGGTTGAAAAATAACAGCAGGATCAAAGGCCATACAAAAAAAGTTACAGGGAAACTCCAGAAAGCCTGCTTTGTTAATGTTGGTAACAAAAATGTGTATTGAAGTTCCACGTCATTGCCGAATGGCCCAGATACGAATCTATTCCTGTAAGACCCCTTTCACACTGGAGGTGTTTTTCAGGCGCTTTAGCGCTAAAAATAGCGCCTGAAAAATGCCTCATCTGCAATCCCAGTGTGAAGGCCCGAGTGCTTTCACACTTGGGCACTGCGCTGGCAAGACGTCAAAAGTCCTGCAAGCAGTTTCTTTGAGGCGCTTTAGAAGCGTTGTATACACTGCTCCTAATGCGCCCCTGCCCGTTGAAATCAGTGGGCAGCGGCACTTTGTGGGTGCTTTTAACCCTTTATTTGGCAGCTAGTGGGGGTTAAAAATGCCCCGCTAATGGCTGAAAAGCACCGCTAAAACTAGGGGTGCTATACCACCAACGTCCCCATGCTGTTAGTGTGAAAGGGCTTGAAGGGTCAGGGGGACAATAAAGACAGTTGCCAATGTTTATTGAGGGTCCAAAAACAACCCTTCATCAGGGGCTTGATATCCACTTCAGCCCCGGAAGGATTTACCCCCTTCCTGACCAGAGCACTTTTTCCAATTTGGCACTGCGTCGCTTTAACTGCTAATTGCGCGGTCATGCAATGCTGTACCCAAACGAAATTTGTGTCCTTTTCTTCCCACAAATAGAGCTTTCTTTTGATGGTATTTGATCACCTCTGCCGTTTTTATTTTTTGCGCTATAAACGGAAAAAGACCGAAAATTTTGAAAAAAAATATTTTCTACTTTTTGTTATAAAAAAAATCCAATAAACTCAATTTTAGTCATACATTTAGGCCAAAATGTATTCGGCCACATGTCTTTGGTAAAAAAAAATGTCAATAAGTGTATATTTATTGGTTTGCGCAAAAGTTATAGCGTCTACAAGCTAGGGTACATTTTCTGGAATTTACACAGCTTTTAGTTTGACTGCCTATGTCATTTCTTGAGGTGTTAAAATGACAGGGCAGTACAAACCCCCCCCCCCCCCCCAAATGACCCCATTTTGGAAAGTAGACACCCCAAGGAAATTGCTGAGAGGCAGGTTGAGCCCATTGAATATTATTTTTTTTTGTCCCAAGTGATTGAATAATGACAAAAAAAAAAAAAAATTACAAAAAGTTTTCACTAAATGATATATTGCTCACACAGGCCATGGACATATGTGGAATTGCACCCCAAAATACATTTAGCTGCTTCTCCTGAGTATGGGGATACCACATGTGTGGGACTTTTTTGGGAGCCTAACTGCGTACGGGGCCCCGAAAACCAATCACCGCCTTCAGGATTTCTAAGGGTGTAATTTTTTGATTTCACTCCTCACTACCTATCACAGTTTCGGAGGCCATGGAATGCCCAGGTGGCACCCCCCCCCCCCCCCCCCAAATGACCCCATTTTGGAAAGTAGACACCCCAAGCTATTTGCTGAGAGGCATGGTGAGTATTTTGCAGCTCTCATTTGTTTTTGAAAATGAAGAAAGACAAGAAAAAACATTTTATTTCCTTTTTACAATTTTCAAAACTTTGTGCCAAAAAGTGAGGTCTGCAAAATACTCACTATACCTCTCAGCAAATAGCTTGGGGTGTCTACTTTCCAAAATAGGGTCATTTGGGGGGGGGGGGGGTTTGTGCCACCTGGGCATTCCATGGCCTCCGAAACTGTGATAGACAGTGAAGAGTGAAATCAAAAATTTACGCCCTTAGGAAGCCTGAAGGCAGTGCTTGGTTTTCGGGGTCCCGTACGCGGCTAGGCTCCCAAAAAGTCTCACACATGTGGTATCCCCGTACTCAGGAGAAGCAACAGAATGTATTTTGGGGTGTAATTTCACATATTCCCGTGGCCTGTGTGAGCAATATATATCATTTAGTGACAACTTTGTGCAAAAAAAAAAATTTATCTTTTTCCCGCAACTTGTGTCACAATATAAAATATTCCATGGACTCGACATGCCTCTCGGAAATAGCTTGGGGTGTCTACTTTCCAAAATGGGGTCATTTTGGGGGGTTTTGAACTGTCCTGGCATTTTATCCACAACATTTAGAAGCTTATGTCACACATCACCCACTCTTCTAACCACTTGAAGACAAAGCCCTTTCTGACACTTTTTTTGTTTACATGAAAAAATTATTTTTTTTTGCAAGAAAATTACTTTGAACCCCCAAACATATATATATATATATATATATATATATATATATATATATATATATATATATATATATATATATATATTAAAGCAAATGCCCTACAGATTAAAATGGTGGGTGTTTCATTTTTTTTTTTTTTTCCACACAGTATTTGAGCAGCGATTTTTCAAACGCATTTTTTGGGGAAAAAACACACTTTTTTTAAATGTTAATGCACTAAAACACACTATATTGCCCAAATGTTTGATGAAATAAAAAAGATGATCTTAGGCCGAGTACATGGATACCAAACATGACATGCTTTAAAATTGCGCACAAACGTGCAGTGGCAACAAAATTAAATACATTTTTAAAAGCCTTTACAGGTTACCACTTTAGATTTACAGAGGAGGTCTACTGCTAAAATTACAACCCTCGATCTGACCTTTGCGGTGATACCTCACATGCATGGTGCAATTGCTGTTTACATTTGACGCCAGACCAACGCTTACGTTTGCCTTAGTGCGAGAGCAGGGGGGACAGGGGTGCTTTTTTTTTTAAATCATTTTTATTGTTATCTCAGGGAATGTAAATATCCCCTATGATAGCAATAGGTAGTGACAGGCACTATGGGCACGATGGGCCTGTGTTTGTCTTCTTGGTGGCAGCGGGACACTACTTGTGCTTGCCACCTCACCAGCTTGAACTGCACTTATGGGACTCGCCACGTCACCAAGTGTTACTGCTGTGCTGGTTTGACTACGACCGGGGTGTACTAGGCCGCTGGTGCTTGCCAGTTCACCAAAATGCTACCAAAAGAACTGTTAGCGATCGCAGGGACTGCGTTTTTGGGAACCCTAAACTGCTGGGGACGCTAGTATAAATCTGATCAGATATTGATCCGTTCAGATACTATACCACTAAGGGAGGTGTACCGTGCGTGGGTGTTAGCGGTACTGGCGCTAACCTGACGCTGCCTGGGGCTAGTGTTTGCCAGTTCACCACAACGCTACCAAAAAAACTGTTGGCAATCGCAGGGATCAGGCCTGACTCTGCGAACGCTGCAGTTATGTGTTTAGTGTTTTGTAAGTGACAGTGATCGATCGATACTGCACTTGGGTGGGCTGGGCGGAGGGGCAAAACGCAGGTGCTAGCAGGTATCTGGGCTGATCCCGCTAACACTGCGTTTTTGGGAACCCTAAACTGCTGGGGACGCTAGTATAGATCTGATCGGATCAGATATTGATCCATTCAGATACTATACCACTAAGGGAGGCGTATGCTGCGTGCGTGGGTGTTAGCGGTACTGGCGCTAATCTGACACTGCCTGGGGCGACGCATATCCCCGCCGGGCGATCGGGGGGCTAAACCTTTATTCGGTAATAAACGGCGGGTGCCCTGACACTATAAAAAAACGAACTAACCAGCGTCACCCGTAACACTTATACGGTGATCAGTGGTGAAAGGGTTAACTAGGGGGCAATCAAGGGGTTAAAACATTTATCAGATAGTATATGGGGGTCCCTGACGCTATAAAATGCTGACGACGAACCTAAATATTTACCTCCCTAACTATTGTCACCAGTAACACTAATACAGCGATCAGAAAAATGATCGCTTAGTGACACTGGCGACGGGGGGTGATCAAGGGGTTAAAACTTTATTGGGGGGGGTTAGGGGGGTATCCTAGACCTAAAGGGGGCTAACCCTAACTGTCACAAACTGACACCATGCAGTAATCAGAAAAAAAAAAACAAAAAAAACTGCTTGGTGTCAGTGTGACGGGGGGGAGGGGTGATTGGGGGGGTGTAAAGCGTGCCTGGCATGTTCTACTGAGTGTGTGTTTTTTACACTCACAGTGATGTCTTCTCTCCTCGGCGCCGGAACGGAAAATACCGAGCCGAAGAGAGATGACAACATTTCCTTTGCTGCTGTTTAGCATACATCAGCAAAGGAAGATTCTCATTGGCTGGGAGCGATCGCGAGGGGGGGGGGGGGCATGAATGGATGGTCTCCCCCTCGTCTCTCATCGCTCCCAGACCAAAGCCGACCGCCTCGGGCACCGGTGGGGGGGGGGGGGGGGTCCGATCGGACCCCCCGCCCGCGGGAGGCAGATCACGTACAGGTACGTGATTCTGCCTGCCCGTGCCATTCTGCCGACTTATATCGTCGTGAGGTGGTCGGCAAGTGGTTAAGGAAAGCAATGTATATAGACTACAGTTTAATGAGACCTTCAATGGTATTTCTTCCAGTGTGATTCTATACACAGGTACGAGCAGACAGCTGCACTGACAGTCTGCAGGAGCCTGACACTGCACCCGTGATCTGCTGATTGCTGGTGTAATGCTTTACAGGCTCCTAATTATATATAAACTGCAAACAAAGATGTGCATTTATTTTTTTTAAAAGGTGAACTTAACCTTTTTAAAGCGGGGGTTCACCCACACCGCCAAAAAAAAAAAAATATTAAAAGCCAGCAGCTACAAATACTGCAGCTGCTGACTTTTAATACATTGCCACTTACCTGTCCCGGGGTCCAGCGATGTAGGCAGGGGACGCCGAGAACCCGCTCGGTTCTCCGGCAGCTGCCGCCGCCATCCTAGGTGAGGGAATCAGGAAGTGAAGCATTGCGACTTCACTTCCCGGTTCCCTACTGCGCATGCGCGAGTCGCGCTGCGCGTCCCTAGTGGTCCCCGCTCTCTGCTGGGAGCTGTGTGTTCCCAGCAGACATCGTGGTCGGGACAGGAAGAAGCATAGACTCCCATGGGAGTCTATGCCGGAAGTGGGTGCAAATACCTGTCTTAGACAGGTATCTGCACCCCCTCCCCCCTGAAAGGTGCCAAATGTGACACCGGAGGGGGGGAGGGTTCCGAAAAGCAGAAGTTCCATTTTTGTGTGGAACTCCGCTTTAAGGCAACCTGACAAGTTAAAAAAAAAAAAAAATTGGACCATTTATCCCCATTAACCCTTAGTTAACCATTGACCCAAATTGGCTCCTTCCCCCTTCAGATATGTGCATCTACCTCAGAGCTGTGTGCAGGTAGTCTATAGAAGTGGATGCATGTGCACTGGCTGCATAGACACAATTGCATGTCAAAGTCATGTGGATAGGAATGGGTGCACAGATCCCATTGCAGACGCTGTGCGTTTTGGGTCTGTGTACTTGGTTATTGCAGTTTGCTGTTTTGTGTTAAATCTTCTTTTTCCTTTACCTTTTTCTGACTCTGTCCCCCCTCCCTCCAAAGCCTATCATGCAATGTGAGGCCAAAACTACTATAGTCTGGGTGGTTCTTGAGTGTCTTATTGGTGGTGCATGTTTTTAAAAGTCAATGAATTTTTAGAACTGTTGCCACCATGGTAATCCAGATGCAAGGATATGCATGAAAGAATGTGCCTGCGCTGACCATACCAGCCAAATTTCTTCATTACTAGTTCATATTACAAAAGGAGTCTTTAGAGATTGTCTGTCTGTCTGTCTGTCTGTCTGTCTGTCTGTCTGTCTGTCTGTCTGTCTGTCTGTCTGTCTCTATATATCTCAAAATCGCGATTCTACTCCCTATCCGATCTTAAAACAGCATCTCCCGATTCTATGTAACAAGTGCAGAGTTCTCTGCTCACAAAAAAAAAAAAAAAAAATCCAGGCAGCCTGCCAAGTTTACATCAGACATGAAGAGAAACCTTGTAAACATTTCATTCTTGCATCAAAGGAATTAACTTCTTCTGTCCTGTAAATGAGGTCAGTTTAACCTCTTAGACTAAACCTTTTTCTGACATTTTTTTTTACAAGTTAAAAATCAGTGTTTGCTAAAAAAAATTACTTGCAATAAATATATATATATATATATATATATATATATATGTGTAAATATTTTGTAAATACTAGAGGCATGTGTGTGTCCTTCCTCCTTCCTTTTTTTTTTTTTTTTTTTTTTCAGGTCTGTGCAGTAATTGCTGTAAAACCTTTCCTCTGTGCAGGAACTCCCTATAATACCAGTCACAATTGCTTTTTTCTTGTGCAGGGTGACTGGTCTTGTATCCACCCCTCCTGTAGTTTCTTCAGGCAGCCTGTAGTGGGTAGGTCTGCTGGGTCCCCTCCATGTCTGCTTTATGCACAGGCTATGTATGACCCATTGATCTTCTTGAGGTGCATTCAGTTTAGCCACTTTTATTTACCGGTATGGAGTGTGGGATGAAACTCAAGCACAGGGAGAACATGCAAATCTACACATATAATGTCCTGGTTGGGATTGGACCAGAAGACTGCAGTGTTAAACACTATTTGAACAATTAACCACTTGCTTACTGGGCACTTAAACCCCCTTCCTGCCCAGACCAATTTTCAGCTTTCAGAGCTGTCACTATTTGAATGATTGCACGGTTGTGCTGGTGTACCCAAATGAAATTATCATTTTTTTTTTCCACACAGAATGAGCTTTCTCTTCGTGATATTTAATTGCTGTTTTTTTTGTTTTGTTTTTTTTTGCTAAATACAACAAAAAAAGACCGAAAATTTTGAAACAACAAAAATGTTTCAAAGTTTGTTATAAAATTTTGAAAATAGGTAATTTTTCTCCTTCCTTGATGTGTGCTGATGAGGCTGCATTGGTAGGTGGCACAATGGGCACTGCAGCTGACACTGGTGGGCACAGAAAATGCAGCCAAGGCTTTCTATGTGAGGGAACGATGTCCCTCTGACAGAAGCCGGTAATTTACTTTTTTTTTTTTTTCCCTCACGCTGATGGCATGAGGGGAAAAAAAATACCGATTACCCAGGTTCTGTTTACATCATGTGATCAGCTGCCATTGGCTGACAGCTGATCACGTGGTAAGACCCCTTATTCTGATCTGTGATCAGCTGAGTCTCGTAGACACCGAGCGCCTCCCGCAGGGATGCGCAGACAGCACTTGCTGGAGAGGGCGTCTATGGACGCCCTTTCCAGCAATTAAGGCCCGCGCCGTAGCTTCCATCTTCACCCGGTCACCCTTCCAGGTTTGCTGGCTCCGGCCGTTTGAACGGCCACAGCACAGATCTCTGAAGAAACGGCATGAGTATGACGTTCTTCAAAGTGCATGCGACGGTGACGTCACTGGCTGCCAAGAAAGCGAATATCTCATAAATGACTCCTTTTTGCCTGCAGGTAAGCTTTATTATAAGCTTACCTGTAGGTAAAAATCAAAGCTTCAAGCTGCAGGCAACTCAGTTTTGCGCTTTTGATACTGTTGTCCTCTCTTCATTTGGACTGCTTTTGTACACCCCAATTGTATCTGAATCCTGTGTCCCTAAACATAGTTTATAAATGTCACAGTATATATGGGCTTAAAGCAAGCTCACAGCTACTGCTACGTCAGTGGTGAGCTTGCTTTTGAATTTACAAGTTGCAGAGGGCACTGTTTAACAGACAATTGCTTGGTTGTGCAACGCTGTACCCAAATAAAATTCAATGTTTGTTTATTTAGAGCTTTCTTTTTGGTGGTATTTGATCACCTCTGCAGGTTCCTTTTTCTTTAATAAAAAGACAATATTTTTTACTTTCTGCTATAATGCATATCCAAAAAAATATAAAAAAAAAACACATTTTATTCAGTTTAGGCCAATATGCATTCTACATATTTTTGGTAAAAAAAAATAGCAATAAGTGTATTTTGGTTTGTACCAGGGTGGATTTGATTTAAATCACTAGTAAAAAGGCTTGATTTAAATCATCATTTTTTTTTAAGTGCAACTGTCATCTCTGTCCCGCAGCGGCTCCTCCTCTGACTCACTGACAGTCCCATTCACTTTAATGGGACGGCTGGTGATGCGGCAGTGACGCAACAAGGTGAGGGACATGGTGGCAACAGGTGAGTGGATGCCTAACAGGCACTGTCATGATGGATCTGAAATGACAGGTGCTCTTTAAATGTAAGGACTCATTTTTGCTGGTAGTTAGAATCTTTAATATTTGCAAACAAAATGAAGGTTTCCTATTTAGAATAATAAGCTGTCAGGTTAGTAAAACAGCGATATCCGAACCGTTTCAATCATGCAGTTTGTAGTGTGCATAGATTTGCAAGACAATGGGATAAAGTAATATTTCTGAACTTTGTTTTATCTCATGGTTACTGTGAAATTGTGTGAATACATCAATGCAGTGCATGTTATCTCAGCTTGCAGAGCTTTAAATCATTATGTATGAGTTAACCAAAAATGTAAATATTGCATATAATATATGGCCTCATGCTACATTTCATTCTGAATAAACTAAATCATTAATGTATCTTAAATAGAAAACTATCTTTAGATAAATTTTTACTCCAAAAGCATTTTATTAAAATACATTTAATTAACCACTTCAATACCCGGCCATAGTAAAATGACTTCCTCTACTTTGTGCAGGGATATCTGAATGATGCCTGTAGCTACAGATATAATTCTTTTCAGCCGGCGATTCTGTGCACGATAAGAATGATCATAGCGGCAGTCCTGCCGCTTGATCGTTCGTATAGGCGACTGAAGGGGACTACCCCGCCATCCGGTGGCTCTCCCGTGCCATCGGGGGCCCGGAGAAAGAATCGGCCGGCGCGGGATGATGATGATAGAGATTTCCGGTGACCAGATAGTCATCTCTATGACCGTCGGAGGTCCGGGCGCGGTGTTATGACGTCACGCCAGGGTTCCCGGATGTCAACAAAGCCGCGATTATGGCTGTCAGCATGAGATCGGTGAATTTTTTTTTTCATCGTTCTCATGCTTTCCAGCCTGATGGAGAGATGTGGGGTCTTATTAACCCCGCATCTCTCCATAAAGAGGACCTGTCAAAATAGATTCCTATTACAAGGGATGTTTACATTCCTTGTAATAGGAATAAAAGTGGTAAAAAAAAAAAAGTGTAAAAATAAAAACAATTTAAGTAATTTTAAAAATTTAAAATGCCCCTGTCCCCAGTAGCTTACGCTCAGAAGCGAACACACATGCAAGTCCCGCCTGCATATGTAAACGCCGGTCAAACCACACATGTGAGGTATCACTGTGTGTGCAACAATTCTAGCACTAGACCTCCTCTGTAACTCTAAACTGGTAACCTGTAAAAATGTTCAAAGCGTCGCCTATGGAGATTTTTAAGTACCGAAGTTTGGTGCTATTCCATGACTGTGCTCAATTTTAAAGCATGACATGTTGGGTATCTATTTACTCAACATATCATCTTTCACATTATACAAAAAATTGGGCTAACTTTACTGTTTTGTTTTTTTTTTAATTCATAAAAAAAAAAAGCGTTTGAAAAATTATTGCGCAAATACCGTGCGAGATAAAAAGTTGCAATTGCCGCCATTTTCTTCCCTGGGGTGTCTGCTAAAAAAAAACATAATGTTTGGGGGTTCTGAGTAATTTTCTAGCAAAAAAATGATTATTTTTACATGTAGGAGAGAAGTGCCAGAATAGGCCCGGTATTGAAGTGGTTAAAAATCCAAAATTCGATTTAAATCAAATCCTTCTTTTTTTTTTTTTCCTTTTTGTTTTTGTGGGACTGCGGCGGACAAATCTGACCCTGAGTGACACTTTTTGGGGACCAGTGACACCAATACAGTGATCGGTACTAAAAAAAAAAAATGCAGTTTTTACTGTATAAATGACACTGGCAAGGAAGGGGGTTAACTACAAGGGTGATCAAAGGGTTAACTGTGTTCCCTCAGTGTGTTTCTAAATGTGTGTGGTGGGGGGAAAAGTGCTGACATGAACAAGAGAGCGCTGTTCCTGATCACTAGGAACAGCCAATCCCCATATTGTTCCCTGTCAGAATGGGGAACTGCCTTGCTTACATAAGCAGAGCCCGTTCTGCCTCTCTGTACCACGATCGCGGGTGGCCGATGGACATTGGGCACGTGCATCGACTCCACCTTCGTGCAGCGGCCGCGTCCACACTATTGCATGAAATGACGTACAGGTACGTCATTTCACCCAATAGAGCCGTCCTGCCACAGTATATATGTGCTGGGCGGTCTTTAAGTGGGTAAAATGTTGTTCAGCACAAATTCTTTTTAACTTGAGCTCTTGAAGGTTTTACCCCCTTCCTAACTAGGCCGTTTTTTGGGTTACGGCACTGCGTTACTGTAGCTGGCAATTGCGCGGTCGTGCGAGGCTGTACTCAAATAAAATGTGTCCTTTAAAGCGGAGTTCCACTCAAATTTTTAACTTAATCTTACCCCCTTCAGTTAATTGCATAGATGTTCAAATGCCACACGAAAAATTTTTTATCGCTGTAATTACCTTTTATATTGTACTTTATTGTGGCACTTCCTATTTCTCCTCCCATGGGAGTAGGCGTGTTTATTGCCTTTCCCCGGCGCCGCACTGTCTCCTGGGAGCTTAGTGTCAGGCTTCCCAAGATTCAGTGCGGAAACAATGATCATGCTTGTGAACAAGCTGTGAATGAACAGCATTCACCGCATCCAGGAAATCAATGCTTGTGGGCTTTACATGCCCACAAGCAAGATGGAAACAGCCAGCATCACATTTTTAAAGTTATTCTTCGGTACGAAAACCGAGGCGGAAATATTACACTCAAACTGTAAGTATTATTTTGGGATTAGCAAAGTGTCAAAAAAAAAAAAAAAAAAAAAGATTGGAGCCGGACTACCACTTTAATTCCCACAAATAGCGCTTTCTTTTGATGGTCTTTGATCATCTCTTTTGGTTTTCATTTTTTGCGCTATAAACAAAAAAAGACCGACTTAAAAAAATAAATACATCCCCCCCCCCCCCCTTTCTGCTATAAAACATACCCAATCAAATTTAATCATCAATTTTTAGACCAATATGTTTTCTGCTACATACTTTCGGTTAAAAAAATTCCCATAAGCGTATATTGATGGGTTTGCACAAAAGTTATAGCATCTACAAACTGTGGGATATTTTTTACTAGTAATGGCGGCAATCAGCGATATTGCGCTGACAAATTGGACACCTAACTGACACTTCTTGGGGACCAGTAACACTAATACAGTGAAAAGTGCTAAAAAATAGGCGCTGTCACTGTAATTCACTTAAATGTATGCCTAAGTTGTGTTTACTAACTGTGGGGGAGGTACTTTGACTAGGAGAAGGCAGAGTTCTGTGTTTTCTCCGCTCACAGAATGACAATCTGCCTTGTTTACGTAGGCAGACTGCCATACTGCTCGTGTCCCGAACGATTGGCAAGTCCCGGTGGACATAGTCTGCCGGAACTGCTGATTGGTTACAGGAGGAGGTACCGGAGCAAGTCACCGGCGGTGGGCCCCAGACCCGGAATTGTCAGATCACGTACGTGATCTGGCACAGAGAGGCCGCACTGTCGCAGTAAATGTACATGGAGCGGTTGCTAAGTGGTTCAAAGTTTTTAACCACTTAAAAATCAGCTGTCGCAGTTGTACTGTTGGCTCGCGCAATTGCGCTCTCGCGTGCCCACAGGTCGGGCTGACTCTTTGGCCTAGTACAGAGGCAGAATGGGGATCTGCTTTTGTAAACAAGGCGGATCCCCATTCTGACAGACATCACAGATCATTGTTCCCAATCATTGGCAACAAGTAGATCTGTCATGTCCCAGGCAGCCCATTTCTCCCCCCCCTACAGTTAGAACGCGCTGAAGGAAAAGTTAACTTCTTGATTGACCCTAGTGTTAACCCTTTCCCTGCCAGTGTCCTTTTTTTCACATTTATATTTTTACATTGATCAGTGCATTTTTCTAGCACTGATCAATGTGCAGTCCCGCTAAGTATCGCAGATCACAGCCATTATTAGTAAAAAAAAAATTAAAGTCCCTAAATCTACTGTATCTCCTAGTTTGTAGCCGTGATAACTTTTTAGTAAACCAATCAATGTATGCCTATTGTGATTTATTTTACCAAAAATATGTAGAATATATATTGGCCTAAACTGATGCATTTGTGTGTGTGTGGGTTTTTTTTTTTTTTTCTTATACGTATTATAGCTAAAAAAGTCAAACATTTTTTGAGAAAAAAAAATTCACTTTTTTTTGTATAGCACAAACAATAACAAAACTGCAGAGGTGATCAAATACCACCAAAAGAAAGCTCTATTTGTGGGGAAAAAAAGTGGTTAAACATATTTTCTTGCATAGGTACTCCCTTAATCATTAATACATTGGTTTTGTATCAAAATTACCACTTGACTGATCCTGCCGCCTCTTGTCTGTGTCCCCATTGCAGCTTCACATTTTTTTGGACTGCCCGTTGTTGGCTGTATTGCGCCTGCTCTGTTTTTAGTGGCAAGCCATTTTTTTTCTCTACCTAATGTGACTGCTACAGTGCCAATCGACACTGCAAACACGGGAAGCTGGTTCATCTGTCCTTGTGCCATACGTCATTGGACTAAGTTGCTGCTCCTTCTACTGATTTTTCCCTGCAGACAGGATCAAGCAGGGAAAGATCATTGACCTCTGCACAACATGCTGAGAAAAAGGAATCTAGAAGCTTTGTTTTTAAAAGAGCAATTTATTGTGTAGAAACATTTTGCTTGTTTAAAGTGATTGTAAGGTCTCGTGTGTCTATTTTTAGAAAAAAAAAATCAGGTGGTTATTCTATACAAAATCAATGTATTGAGATGGGGCTCAGGTAAGTATTAGGGGGGCTGCTGCACACAGAAGGTGGTGTGTGGTTTTTTTTTTTTTTTTTTTTTTTTTTTTAATCTTAATGCATTCTATGCAATAAGATAAAAAAAAAAACAACCTTCTGCCTTTACAACTCCTTTAATGGTAATGAATTCTTATGACTTTAATATCACTTAATGTATACTGTATTATTCACTTATACAGGACCATTAAAGATTTTGAAGCAGGGTTTTTTTTTTTTTTTAAACTTGTCCAAGGGACTAAATCAGGCTCTCAATCTAATTGTCCCTCATCTACATGCCCTAAAAAAATAAATAAATTAAATACATTTTCACCAAAACCCTATTTAAAGCTGAGTTGCTTTTAGGAATGTCTGTGCCTTTTTAACCACTTCAGCTCCGGAAGGTTTTACCCCCTTCCTGACCAGAGCACATTTTACAATTTGGCACTGCGTCGCTTTAACTACTAATTGCGCAGTCATGCAATGTTGTACCCAACGAAATTTGCATCCTTTCTTCCCACAAATAGAGCTTTCTTTTGATGGTATTTGATCACCTCTGCGGTTTTTATTTTTTGCGGAAGGCCAAAATGTATTCAGCCACATGTCTTTGGTAAAAAAGTCAATAAGCGTATATTTATTGGTTTGCGCAAAAGTTATAGCGTCAACAAACTTTGGTACATTTTCTGGAATTTACACAGCTTTTAGTTTGACTGCCTATCTCATTTCTTGAGGTGCTAAAATGGCAGGGCAGTACAAACCCCCCTCCCCAAATGACCCCATTTTGGAAAGTAGACATCCCAAGAAAATTGCTGAGAGGCATGTTGAGCCCATTGAATATTTTATTTTTTTTGTCTCAAGTGATTGAATAATGACAAAAAAAAAAAAAAATTACAAAAGTTGTCACTAAATGATATATTGCTCACACATGCCATGGTTATATGCGGAATTGCACCCCAAAATACATTTTGCTGCTTCTCCTGAGTACGGGGATACCACATGTGTGGGACTTTTTGGGAGCCTAGCCGCGTACGGGGCCCTGAAAACCAATCACTGCCTTCAGGATTTCTAAAGGCGTTTTGCTTTCACTCCCTACTACCTATCAGTTTTGAAGGCCATAAAATGCCAAGATGGCACCCACAACCCCCCCCCCCCCATGACCCCATTTTGGAAAGTAGACACCCCAAGCTATTTTGCCGAGAGGCATGTTGAGTCCATGGAATATTTTATATTTTGCCACAAGTTGCGGGAAAATGGAAAATTTTATTTATTTTTTTTGCACAAAGTTGTCACTAAATGATATATTGCTCAAACATGCCATGGGCATATGTGGAATTGTACCCCAATATACATTCTGCTGCTTCTCCTGAGTACGGGGATACCACATCATGTGTGGGACTTCTTGGGAGCCTAGCTGCGTACGGGGCCCCGAAAACCAAGCGCCGCCTTCAGGATTTCTAAAGGTGTAAATTTTTGATTTCACTCCTCACTACTTATCACAGTTTTGAAGGCCATAAAATGCCAAGATGGCACAACCCCCCGCCCCCCCCCCCCCCCCGAATGACCCCATTTTGGAAAGTAGACACCCCAAGCTATTTGCTGAGAGGCATGGTGAGTATTTTGAAGCTCTCATTTGTTTTTGAAAATGAAGAAAGAAAAGAAAAATGTGTGTTTTTTTTTTTTTTTTTCAAATTTTCAAAACTTTGTGACAAAGTGAGGTCTGCAAAATACTCACCATACCTCAGAGCTATAACGGCCTACCAAAATAGGTTATAATGAGTATCAGTACCATCATCTCTGGAATCATAATTCAAGGGGATGAGAGGATAGAGACGTGGTTGCAGTTGCTGCCACTGTCAACTCCCGTCACGACCTCTCAAAATAGGAAAGGTGGGACTATTCCGGTACTCAATAGTGGTGTGTAATAATAGGTATAAGGATGAGTTTAAAAATATTAAAAAATTTATTCAATTTTAATAGAAAATAAAGGGGAGGGGGGGGCCCACGGGGGAAAGGGAGGGAGTGAAAGGAAAGAGGGGGGGGGGGAGGAGGAAGGGGAAGAGGGAAAGGAAGGGGTGGGAGTGAGGAAGGGGGAAGAAAACCACAACAAAAGCAAGGGAACCACCACCCTAGAAGGTACTGGGGGCCATACAGTTAATAGAGTTAGAAGAACTGCAATTACAGTAACAGAAGCTGGCACTCACCAATTATGGATTAAAGTACTATGTGACGCTAGAGTTGTAATAAATGCAGGGGTTGCACTCATAGGAGACGTAAATAAATGGAATGGTGTGGGGCCATATAAGGTGCCAAAGTTTAGAACACCTGAATTGATAGGCTGGTAAGCACGTCACATTAAGGCCAGTCCAGCTGGAGACAAAAATATAAAGGTCCAGATTAATCAATGACATCAGGGTGGAAAAGGAATAATAGAATTGGGTGCAACAAAAAAAGAAATAGTGAGGAGAAATGGGGCCAAAATATGTCACCAACCAATCAGGGTTGCTGAAACATAATTGGCAACTAGAAAGTTAAACACAGAGAGATAATGAAAATGGCAGTGGTAGCCCCCTTAAAAGCTGCGGGGCGCATATAAAGGGCAATACAAGGTAAATCAATAGGGAATTAACGATAAACCTCCGCTTCTAATACACCTAATATTGGCACAGGAGGCGGTAAATAGGCGCCAGGTAGCACTAGTGCATAGTTACAAGGAGAGCGGCATACAGAGTAAAGGGGACAGCAATGTAACGGCAGAGGAAAGAGTGAAGGAGACTTACCTTGGGGAACAATACAAGCAGACTCAGCGTCAGGGAGGCTGTCAGGCTCACACAACAGCCGATAATGGCCATTATATGGGCTCCCCAACCCGGAAGCCAGGGCACGCCGACGTGGGCGGTCTCTGACGTCACCGGGTCTGCTTGTCCGCACTGCGCAGGTGCACCTTTGTGTGCTACTGCGCAAGCGCGCACTCATGTTGAAGGGAATCAAGTTCCCAGAGAGTCACAAGCAGCCGTATAGGCTGCCAGGGCAAGCATGTATCCGCCGCGGAGGAAAGAAAAGAGACCCCGCAAGACACCAACATCACCTGAGGGGGGGGGGGGAGGGAGGGAGGAGGTTGTCCTTTTACAGCAACAAGTTAAACAATTATAATAACAAAGGATTAATAACAAGACAAATTGCATAATGAGTGTAATATTCATAATTACAATGTCACCTAGGACCAACAATAGTCCCAACAGTATTGAGGGTGGTCACGGATGGATACACAAGAAACATCCTACACTAAACAGGATAACCAAGTGTTGGTAACGGGAAAGAAAGGGGGGGGGGGGAAAGGGAGAGGGAAGGGAACGGGAGGGGGGGGGGGGGGATTGTGGGGGAGGGGGGAAAGGGGGGGGGGGGAGGGGAAAAAAAAGGGGGAGGGGGGGAGGTAATGGAGGGGGAACCCATACCCTCACAAAAATGCCCTATAAGATACTGCCTCATTGAGGCCCGGAGGGAGGGTGGCATTGAGCCGCTCGATCCACAGGGCCTCCTTCTGCAGAACCGAGCGATCCCAATCGCCACCCCTGGGATTTGGCTGGACTACCTCAAGGACCAAGAACTTAACGACCGAGTTGTCAAATCTGTGATGCAAGCCAATATGTCGGCCAATGGTAGTTAATTTCCCATTTTCAGAGTCGTAAAGATGGTCGCCAATTCTTTGTCTGAATTCTCGGATCGTTTTTCCTACATAAAATGCTTTGCAAGTGCAGAACATTAAATATATCGCCCCTTTAGTGCCACAATTAGCAAAGGTACAAGGGAACAGAGTCTCGCCATTGGGTAAGGCAAAAAATCTACTCATGGACCCAAGGGCAACAGGGACAATCCCTGCATTGGAATGTGCCATTTGGTCCAGTTCTCGAAGGTTTTGTGCAAGTATAATGACTGGAAGTCAAAATATCCCGCAAGGACCGAGCCCTGCGGAATACCACTTCTGGGGTAGATCGTACATATTTGGTCAGAGTATGGTGCTCTGCCAAAAGATGCCAATTTTTAGTTAAGATATTGCGAAGCAGATTATGATGTGCAGAATAGGTTGTGATAAATCTCACGGTATCCTTGGGAGGGGAAGGTTCCCTATGCTTAAACAGTAAGGAGATCCGGGGGCGTGACGCTGCTTTGTTACATGCTTTACGAAGGTTAGTGGGAGAATAGCCACGCAACAGTAAGCGTTCACGCAATGCCTTGGCCTGGAGTTTAAAGTCGTTGTCTCGTGTACAGTTTCTGCGTAAACGCAGATACTGGGCATATGGTATACTCCGTACCAAAGAGCTCGGATGCGCACTGGTAGCAAATAGGAGCGTATTGCCGGCAGTGGGCTTCCTGTAGAGGTCAGTACCCAGTGTCCCATCCGGTTGTTTAACGATATTCAAGTCTAAGAAGGAGATTTGCTCAGAATCAATCTTAAATGTAAACTTCAAATTTAGGTCATTAATGTCAAGCTCACGGAGAAATTGTAACAATTTGTCCCTTGAACCCGTCCAGACCAATAGTAGGTCATCAATGAAACGATACCACAAAAGGATATCGTTTAAGAATTCTAAGTATTTTTCGTTGGCATGAATGTGCCTCTCCCAGCCACCTAAATATATGTTTGCATATGCTGGGGCACATGACATCCCCACTGCGACTCCCTGTATTTGCAAGAACAGTTGGTTGTTAAAAGTAAAGTAATTTTTCGTTCGTATAAAATGCAACAATGCAAGTATGAAGTGATTTAGGGGCCATGTGGTAGTGTCCTGTTCAAACAAGAAGGTACCAGCCAAGGTACGCCCTGCTCGTGGGGGATACTCGAGTAAAGAGCCTCGATATCAACAGCCACGAGCAGGGCGTCCGGAGGGATCTGGATTCCCTCGAGCCGTTGTAGTATCTTTGATATAGGACGGAAGGCTGTGAACATGGGGCATCAAAAATGCGTCAACGAATTTACTAGCATTATCTGTTAATGAGCCTATCCCTGAGACTATAGGTCTTCCAGGGGGGTTGTGACATCTTTGTGGGTCTTGGGTAGGGAATAGAAGGTGGGAATACGGGGAAACTTTGGGACCAGGAACTCCAAGGTGTCTTTGTCAATGAGGCCCATGACATAGGCCTCAGTGCAAAGATCCTGGAGTTCCTGTGCAAAGGACGATACATGGGATTGGGTAATAGGAATATACCATTTCCTATTGTTGAGAATGGCAAGGCACATTGCTTGATATTGGAAGTGTCATAAGAACGATATTCCCGCCCTTGTCCGATTGTTTAATAACCACATCTGAACGGCTCTGCAAAGATTGGAGAGCTCGGGTTTGGCTGGGGTTCAAATTAGGAGAGAATTCGGACCATTTTTGTTTTTTAAGGTCACTAATGGTTGCTCGAAGAAAGGCCCAGATCTCAGGGCAAGTGTTGTGGTCAGGAAACCTCCGGGATCGTAGTCGGAAAGACTTTGGAGGTACCACTTGTTTGGGAACAACAGTTCGACTTGAGACACTGGATAAAGCAGAAGGGGATGTCCCCATATGGGATCCACTTGGAGGGATGTCACCGGAGGATCCGCCGTCATGAGGCAGAACCGGATCCCCGGTATCACCCTCGTCGAATAGGAGCATGAGGTCACGGAGCGCCCGAAACTCCTCCATGGAGAAGCCTCTGGTGCACTTCTTATCGTATATGTATCTGAATGTTAAATTACGTGCAAACAAATAAAGGTCCTTAATTGTCTCTGTAACCTTAAGCGCATCGAGGGGACAAAAACCAAGTCCTAATTGTAATAGCGAAATTTCATCCTCATTAAGTGTATAAGGAGTGAGGTTAATCACATTGAGGTTGGTGTGACGTGAGGGGGGGGTTCTGTTGTGGTTGTGGAGGTTTCAAGACATAAGTGTCTAGGTTGCTCTGTTGTTTCTTCAAGTCTAAAAAAAATAGCATCCTCATTAATTTTGGTATATTTGTTTGTCATCAAAGCTGAATTTAAAATTTTGGGGATAGTGCCATGTAGTGTAGAGTGGCCAACCGCCCCTTCTAGAGGGGTGGTGTCGTTCAGGGTTTGTGTTTGAAGGTGCACGTGTGGATCTAGGGCCTTTAGGGCCTTTCTTGTCTTTTTTAGGGTTCGTTGGTGGAGTGTTACCTCCAAAACGAAGTCTCTTACGTGAAGAATTGGATGCAGACAAAGCATTAGGCTGAATGGTGCTTAAGGAGGACAAGGTAGAAGAAAGGGAAGAGTCTGATTCGATGTCTGTAGTGGAATTTCTGTTACTGTTGGTCCGGAGAGGGCCTCGTCTACCCTGGCTCCTACCGGGCCATCGGTAGGCTAGGCCCTCGGCAAAGGCAGATTTATCTTTCCCGAATTTAATCTGTTTCTTAACAATAATCTCTTTATTCATACTTTCCAGACGTTCTCTGAGTTCTTTCCATTTGTTTTTAAACATCACGTTGTCAGTCAAATGGGAGTACTCAGCATTAAGTCGCTCAATGTCGCTATCAAGGAGAGTCTTGTCACGAACATATTGAGTGATCAGGAGTCCTATTAAATCAAGACTGCTTCTCGTCAGTATATCCTCCCATGCTTTCTTAAAGTCTACTGTAGGATCTTTTAAGGTTGGGAATATCTGGCCCCTCAGACCGAGGGGGCAGAGCTTCTCACTGACATATAGTTTGAAGTATTCAATATGCCAATGTAAGTGTGACTTACGTTTAAGAAGTTTCGACGTACGAAGAAAAAAGGTTTGGACATCATCTTCAATTTTGTGTTCATTCAAGCAAGCAGTTTTGAGATTGGACATAAAGCCTGTTCAGTCCGTGCCTAAAATATCCATATTGTATTCAACTGTAGCCTAGAGCCCTCATATTATGTTATGGTGACAAAGGGT
This sequence comes from Aquarana catesbeiana, assembly GCF_042186555.1. Taxonomy (NCBI): domain Eukaryota; kingdom Metazoa; phylum Chordata; class Amphibia; order Anura; family Ranidae; genus Aquarana; species Aquarana catesbeiana. Next base: position 543,440,487 of record NC_133324.1, on the reverse strand, counting down.
ACAAAAGACTAATAAAACACTAGAAAAAGATATATAAAGAAATATAGAGGCACAGAAAAGGAGTATCGATTGGTGTTGCTGTTCACCAAGGGATACTCAGTGAAAGAATGGGTGTATTGTCCACCCTATGTATACTACAGAGCTATAACGGCCTACCTTGCAAAATAGGTTATAATGAGTATCAGTACCATCATCCCTGGAATCATAATTGAAGGGGATGAGAGGATAGAGACGTGGTTGCAGTTGCTGCCACTGTCAACTCCCGTCACGACCTCTCAAAATAGGAAAGGTGGGACTATTCCGGTACTCAATAGTGGTGTGTAATAATAGGTATAAGGATGAGTTTAAAAATATTAAAAAATTATTCAATTTTAATAGAAAATAATGATAAAAATACAATTGCAATTACAAACAACATCACTACATATCATAAAAGGGAAGTACCACACAGTCTAAGCAAGTGGGTTACGCAAGATTTAGATGAGAGGTGTGTATACAGCTTTAAATCTCGACCGGTTTCGCAGTTAACACCACTTCCTCAGGCGAAGCATATCTAGAACATGATATAAAATTACTTTACTGTAAACAGATGTATACAAATTGATATTGTTGCAGCAAAACCATTAACAATCAGTATCCAAACATTAATACATGTGAGGTAGAGATAAGGACAAGCTCACCCAATCAGGCGGTTTTCGTGGGCATGCAGGACCCAATATGGTTTCCTCCCTCCCCTCCCCTGTTCTTCTGCTTCCTCTTCCCCTTGTGTCTGACCATCCTCGTCCCCTTTCCTCCCCTTCCTTACCCCACCAGTTCTGTCCCCCTTCTCTACCACCACCACCTGGGTCTATTGTACTCTTAGGATAGTGGCACACCCTTTTGTGTTATCAGCAGTACTGTGTTGTTTACAGTCTGTTTAATCCATCCTTATTCATTAGAGGCTGTCTGTCATCCCCTGTATCCGCCGCGGGGGATCCATATTGGGTCCTGCATGCCCACGAAAACTGCCTGATTGAGTGAGTTTGTCCTTATCTCTACCTCACATGTATTAATGTTTGGATACTGATTGTTAATGGTTTTGCTGCAACAATATCAATTTGTATACATCTGTTTACATTAGTCATTTTATATCATGTTCTAGATATGCTTCTCCTGAGGAAGCGGTGTTAACCGCGAAACTGGTCCAGATTTAAAGCTGTATACACACCTCTTATCTAAATCTTGCGGAACCCACTTGCTTAGACTGTGTGGTACTTCCCTTTTATGATGATATGTAGTGATGTTGTTTGTGATTGTAATTGTATTTTTATCATTATTTTCTATTAAATTGAATAATTTTTTAATAGTTTTAAACTCATCCTTATACCTATTATTACACACCACTATTGAGTACCGGAATAGTCCCACCTTTCCTATTTTGAGAGGTTGTGACAGGAGTTGACAGTGGCAGCAACTGCAACCACGTCTCTATCCTCTCATCCCCTTCAATTACTCCCCATACCTCTCAGCAAATAGCTTGGGGTGTCTACTTTCCAAAATGGGGTCATTTGGGGGGGGGGAGGGTGCCATCTGGGCATTCCATGGCCTCAAACTGTGATGGGCAGTGAGGACCCTTAAAAACCCTGAAGGTGCCGTTTGGCTTTTGGGGTCCCGTACGTGGCTAGGCTCCCAAAAAGTCTCTCACATGTGGTATCCCTGTACTCAGGAGAAGCAACAGAATGTATTTTGGGGTGTAATTTCACATATGCCCATGGCATTTTTGAGCAATATATCATTTAGTGACAACTTTGTGCAAAAAAAAAAAATTGTCTTTTTCTCGCAACTTGTGTCACAATATAAAATATTCCATGGACTCGACATGCCTCTCAGCGAATAGCTTGGGGTGTGTACTTTCCAAAACGTCATGGTGGGGAGGGGGTTTGAACTGTCCTGGCATTTTATGCACAACATTTAGAAGCTTATGTCACACATCACCCACTCTTCTAACCACTTGAAGACAAAGCCCTTTCTGACACTTTTTTTTGTTTACATGAAAAAATATTTTTTTTTTTTTTTTTGCGAGAAAATTACTTTGAACCCCCAAACATTATATATTTTTTTTTTTTAAGCAAAGGCCCTACAAATTAAAATGGTGGGTGTTCCTTTTTTTTTTTTTTTTCACACAGTATTTGCGCAGCGATTTTTCAAATGCTTTTTTTGGGGAAAAAAAACACACTTAAAAAAAAAAAAAAAAAAAAAAAAAAAAAAAAAAATTTAATGCACTAAAACACACTATATTGCCTAAATGTTTGATGAAATAAAAAAGAGGATCTTAGGCAGAGTACATGGATACCAAACATGACATGCTTTAAAATTACGAACAAACGTGCAGTGGCGACAAACTAGATTTACAGAGGAGGTCTACTGCTAAAATTACTTCCCTGGATCTGACCTTTGTGGTGATACCTCACATGCATGATGCAATTGTGTTTTACGCCAGACCGACACTTGCGTTCGCCTTTGCGCGAGAGCAGGGGGGGACAGGGATGCTTCTTATTTTTTTTTGCTTTTTTTAATCTGTTCCTTTTCATAATTTTTATTTTTTATTTTATCATTTTTATTATCTCAGGGAATGTAAATATCCCCTATGATAGCAATAGTTAGTGACAGGTACTCCTTCTTCTCAATTTTTTCAAAAAAAAAAAAAAAGGTCTATTAGACCCTAGATCTGCCCTCAAAGCATCTGACCACGCCAAGATCGGTGTGATAAAATGCTTTCCCAATTTCCCAATGGCTCTGTCCATAGAGATAGAGATGATTGGAGCCATTCTTGTCTGATCAGCTATATGGTCAGCTGGCCGAATCACCAGCTGCATTCTCTGGTTCCCTGTTGGGACAGGAGAGCCAGAGAAAACCATGGCAGACGGTGGGGGGGGGACATTCCCTCCCACTGCTTGTAAAAGCAGTCTAGAGGCTAATGAGCCGCTAGGATTGCTTTTACATGAAAGCCGACCGCTGGCTGAAAAGAATGATACCAAGATGATACCTAAACCTGCAGGCATCATTCTGGTATAACCACTCAAAGTCCAGCAACATACCAGTACGTTGCTGGTCCTTGTTGGGCATATATTGTAATCTTAATTTTTTTATTTTTTTTTTTCATGCAGCCTGTGGGCTGAACGAAAAAGAGATTGATCGGTGGGTATGCCCACCATTAGAATACCTCCCTTCATCCACCCACTTCTGATGGGCATACATGCACAATTTATATGGGGGCATCCACCCGCAAAAGGTAGGAGCAAATCACTCCTCCTCCCCTGCTGCCCCCATGCTTCGCCGTATATGCTCTTTTTTTGTTTTTTGTTTTTTTTTTACTGTGGTGGTGAAATCACCCCCAACAGCACTTGAGTCACGGCTTTATGTATCGTGGGAGCAAACACTGTTGCTGTCAAGCTAAATAAATCCGCGCTGCAGCTCAATGGCGTACCTGAAAACAAAAAAATGCGGTTAATAAAACACAGTAAACAGTAAGGTGTAAAAAAATGACATACCTGAAAAGCAAACATGATAAAACATAATAACAATAAAACATTGCAGAATAGAATACAGTAAAAAAGAGTAGAGAGAACAATAAAACGACAACTATTTTTAAAAATTTTTTTTATAATTTTTTTTTTTTTTTTTATAACTAACTTTTGTAACTGTAACCGGTTCCAAGTTTGGGTCTCTCAAAATGCGATGGTGTCTTGGGAGACCCTGTGAAAGTGTGCCTAGTCTGTACGATGCTGTACCCTACGCTAATACTCCAACTAGTGTATGGTAGCGCTCAAAACATTCACCAATGCGAAGACCAGGATTGACAGGATCAGGAGGGACAATAATAGCTTGTGTCACGCCTATATCTGTGCTTTGGGGGGCTCGTTGGGTAGGGGTACTCGGGAGGACATAAGGAAAATGCCTCTCATGCAGCCTCTCATGCAGCCGGCTTACTGCATTTGGATTGGGAAGGTGAGGTGGAGCACCGTCTGGAAACAGAAGGGCTCTGACGATCTCTTCCTGGAATTTAAGGAAGGATCCAGTCCATCCTGAAGCTCTGTATAGCACATGAGCGTTCAGCAAAGCCAATTGAAATAAGTATTCAGACACTTTTTTTTTTTTTTAAATATACAAGCGTCTGGCCTTACGGGCAACTAGGTACGGCGCCAACAACTGATCGTTGAGGTCCACCCCTCCCATATTTTGGTTATATTCGTGGACAAAGTTTTCTCCACAACACCAGTCGCCGTAGTAATTTGGACAGTCGTGTCTGCGTGAAGGGAGGTAAGAACGAAAACATTATCCCTCCACTTCATAGCGAGCAAATTATTACCCTGCAAGCAGGCTCTCTCCCCCAGCCTAAGACTGGAATCTACAAGCCGCTGGGGAAAGCCCTGGCGATTAGGTCGCACGGTGCCACATGCTCCAATCTGATGATCAAAAAGGTGACTAAAAAGTGGCATGCTTGTGTAATAATTGTCCACGTACAAGTGGTACCCCTTTCCGAATAAGGGTGACACCAAGTCCCGCACAATCTTGCCAGCGCTTCCTATGTAGTCAGGGCAGTTTGTCGGCTCTACGTGGCTATCTTCTCCCTCGTAAACCATAAAACTACATGTATAGCCTGTGGCCCTGTCAGAGCTTATACATCTTGACCCTGTATCTGGCACGCTTGCTGGGAAGGTACTGTTTGAATGACAAGCGGCCAGAAAACTTAATCAGGGACTCATCAACACAGACAACTTGATGGGGAGTAAACAAGTCTGCAAAATGTTGGTTGAAGTGGTTTACGAGGGGCCGAATTTTGTAGAGCCAATCGTATCCAGGGTCTCCATGAGGACGACAGAGTTCATTGTTGTTGAAGTGCAAAATATGCACGTATCGTGCCCTGGCCATGGAAGCAGAGAACACAGGCATATGGTGAATTGGGTCAGTGGACCAATATGACCGCAACTCGTTCTTTTTGGTAATGCCCATGAGGAGGGAAAGGCCCAGAAAGATCTTAAATTCGGAAACCGTAATTGGTTTCCCAACTCTGGCAAGGGAGGACTGGGGAATAGTGGCGATGTGTTGACCAACGTACAAATTGCTTTGGTCCACAATAGCACTATAGAGATCTTCGGTGAAAAAACCGCGAATAAAAATCAAGTGACGTAAAATCAACTGTTTCCACATGAATGCCGGGTTGGCTGGTCAATGGGGGAAGTGCTGCAGAAGTGGTTGGTTCCCAATTAGGATTGGCGAATGCAACAGGAAGGGCACTATGGGCACGACGGGCCTGTGTTCGTCTTCTTGGTGGCAGTGGGGCACTACTTGTGCTTGCCAGCTTATACTGCACTTATAGGACTCGCCACGTCACCAAGTGTTAATGCTGTGCTGGATGTACGACCAGGGTGTACTAGGCCGCTGGTGCTTGCCAGTTCACCAGAAGGAATAGCGGCGCTAGTACTTCTCTGCTCCATACGAGGGACCTGCGGTTCTTGCACCTCAACAGCAGAAGAAAGATTGGGGTCTGGTACGCCTGACCTTGGCAGGGACCATCCGTCGTCAGAGCTATCTGTCATGGAGCCGCTGCTGTCTACAGGTTCGTATTCTGAGCCTGAGTCTGACAGATGAGTGACTTCCTCTTAACTATCTGTCATGCTCAAACGTGTAGGTCTCTTCACTAGTGTACCTTCCATTTGCCATTTTGGGCTCTAAATTTAGTGGCACACTAGTGAGACTCACAGGCAAAAAAGCTCCTGACTGTTAGCGACTGGATCAAAACGCTACCAAAAAACTGTTAGCGATCGCAGGGATCAGGCCTGACTCTGCGAACGCTGCAGTTATGTATTTAGTGTTTTGTAAGTGACAGTGTTTGATCGATACTGCACTTGGGTGGGCTGGGCCGGGCGGAGGGGCAAAACGCAGGTGCTAGCATTTATCTGGGCTGATCCCGCTAACGCTGCCTTTTTGGGAACCCTAAACTGCTGGGGACGCTAGTATAGATCAGATATTGATCCGTTCAGATACTATACCACTAAGGGAGGTGTATGCTGCGTGCGTGGGTGTTAGTGGTATTGGCACTAACCTGACGCTGCCTGGGGCGACGCAGACCTTTATCTGACCCTAAAACTTAACTTATGTCACCGCCGGGCGATAGGGGGGTTAAACCTTTATTAGGTAATAAACGGTGGGTGCCCTGACACTATAGAAAAAATAAACGAACTAACCAGCGTCACCTGTAACAGTTATACGGTGATCACTGGTGAAAGGGTTAACTAGGGGGCAATCAGGGGGTTAAAACCTTTTACTAGGTAGTATATGGGGGTCCCTGATGCTATAAAACGCTGACGGCAAACCTAAATAGTTACCTCCCTAACTAGCGTCACCTGTGACACTAATACAGTGATCAGAAAAATGATCGCTTAGTGACACTGGCGACGGGGGGGTGATCCTGGAGTTAAAATTTTATTAGGGGGGTACCCTAGACCTAAAGTGGCCTTCCACTAACTGCCCTACCACTTATAACTGTCACAAATGACACCAATGCAATAATCAGGGAAAAAAAAAAAAAAAAAAAAGCTGCTATTGGTGTCAGTGTTACAGGGGGGTAATTGGGGGGGGGGGGGGTGAAAAGTGTGCCTAGAGTGTTCTATTGTATGTGTTTTTGTTTGGTGCACTTGGATGTCTTCTCTCCTCGGCGCCGGAACGAAAAGACCGACACGAGGAGAGATGACATCACTTCCTCTTCTGCTGTTTATATTAGAGGCAGACGAAGCCTGTCATTTGCCAGGAGCGATCGTGATGGGGTGGCCATGAATCAGTGGCCTCCCCCTCACCTCGGATCGCTCCTGACAAGAATTCGACCACCGCAGACACGGGGGGGGGCGAACCCCCCCGCCCGCGGGCAGGCAGGGAGGGACGTACAGGTAAGCCCTTATGCCTGCTCGTGCCATTGTGCTGAATTACATCGGCGTGCGGCAGTCGGCAACTGGTTAAAAATCAACGGGGCTTATGGTGACTTAAACCTTTTAATGTTTTTAATATTGTGCTGTTTATCTCCTTCTCACCTCCCTGACTCCAAAACTACCTGGGGACTAGCAGGGAGGGGAGAGACCTTGCAGTGTTACGAGCACCGATCGGGTGCTCATTGGGAAAGGGTCGAGCACTCTCAACGCTCAGCAGAAGCACATCTGCTGAGCAAGTAAATGAGGCGCTGGCGCCCCAATGAGATGGAAAATTAACTTGCTGAGCAGCCAAATAAAGATCCAGTGTCTGCTCTATGGATAAGTTCACCTTTAAAAAATATATACATGCACATTATTTTATTTATTTTTGCAGGTAAAAAAAGTCCGGAAAGCATTGCACCAGCGATCATATTGTGGGTGTAATGCAGGGCTCCTGCAGACTCAGTATAAGCAGGCAGTTTCACACTGACTGGAAGAATCAATGCGCTCAATAGTGCCGTGGTAGTTCATGCAAAAGATGTCAGTACTTGTAGTTGATTCATTCACAGAACTCTGAATGAATGATGCCGTGTAGGGAGAACCCCTCATTGCTGTGCTATTTTCAAAAAGTGACAGCTAGTACGGGGAGCTTTCCTCTGTACTGTTGTCACAAACCACTGCAGGAACCGGAACATGTCGTACCCTAAGGTAGGGCTGGGGAAAAAATTGATTTGAATCAAGTTGAGAGGTCAAATCGATTCAAATTTTCAGCAAAGCGAATTATTATTTATTTATTTTTTTTTCCCAACCAGGACCGCTGCGGTGTCAGGAGCTGCGGGCAGGAGTTTTTAGGTCAGGCCGTGGTTTCGGCCTAGTCCGGGAGGCCTGATGCTGCGGACTAGGCTCAGGCCACAGCCTCGCCTAAACTCCTGCCCGCAGCTCCTCAGGACCGGCGCGGTGTCCATCAAAAAAAAAAAACTCTAATCGTGAATCGAGGTGTTTTTTTTTTTTTTTTTGAGAAAATCATCAAGCTCTACCCTAAAGGCCAGTTCACACAAGACACAGTTCCGTGTGCTTTTTTTCTGCACTAAAAATGCATGCACAGTGTTTTCCATGTATTCCAATGGCTCTAGTTCACAGCCTGCAGTCAGTTTCAAACTGACCGGAACTGACTGTATTGGTGCAGAACAAACGGAACTGCATGAAACTGCATCTGGTGTGAACTGGCCCTAAAAACAGATGTAACATGTTCCCAAAGGTGAACTTTTCCTGTAACCCTTTCATTGCTAGAGCAGTTTTTTGTGCTTTTTTTTAAAGCAGACAACCTAGAGCAGAGGCCTTCAAACTATGGCCCTCCTGTTCAGGAACTAAAATTCCCATCATGTCTGTGAATGTCAGTTTTACAATGCCTCATGGGATGTGTAGTTCCACAACAGCTGGAGCGCTGTAGTTTGAAGATCCCTGCCCTAGAGAATAAAATGGTGGTAGTTACAATTTTTTATGTCACACCAGATTACTGCAAAGGTCTACGAAATGCTAACTTTTCTGTAAAAAAACACACACAAATTAAGGGCACAAAAGCACAATACATTTAACTAATTTAGGAGGTTGCGCAAAATAAATATCCAACATGTCCAACCTTAAATTTGCATGTTCTTGTGAAATGGCAACAAACTGCAGTACCCTATATTCTCTGTAGGTGATCCTTTTTTATAGGTTATCAGTTTTATGTTGCAAAGTAGGGATGGTGCTAGAATTATTGCTCTAACTCTGGTGTGCGCAGCAATATCTAACATGTATCACAAACATTTTTGTGTAGGCATCCTGGCGTGTGCATTTACATTTTTTTTTTTTTATATGTACAGTTGTGCTCATAGGTTTACATACCCTGGCAGAATTTGATTTCTTGGCCATTTTTCAGAGACTATGAATGGTAACGCAAACCTTTCTTTCACTCGTAGTTAGTGTTTGGCCGAAGCCATTTATTATCAATCGTTTACTCTTTTTAAATCATAATGACAACAGAAACTGTGTATATTATGGAACTTTATTATTTACTATGAGGAAGGCCAATGAGATGGCGACACACGTTTAGAGGGGAGGAGCCGAATCTGTGAAGCATCGCGAGTGTAGATTTGCGGTGAATGAAGTGATGATTTGAGACATGCTGTTTTAAAGTTTTTATCTTGTAAGTGGATTTGTTTTGGGGGCTTTTAATAAACAAGCAGAGTACACTATGGCACTTGTGTTTTTGTTTCATGTCTATAATGGAAGTAATAGTGTGATTGAGCACTTATGAGAAAGTGAAGGAAGGTTTGTCTGATGGCAATACAAATGCTGGTTACCCACACAGAGGAGCAGTCTGGAGACTGTAGCATTACCATTGGGGAGTGAAAGTTGATCCATTGTGGTGGACACAAGGAGTGATTTGTCTATGCTTTTACATTCATCTTTGAGGTGAGCAGGCACTTTAGCTGGTGGTGTGCACTGAATATTGGTCCTTTTGAGGACGAACACACACAGTGGTGATTGTTTTGGAAGCATTAACACAGATTAACTGTTTTTCTAAATTTTTTTTTTTTTACTTTTTTTTTTGAGGACTTTTTACAATTTGGCACTGCACTGCTTTAACTGGTAATTGCGCGGTCATGCAATGTTGTACCCAAACCAAATTTTGTGTCTCCCCCCCCACAAATAGAGCTTTCTTTCGATAGTATTTGATTGCCTCTGCAAATTTATTATTATATAATATTTATTTATTTATTTATTTATTTTTTGCAACATAAACAGACCGAAAAATTAAAAAAAATATATATATTTTCTACTTTTGTTATAAAAAAATAAAATAAAATCAATTGTAGTCATACATTTAGGACAGAATGTATTTGGCCACATGTCTTATGTAAAAAAAAAAAAGTCAATAAGCGTATATTTATTGATTTGCGCAAAAGTTAAGTTCTATAAACTAGGGTACATTATCTGGAATTTACGTAGCTCTTAGTTTGACTGCCTATCATTTCTTGAGGTGCTAAAATGGCAGGGCAGTACAACCCCCCCCCCCCCGATGACCCCATTTTGGAAAGTAGACACCCCAAGGAAATTGCTGAGGCATATTAAGCACATTTATTTGTTTATTTATTTTTTGTCACAAGTGATTGTGTAAATTTTTTTTTTTTTTTTTTTTTTTGTCATTTTTTCAAAGTTGTCACTAAATGATGTATGGCTCACACATGGCATGGTTATATGTGGAATTACACCCCAAAATACATTCTGCTGCTTCTCCTGCGTATGGGGATACCACATGTGTGACGCTTTTTGGGAGCCTAGCCACGTACAAGACCCCGAAAACCAAGCACCGCCTTCAGGCTTTCTAAGGGCATAAAATGGTGATTTCACTTCCTCGCTACCTGTCAGTTTCAGAGGCCCTGAAATATCAAGATAGCATATCAAAATCTCCGGGAAGCCCCGGAGATTAGATCGCACAGTGCCACATGCACCAATTCCATAATCAAAAAGGTGATTAAAAGTGGCACGCTCGTGTGATAATTGTCCACGTACAAGTGGTACCCCTTTCCAAATAAGGGTGACACCAAGTCCCAAACGATCTTGCCAGCGCTCTCTATGTAGTCTGGGCAGTTCTCTGGCTCTACGTGAATATCTTTTCCTTCGTAAACCATAAAACTACATGTATAGCCTGTGGCCCTGTCGCAGAGCTTATACATCTTGATCCCGTATCTGGCACGCTTGCTGGGAAGATACTGTTTTGATAGGCACGTGGCCAGAAAACTTAATCAGGGACTCATCAATGCAGACAACTTGATCGGGAGTAAACAAGGCTGCAAAACGGTTCAAGTGGTTTACGAGGGGTCGAATTTTGTAGAGCCAATCAAATCCAGGATCACTCCGAGGACAACAGAGTTCATTGTCATTGAAGTACATGAACTACAAGATCTGCTCGTATTGCGTCCTGGTCAGAGAACACGGGCGTATGGTGAATTGGGTCAGTGGACCAATATGACTGCAACTCCACTCTTCTTTTAGTTACGCCCATGGGGAGGGATTGGCCCAGGAAGGTCTTAAATTCGGTGACCGTAATAGGTCTCCAATCTCCTGGCAAGGGTCAGCTGGGGATTAGCGGCAATGAATTGACCAGCATACAAATTGCTTTTGTCCACAATAGAGCTATAAAGATCTTCGTTAAAAAAAACAGTGAATAAAAATCAAGTGACGTGAAGTCAACTGAATTTTGGGTTCGCCAGTGAATGGGCAAAGTATGGGTGCTGCAGAAGTGGTGGGTTCCCAATTAGGATTGGTGAATGCAGCAGGAAGGGCACTATGGGCTTGATGGGCCTGTGATTGTCTTGGTGGCAGCGGGACACTACTCGTGCTTGCCACCTCGCCAGCTTGAACTGCACTTATTGGACTCGTCACGTCACCAAGTGTTACTGCAGTGCTGCATGTGCGACCAGGATGTACTAGACCGCTGGTGCTTGCCAGTTCACCAGAAGAAATAGCGGCGCTAGTATTGATCTCTACTCCATACGAGAGCCCTGCGGTTCTTGCACCCTAACGACAGCAGAAGGTGATTGGGGTCTGGTATGCCTGACCTTGGCTCTGACGACGGAGTTGGGGGCTCCCTGCCATCTGTCAGGGTGCCACTGCTGTCTACAGGTTTGTATTCTGAGCCAGAATCTGACAGATGAGTGACTTCCTCTTCACTATCTGTCATGCTCAGAAATGTGTAAGCCTCTTCTTAATTGTACCTTCGATTTGACATTTTGGTCCCTAAATTTACTGGTACAGTAGTGAGACTCACAAGAAAAAAATACACCTGACTGCCAGTGACTGCTTCGAACGCTGCAAAAAAACTGTTAGCGTTCGCAGGGATGACTCTGCGAACGCTGCAGTTATGTGTTTTGTAAGTGACAGTGATCGATTGATACTGCACTTGGGTGGGATGGGCTGGGCGGAGGGGCTAAATGCATGTGCTAGCAGGTATCTGGGCTAATCCCGCTAACTGCGTTTTTGGGAACCCTAAACTGCTGGAGTCACGAATATAGTTCTGATCAGTTATTGATCCGTTCAGACACTATACTACTAAGGGAGGCGTGTGGTGCGTGCGTGGGTGTTGGCAGTACTGGCACTAATCTACCGCTGCCTGGGGTGACACAGACCCTATCTGATGCTAAAACCTAACTTTGATCACCCGCCGTGTGATCAGGGGGTTAAACCTTTATTGGGTAAAATATGGCGGGTGCCCTGATGCTATAAAAAATAAACTGAGTCACCCGTGACACTTATACTGTGATCACAGGTAATGGGGTAATTGGGGGGGTTCCTAGACCTAACACTGATTTTTGTCACTAATGACACTAGTACAGCGATCAAAAAAAAATCTGATTGTTGTACTGGGTGACACAGTGATGGGTGGTGAAGGGTTTAACTGGGGGGGGGTGAATTGTGCCTACGTGACCTGGTGTCAGTGTAGTGTTGTGCAACTCCCTTTTTAGATGCTCTCTCCTCTCGGTCTGGAATGGTAAAGACCGACACGAGGAGAGATGAAATCACTTCCCCACATCACTTGTTTACAGTTACACAGACAGGGAAAGGATCTCATTTGTCAGGACCGATCACCAGGTCCAGGCCAGATTTAATTGGCCTGGGGATTGATCGGTTCCTCGATGGGCGTGACTGTGAGCGGAGCCGAGCGCCGCCCATATACTTAGATAGCTGAGTGTACTCGGCTAGCTCCACTCAGTCACGCCCAGTCCCTCTGTCCATCCATAGGGCGGGACTGGGCGTGACTGAGCGGAGCTAGCCTAACTTAGCCGAGTACACTCGGCTATCTATGTATATTGGCGGCCGACGCTCCGTCAGTCAGCAGGGGATCGGCGTATAACACGCACCCGCGATTTCCCCCTGATTTTAAGGGGGGAAAAAAGTGTGTGAGAGAGATAAATATAATATTTTTCAAAATTGTTGCTCTTCTTTTTTTATTTTTTTTTTGTGTGTAAACCCTCAAGAAATAAAAACCGCTGAGGCGATCAAATGACACCAAATGAAAGCTCTATTTGTGGGGGAAAAAAGGACACAAATTAAATTTGGGTACAGCATTGCATGACCATGCAATTACCAGTTAAAGCGACGCAGTGCCAAATTGTAAAAAGTGCTCTGGTCAGGAAGGGGGTAAACCCTTCCGGGGCTAAAGTGGTTAATACCGTGTATTGCCCCCTTTAACATCAATGACAGCTTGAAGTCTTTTGCTGTATTTGTGGATGAGGCTTTTTATCTTCTCAGATGGTAAAGCTGCCCATTCCTCTTGACAAAAAGCCTCCAGTTCCTGTAAATTTATTGGGCGGTCTTACATGAACTGCACGTTTTGAGATCTCCCCAGAGTGGCTCAATGATATTGAGGTCAGGAGACTGAGATGACCACGCCAGAACCTTCACTTTATTCTGCTGTAGCCAATGACAGGTCGACTTGGCCTTGTGTTTTGGATCATTGTCCTGTTGGAATGTCCAAGTACGTCCCATGCTCAGCTTCCTGGCTGATGAATGCAAATGTTCCTCCAGTATTTTTTGATAACCTACTGCATTCATCTTGCCTTCAATTTTGACCAACTTTCTTGTGCCTTTTGTAGCTCACACATCCCTAAAACATCAGCGATCCACCTCCGTGTTTCACAGTAGGAATGGTGTACCTTGCGTCCTAGGCCTTGTCGACTCCTGTCCAAATGAAGCGTTTATGGTTGTGGCCAAAAAATGAAATTTTGGTCTCATCACTCCAAATGACTTTCTGCCAGAAGGTTTGAGGCTTGTCTCTGTGCTGTTTTGGTGTATTGTAAGCGGGATGCTTTTACGTATTTGCGTAGTAATGGCTTTCTTCTGGCGACTTGACCATGTAGCCCATCTTTCTTCAAGTGCCTCCTTATTGTGCATCTTGAAACAGCCACACCACATGTTTTCAGAGTCCTGTATTTCACCTGACGTTATTTGTGGGTTTTTCTTTGCATCCTGAACAATTTTCCTGGCAGTTGTGGCTGAAAATTTAGTTGCTCTTCCTGACTGTGGTTTGGTTTCAACAGAATCCCTCATTTTCCACTTGATTAGAGTTTGAACACTGCTGATTGGCATTCTCGATTCCTTGAATATCTTTTTATATCCATTTCCTGTTTTATACCATTCAACTACCTTTTCACACAAATCTATCTCAGGTGAGGATGGTTACCTTTAACCGCCATTCAGACACCTGTTATCAGGCTTAAATCAGGTATGAAACTTTTTTTGATCAGGGTCATTTGGGTAGTTTCTGTTGTGATTATGATTTAAAAAGTGAACCGTTTCATAATGGCTTCAGCTGAACACTAACCGTGAGTGAAAAATGTTTGTGTTATCTTTCATGTTCTCCGAAAAATGGCCAAGAAATCATAAATTCTGGGGGCAGGGGAAATTTTGTGCTTGTAACAGATTCTCTTTAACCACTTACCAACCGGCCCATAGCCGAATGACGGCTGCAGGGCGGTTGGATAACTCTGGGAGGACGTCATATGACGTCCTCCCGGAAATTCCCCTCTCGCGCGCCCCCTGGGGCGCGCACCCGAACACATCCGTGACCGCCGGGTCCAGAGGACCCGGCGCATCACGGATCCCGGTAAATGGCCGCTGATCGCGGCCGTTTACCATGTGATCGCGCCGTCAAATGACGGCGCGATCACATGTAAACAGACCGGCGTCATCTGATGACGCCGGTTCCTCTCCTCCCCTCCTGTGTACCGATCGGTACACTGTGAGCGAGGAGATGGATGGATGTCTGCAGCGCTGTGGGCTGTATGTGTAGTGCCCACAGCGCTGCACAGAGACATCCAGCCAGCCATCCATCCATCCATCCATCCATCCATCCATCCATGCTCAGCCATCCCTCACTACTCTGCAATGCTGTGCAATACTCTGCAATACCCCCACAATACTCTGCAATGCCCCCACAATACTCTGTAATGCTGTGCAATACTCTGCAATGCTGTGCAATACTCTGCAATACCCCCACAATACTCTGCAATGCTGTGCAATACTCTGCAATTCTGTGCAATACTCTGCAATGCCCCCACAATACTCTGCAATGCTGTGCAATACTCTGCCATGCCCCCGCCGTACTCTGCCATGCCCCCGCCGTACTCTGCCATGCCCCCGCCGTACTCTGCCATGCCCCCGCCGTACTCTGCCATGCCCCCGCCGTACTCTGCCATGCCCCCGCCGTACTCGCCCTCTGTATGTGGCCAGGCTGTGGAAGTCTCACACATGTGGTATCGCCGTACTCAGGAGGAGCAGGAGAATCTATTTTGGGGTGTCATTTTTGGTATGTACATGTTATGTGGTAGAAATATTGTATAAATGGACAACTTTGTGTTAAAAAAAAAAAAAGCGTTTTAACCACTTCCCGCCCGCCGGCCGTCATACAATGTCCTTGACTTTGTGCGGGGATATCTGAATGATGGGTGCAGCTACAGGCATCATTCAGATATCAGCTTTTTCAGCCGGCGATTCCCTACACCATAGGAATGATCATAGCGGCTGTTCCACTGCTTGATCGTTCTTACGGGAGGCGAGAGGGGATGTCCCCCCCCCCCCCCCTCCCACGCTTCTACCGACTCACCGCTACGATCGAAGCCAGGATCGTTTTTTTTTAATTTCAGGCTTCCCAGCCTAGAGGTGAGATGTGGGGTCTTATTGACCCCATATCTCACTGTAAAGAGGACCTGTCATGCCATATTCCTATTACAAGGATGTTTATATTCCTTGTAATAGGAATAAAAGTGGTCAAAAATTTTTTTTTTTTTGGAAAAAAGCATCAAACTAAAATAAAAAAAGTAAAATGAACAATAAAAAAAAAAAAAAAAAAAAAAAAAAAAAATTTTTAAAGCGCCCCTGTCCCTGTGTGCTCGCATGCAGAAGCGAACGCATACGTAAGTCCCGCCCACATATGAAAACGGTGTTCAAACCACACATGTGAGGTATCGCTGCAATCGGTAGAGCGAGAGCAATAATTTTGGCCCTAGACCTCCTCTGTAACTCAAAACATGTAACCAGTAAAAAATTTTAAAGCGTCGCCTATGGGGATTTTTGAGTAGCAAAGTTTGGCGCCATTCCACAAGCGCGTGCAATTTTGAAAGGTGACATGTTGGGTATCTATTTACTCGGCGTAACTTTCACATTATGCAAAAACATTAGGCTAACTTTACTGTTTTGGTTTTTGTAAAGCACAAAACTTTTTCTTTTCCAAAAAAAAACGCGTTTAAAAAATTGCTGCGCAAATACCGTGCGAGATAAAAAGTTGCAACGACCGCCATTGTATTCTCTAGGGTCTTTGCTAAAAAAACATATATAATGTTTTGGGGTTCTATGTAATTTTCTAGCTAATAAATGATGATTTTTACATGTAGGAGAGAAATGTCAGAATTGGCCTGGGTGCTCCAGAATGCCTGAAGGTGCTCCCCTGCATGTTGGGCCTCTGTATGTGGCCACGCTGTGTAAAAGTCTCACACATGTGGTATCGCCGTACTCGGGAGTAATAGCAAAATGTGTTTTGGGGTGTAATTTGTGCTATGCATATGCTGTGTGTGAGAAATAACCTGCTAATATGACAATTTTGTGGGGAAAAAAAAAGTAAAAAAAAAAACCTTGATTTTGCAAAGAATTGTGGGAAAAAAATGACAACTTCAAAAAACTCACCATGCATCTTTCTAAATACCTTGGAATGTCTTCTTTCCAAAAAGGGGTCATTTGGGGGGTATTTGTGCTTTTCTGGAATGTTAGGGTCTCAAGAAATTAGGCCGTCAGTACTTCAGGTGTGATCAATTTTCAGATATTCGCACCATAGCTTTTGGACTCTAACTTTCACAAAGACCAAATAATATCCACCGATTTGGGTTAATTTTACCAAAGATATGTAGCGGTATAAATTTTGGCCAAAATATATGAAGAAAAATTACTAATTTGCAAAATATTATAACAGAAATAAAGAAAAATGTATTTTTTTACAGATTTTTCGGTCTTTTTTCTTTTACGGCGCAAAAAATAAAGAACCCAGCGGTGATTAAATACCACCAAAAGAAAGCTCCATTTGTGTGAAAAAAAGGACAAAAATTTCATATAGATACAGTGTTGCATGACTGAGTAATTGTCATTCAAAATGTGAGAGCACCAAAAGCTGAAAATTGGTCTGGTTAGGAAGGGGGTTTAAGTGCCCAGTGGTCAAGTGGTTAATGAGGCTCCCCTGAATGTAATGTAATGCACATTGCATTGGGATACATTCTTTCCTGGGGACTCGGAAGTAACATCATACACTTTGCTTCCGGGTCAGGAACAAGATGGGATGGAGAGCAGATGTCTGCGCTGTCCTCCGTCCTCTCTATCACGCAGCACCCGTTATCCCAGTTTTGGGCCTGCAGATGGGCAAGTGGTTAGCACTTCTGCCTGGCAGCACTTGGATCGTCTGTTAGAATACCAACCACAACACTACCTGCTTGGATTTTTTTTTTTTTTATGTTCTCCCTGTGTCTGGGTAGGTTTCCTCCAGGTACTCCCATTTCCTCCCACACTGCAGACATGCTGGTAGTTTGTCTGTCTCTTGTCTAAACTGGCCCTAGTATGTGTATGTAAGAATGTGAGTTGGGGACCTTAGCTTGAAAGCTTGAGGGCAGAGACTGGTGTTAATGTACAATATATATGTAAAGCACTACGTAAATTGACTGTGCTATAAGTACCTGAAATAATTTAAAATATCCTCAAAAAGTTAAACTCGTGTATATTTTTATATAGCTGCGTTGCATACAGAGTGATATATTTAAAGCATTTCTTTTCATTTTGATGATTATGGCTTGCTAGTAGAGCTGCACAATTAATTGTTAAAAAATCGTGATCTCGATTCACCCCCTCTGACATCTGTCCTGCTGAGTTTGCCAATTCTTTCTTATAAACAAGTGGAGAGATTATCTGCTCACTGGGCTGTCAAAAGAAATCATCCCAGTCTGCCAAGTTTAGAACTTGAAACATTGTAACTAACTTCCTTCTTAGATCAAGGGATAAATGTCTCTGTGTAAACAAATAACCAGGCAATCTGCCAAGTTTTAAACAACTGTAAATGCAGGAAGTTTAACCACTGAAAGTCTAAATCTTTTTCTGACACTTCTTTCTTAAGTTAAAATTAATATTTTTTTGCTAAAAGAAAATAACCTGGGACCCCCAAATCTCTCTATATTGTATCTCTCTATATCTCTGTCCTAGGGAATAAAATGGCAATTGCTGCAATATTTTAAGTCACACTGCATTTGCCCAGTGGTTTTTCAGATGCAATTTTTTGGGGAGAAAATACACTTCAATTAAAAAAAAAAAAAAAAAAAATTGAAACAGTAAAGTTGGCACTATTTTTTTTTTGTTTTTAATGTGAGAGAATTGTGATCTATCCTCTAAGCAAAAAAATCGTGATTCTCATTTTAGCCAGAATCGTGCAGCACTACTTGCTAGTGAGCACCCAAAATTTAGTAGCTCAGAAAATTAGAATATTACATAAGACCAATAAAAGGATTTTTCTTTTTCATTCATCTTGGGACACAGAGTCAGGCTAATATTCATTAGACGGGGACACGAGGCCCATTTTGGACCTAAGGTCCTTGAACAAGTATCTATTGATACAGCCCTTTCGAATGGAGTCTGTCCGCTCAGTAGTAACCTCACTCCAGTGGGGGAGACTTTTTAGGCTCCATCGATATAAAGGACACTTATTTACACGTACCTATCTTTCAGCTTCATCGGTGGTTCCTACGTTTTGCAGTAAAGGAACATCATTTTCAGTTTGTGGCTCCACCCTTTGGGCTTGCTACAGCTCTCTGGGTGTGCACAAAGGTCCTAGCACCTGTACTGGGCCTTTTTAAGAGTCCAAGGAATCCTGGTGCTCGGGTATCTGGAGGACCTCCTGCTCAGAGATCACTCAGTACAGGGTCTAGAATAGAGTGTAATATACACAGTGAGGTATTTGAAAAGCATAGGCTGGATCAAAAATGCAGTCAGCCTCGAGACCAGCTCAAAGCCTAAAATATTTAGGTCTGATTCTAAACACGGCCCAAGCTAAAGTATTCCTGCCACCCGTAAGGATCTGTGCCCCGAAGGATCGGGGCACCAGACAACCCTCCATTCGGCTCTGTATGAGCCTTCTAGGGAGGCTGGTATCCTCGGCAGTGCCCTATGCCCAATTCCATTTCAGGTCTTTACAGCAAGACATCTTGTTGGCTTGGAACAGAGGAAGAAATACCCTGGCTTATCCAATGTGCTTATCTCCTCAGGCATGCTTAAGCCTAAACTGGTGGTTGCAGGATCAGAACCTGCGAAAGGGAAAATCCTTTCTCCCAGTAACTTGGAGAATACTGATTACAGATGCCAGTCTCTCAGGCTGGGGAGCGACCCTAGACAGGCTCACAGCTCAGGGGAAATGGTCAAGGAGAGCAGACCCTGCACATCAACTTCCTAGAATTACTGGCAGTCCATCTAGCCCTACGGTCCTGGATGGTGGAGCTTCAGGACTGCCCCATCAGGGTTCAGTCCGATATTGCCACGGCAATGGCCTATATAAACCACCAAGGCGGTACCAGGAGTCGTTCAGCTTTGAAGGAGGTTAACTACATACTAGCCTGGGCAGAGGGACATGTACCAATAATATTGGCAGACCATATCCTGGGAGTAGAGAACTGGAAGGCAGATTATCTCAGCCGCCAGCAGATCTGCCCGGGGAAATGGTCCCTACACCCAGGAAATTTGCCAACGTTTGGGATGGCCAGAGGTCAACCTACTGGCGTCCAGGTTCAACAACAAGCTACAGCAGTTTTTGTGTCGAACAAGAGATCCTCTGGCAATTGGAGCAGATGCTCTGATCGTTCCATGGAGCCAGTACTCCTCCCTGGTTTATGCTTTCCATCAGATACTTCTCCTTCCATATTTGTTGTGCAGGTTTCGGAGAGAGGGGTTCCAGTCATTTCTGGTGGCACCAGCCTGGCCCAGAAGGCCCTGGTTCCTGGAGATTGAGACAGACAAAACTAGATGGGCCATGGGCGCTTCCACGTCACTCCTATCTACTGTGTCAAGGTCCTATATTCCACCCCAATTTACAATCTCTAAATTTGATGGCATGGCTATTGAAGCCAGGGTGTTAAAGGACCATGGCATCTCGGGACCAGTGGTGTCTACTCTAGTTAATGCTAGAAAAGCTGTCACTAGGAATATTTATCATAAGGTATGGAAGACTTATATTGCCTGGTGTGAAGTCAGAAAATTGCATTTTTGGGAGACTTCTCACTTTTTTTTTTTTCTTTTTTTTTGTACAGTCAGCTGTGGAAATCAAATTGGCTTTAAGTACAATCTGAGGTCAAGTTTCGTCCCTATCGGTATTCTTCCAAAGACCTTTAGCCTCCCATTCACTGATCTGAACCTTTATGCAGGGGCTAGCTCGCTTGCTTCCCCATTAGGTCACCTATGTGTCCTAGGGACTTGAACTTGGTGTTGTCTGTGTTACAGAAACAACCATTTGAACCTATTAAGGAAATTCCATTAGACTTGCTGTCACGCAAGTTAGCCTTCCTGATGGCTATCACCTCAGTTGGAAGGGTGTTGGGGTTGGCGGCCCTTTCGTGCAGGGAACCGTACTTTATCGTTCACTATGACAGTCGTTATGACCTGTTCCATCCTTTTTGCCAAAGGTGGTGTCGGCCTTTCATTTAAATCAACATTATTTTTGCCTTCTTTTTTTCGCTCAGCCTTGTTTGGCGGAAGAGAGATGACAGCATTCTTTGGATGTCCGTGGCGGTTAAGGTTTACGTGTCTAGATCTGGGGAGATCTGAGGATCAGACTCTTCTCTCTTTTTTTTTTTTTTTTTTTTTTTTTTTTTTTTTTCGGTCTGAAACAAATCTCCTCCCTTTAGGGTGAGAGCACATTCTACCAGGGGTGTAGGCACCTTCTGGGCTTTTTGCCATCAATTATTTGTGGCTCAGATTTGTAAGGCTGCTACCTAGTCTTCAGTACATACGTTCACAAAATTTTATCAAGTAGATGTTCGAGCAACTGAGGATTCGGCTTTTGGCTGCAGTGTACTGCGGGCTGCTGTATAAGTTCTGATGGCTATTGTTTGGCAGGGTGTCTCCCTCCCCTCAAGGGTATTGCTCTGGGACATCCCAGCAGGTAATGAATATTAGCCTGACTCTGTGTCCCATGATGTATGAAAAAGAGAAAGTAGGATTTTTACGTCATACTTGCCTATAAAATCCTTTTCTTTGAGTACATCATGGGACACAGAGATCCCTCCCCTCTTTTTTGAGTATTCAGTGCTTACTACAAAACTGAAGTGCTTCCTGTATGGGAGGGGTTATATAGGGGATCACTTCCTATCTAAAGACCTTTGGTCTATCAGTGTCCATTCACCTGGAGATGAAGTATAACCCAGCAGATAATGAATATTAGCCTGACTGTGTCCCATGGTGTACTCAAAAGTATTTTACAGGTCAGTATTATGTAAAAATCCTATTTTAATACAGAAATGTTGACTTACTGAAAAGTATGTACAATATAGTGTGCACTCAATACTTGGTAAAAGCTCCTTTTGCATGAATTACTGCATCAATGCGGCATGGCACTACTGAGCAACGGCAGCCCAGGTTGTTTTGATAGCGGCCGTCAGCTCGTCTGCATTGTTGGGTCTAGTGTCTCTTCTTCCACTTGACAATACCCCACAGATTCTCTATATGGGGTTTAGGTCAGGCAAACTTTACACTGGACCTCATGCAAATTGGCTTCTGTTCCTTTCCACTCTTCCTCCAGACTCTTGGACCTTGATTTCCATCTGAAATGCAAAATTTTACCACAGCCCATGATAATTTGGGGAGACATGTCATCTGTTGGTGTTGGTCCACTGTGTTTTATCAAGTCTAAAATCAGCGCAGCCCTCTACCAAGAAATTCTAGAGCACTTCATGCTTCCCTGTGCTAACCAGCTTTATAGAGATGCTGATTTCATTTTCCAGCAGGACTTGGCACCTGCCCACACTGCCAAATGTACCAATACCTGGTTTAATGATCATGGTATCATGCTTCATTGGCCAGCAAACTCGCCTGACCTAAATCCCATAGAGAATCTGGGGTATTGTCAAAAGGAAGATGAGACCCCAGACCCAACAATGCAGACAAGTTGAAGGTCGCTATCAAAGCAACCTAGACTTCCATAACACCTTAACACCTTAGCAGTGCCACAGGCTGATCGCCTCCATGCCACGCTGAAAAAGGATGCCCAACCAAGTATTTCCGCCTGTGTCAGATTTCGTCGGAAAGAATAACTTATATTATTCACTGCAGGCGGTTTCCATCTTCATTGTGGGCATTTGAAGCCCACAAGCATTTATTTCCTGGATGTGGTGAAGGCTGTGCTCCCAGCATTCACCACTCGTTCCCGCACATGCTCAGTGGCATCCTGGGAAGCCTGAGACTAGCTCCCAGGAGTCTGGGAGAGGCTAGAAACACGCCTACTCCCACGGGAGCAGAACCAGGAAGTGCAAAGAAGAATAGAAAAATAAAAGGTAATTACGGCGATTTAAATTTTTTTTAAACGGCATGTCAGCATCTAGGCAAGGAAGAGAATACATACAGATATTGTTCAAAATTTGGGTGGAACCCCGCTTTAAGTGTGTAATATACTGTACATGGACATATTTCTCAGTAAATATATACATTTTGAATCAAAATCGCGATTCTACTCCCCCTCCAATCATAAAACAGAATCTCCCGATTCTATGTAACAAGTACAGATTTCTCTGCTCACAAAAAAAAAAAAAAAAAAAATCAAAATCCAGACAGCCTGCCAAGTTTATCTGAGATGAAGAGAAACCTTGTAAACATTTCATTCTTGCATCAAAGGAATGAACTTCTGTCTGTAAATGAGGTCAGTTTAACCACTTAAAGCGGAGGTTCACACAAAAATTGAACCTCCTAAGGTCTAAGACATGTATTTGCACCCACTTCCGGCATAGACTACCACGGGAGTCTACTCCCCCTCCCGTCCCCACCACGCTGTCGGCTAAGACACACACGGGTCCCAGAGACAGCGGGGACCAGTTAGGAATCGCAGCACGACTCGCACATGCGCAGTAGGGAACCAAAGCAGCAGCGCTTCACTTCCCGATTCCCTTACAGAGAATGGTGGCGGCAGCACCCGAGGGACGGATTCGGTCTCGGGTGCCGACATCGCTGGACCCTGGGACAGGTGAGTGTCCTTATTTTAAAAGTCAGCAGCTGCAGTATTTGTAGCTGCTGACTTTTAAAAAATTTTTTTTTTTTTTTTTTTTTTTTTTTTTTTTTTCACGGGACTTCCTCTTTAAAGGTTTAGTCTACATTCCGTTGTTTACAAGTTAAAAATGATCTCTATCATCTCACACTGTATTTGCGCAGCGGTCTTTCAAAACGTAATTTTTTGGGAAAAAATACACTTAAGTTTTAATAAACTGAACAGTAAAGTTAGTCAAATTTTTTTAGTATAATATGAAAGATGTTACGCTTAGAGAATCTTTATTCGAAGCAAAAAAATTGTTATTCTCATTTTAACTAGAACCGTGCAGCTCTAATACAGTATGTATGTTTTATAGTTTTTAATTATACAGTGCCTTGAAGTAATCATACCCCTTGACATTTTACACATTTTGTCATATTATAACCACAAACGTAAATGCGTTTTTTTTAATTGGGATTTTATGTGATCGACCAACACAAAGTGGCACATAATTGTGAAGTAGAAGGAAAATGATAAATGGGTTTTTAACTTTTTTTTTTTTTTTTTCTCTTCAAATATCTGGCGTGCATTTGTATTCAGCCCCCCTGAATTAATACTTTGTAGAACTTTAATTACAGCTGCTTTTTGGGGATGTCTCTACCAGATTTGCACATCTAGAGTGACTTTTTTTTTTTTTGCCCGTTCTTCTTTGCAAAATAGCTCAAGCTCTGTCAGATTGGATAGAGTGTGTGTCTGAACAGCAATTTTCATGTCTTGCCACAGATTCTCAATTGGATTTAGTTCTGAACTTTGACTGGGCCATTCTAACACATGAATATGCCTTGAGCTAAACCATTTTGTTGCTCTGGCTGCTGGTCTCAAGTCCTTTGCAGACTCTTACCGGGTTTCCTCTAAGATTGCCCTGTATTTGGCTTCAGCCATCTTCCTATCAACTCTAACCAGCTTCCCTGTCCCTGCTGAAGAAAAGCATCCCCACAACATGCCACCATCATGTTTCACAGTGGGGATGGTGTGTTCAGGGTCATGTGCAATGTTCGTCTTCTGTCACACAACTTGCTTATAGGCCAAAATAAATTTTTGGTCTCCTCTGACCCCAGAGCACCTTCTTCCACATGTTTGCTGTCTCTCCCACATGGCTTCTCGCAAACTGCAAACATGAGTTCTTATGGCTTTCTTCTTGCCACTCTTTTCGTAAAGGCCAGATTAGTGGAGTGCATGACTAATAGTTGTCCTGTGGATGGTTTCTCCCAGCTGAGCTGTGGATCTCTGCAGCTCCTTCATTTACCTTGGGCCTCTAGGCTGCTTTTCTGATTTAATGCTGTCCTTGCCCGGCCTGTCTGTTTTTAGGTGAAGGGCCATGTCTTGGAAGGGTTGGAGTTGTGCCATACGCTTTCCACTTTTGGACGATGGATTGAACAGTGCTCCATGAGATCAAAGCTTGGGATATTTTTTTTTTTTTTTTTTTTTAATAATTTAACCTTGCTTTTATCTGACCGGTCTGGTGTGTTCCTTGGCCTTTAAGATGCGATTTGTTCTCTAACAAACCTCTGAGGGCTTCACAGAACAGCTGTATTTTATACTGAGGTTAAATTTTATACACAGGTGAACTATTTGCTAATAGGCTGACTTCTGAAGGCAATTGGTTCCACTAGATTTTAGTTAGGGGTATCAGAGTAAAGGGGGCTGAATACAAATGCACACTTTTCAGACATTTTATTTGTAAAACCTTTCAAAAAACATTTTTCTTGAACTCATCAATTCTGTGCCACTTGTGTTGGTCTATCACATTCCCAATAAAATTAATTTATGTTTTTGGTTATAACATGTCAGAACGCAACAGCTCAGCAGGGGAGATTGCTATACTAACTTTGCATGGTTGGCACAGCTGCGCCTACCTGCGTTGACAGAAACTCAGTGTGTGCCAGGCTTTAATCAGATGCACTTTAGATGGGGTGATAATGCAGGACCACAGTTGTTGCCTCATAGCAGAAGGCGCCTAAACAAGACCTTCATAGCACATAATTTTATTTTTTATTTTTTTTGGGGCTGCCTATACAAACTAATTTTTGTCATGACTTTTATTAGGTTCACACCACACTGCCATGTACTACTTCTTCTTTTTTTTTTTTTTTTTTTTTCAGCTCGGCGCGTTGCAACGCAGTACACCATAACATTGTGTTCAATGATAAATGTCTTTTTTTGACATTTCAATAAAGTTGGAAAAAAAAAAAAAATAGTGTGGTGCATTCTTTACAATGCATCGACACTACTATCATTACAGTGCACACCAGTATGAAATGTTGAAAGGTCTGCTAATCCATGTAAATGTTTTATGTCTCATTTTATACAAGTTTACTAGTTTTTTTTTTATTTGATCAAATTTGAGATTTGTTTTTGTGTTTT
This sequence comes from Aquarana catesbeiana, assembly GCF_042186555.1. NCBI lineage: Eukaryota > Metazoa > Chordata > Amphibia > Anura > Ranidae > Aquarana > Aquarana catesbeiana. The sequence continues at coordinate 543,414,825 of NC_133324.1, read as the reverse complement.
ATATATAAATATATCTGGGGAGTATATTAATTTTGTTTTATCTCTTGATAAAACTTACATTTTCCTTTTTTCAGAACATGGTGATGAGTTTCCGAGTATCTGATCTTCAGATGCTTCTGGGATATGTCGGACGCAGTAAAAGTGGCTTGAAGCATGAGCTTGTCACACGAGCTTTGCAATTAGTGCAATTTGATTGTAGCCCTGAAGTCTTTAAAAAGATAAAGGAGCTCTATGAGACAAGATATTCAAAGAAACCCACTGATTTAGTTACCACAGCTGCAACACAACTGACACAATCACACCGATCGGACTCTTTGCTCATCCATCCATCTTTTGACCATGGAACAACTGCGACTAGGACTCAACCCAACATGGACTACCAGTCTGTATATGCAAAGCATGTCAATGGCTTATCTCGGATACCTCCCAAAGCAATGAGCAAGCCTGAGGTGCGACTTGTCAAACTCCCTTTCTACGACGTGGTTGATGAGCTTTTAAAGCCGACAGAACTTGGTAAGATGTACACTTTTTTTTTTTTTTTTTTTTTTTTTTAGATTTGCTCATACCATTGCTCCCTTTTTTTTTTTTTTTTTTTTTTTTTTTTTTGTTTGGTTTTCTTGGGGTTTTCTACTAGACTTCAGCCATGAGGGAGGGTCTGTGTGCAGAAAGTGCTCATACTTTTGGGATGTAACTGGAGTAACTTTGGGGTTTGACAAGGGTGCCAGTGGGTGGTTTAATCTTTTCTAATCCACAGAGGGTAGGGTGTGGTGAATAATAGTTACTTGCATTTAGCATCTTACATTAAAAAGGTATAACTGTGCCTACCTTGAGTCTGTTGTTAAAAGGGAAGTGTTCTGGTTCATGCAGGATGTGATCCAGTATTTGGAAAGATTGAGTTAGGGGAAAATTTTGTGACGTTCATACTGATATCAAACAGTAATTGCGCTAGTGGAAAAATTATTAATAAAATACTTCAGTGACCGCTGCACTATATACCTACATAAATATATCCTGATTTGTTCTGTGCTGCCCAAAAACACAAAGTGAAAGTACAATAATACTTGAGAATTTCATAAAGTGAAAAAGAGAAAAATTCATATAGGTGCTCACAAAAGTCAGCTTGAAGTGATTCTAAAGGCAGTTTTCTTTAATCTTTATGCATTAAGATAAAAAGCCTTCTGTGTGCATCAGCTCCTCTAATACTTGTACCTGAGGCCCCTCCTAGATCCAGCAATGTTGCAGGATTGTCTCGGCTGCCTGTGACTCTCCTCTTCATTGGCTCCCACTGCTGCCCATCAGTCAGTCAGCCATTGAGGAGAGAGAGGGTGTGGGGCTGGGTCACAGCTCCATGTCTAAATGGACACACGGAGCTGTAGCTCAGCTTGGTGCCCCCATAGCAAGCTGCTTGCTGTGGGGGCACTCAACAGGAGGGACACGCCAGGAGAGCCGAAGAGGGAGAGGAGGAGGATCCGGGCTGCTCTGTGCAAATCCACTGCACAGGGCAGGTAACTATAACATGTATGTTCACTAAAAAAAAATAGACTTTACATTCACTTTAACCACTTCAGCACCGGAAGAATTTACCCCCTTCCTGACCAGAGCACTTTTTGTGATACGGCACTGCGTCGATTTAACTGACAATTGCGCGGTCGTGCGATGTTGCACCCAAACAAAATTTATGTCCTTTTTTTTTTTTTTTTTTTTTTCCCCACAAATGGAGCTTTCTTTTGGTGGTATTTGATCACCTCTGCGGTTTTTATTTTTTGCACTATAAACAGAGCGACAATTTTGGAAAGCTTTTTTTTAAAATTCTTTGCTATAATATCCCCCAAAAATAACATTTTTTCCTCAGTTTAGACCGCTATGTATTCTACATATTTTTGTTAAAAAAAATCGCAATAAGCATATGTTAATTGGTTTGCGCAAAAGTTGTTATAGCGCCTACAAAATAGGAGATGGATTTATGGCATTTTTATTATATTATAACAATGAAGAAATCCTGGACTGCCACACTCTGAAGAAAGGCATCTTTATTGTAAATCGTTAAAATCCAACATAGAACCCGTCACAGGGACAATACAGAGTACAGTAGCTAACGCGTTTCACATCAATGGATGCTTACTCATACGCTAGTATGTGTAAGGGAAAAATTGTGTTTAAATGAAAAAATAAGGTGGAAAAACCACCAATCACAGCTTAACAATTAGACTACACCCTTAACATAAATTGATCCTAAAATCCCAAGGATAGGTAGCATCTGTGAGTTAAGGAAATCCGGAAAAACACACTGACATTTAAAATAGTAAAGTATCCATGGATAGCAGTCAAAAAGTAATGATCACAATAATACCTTATCACGGTGTTCATATCACAATGGGATAATAAGAATGACAACACAAAAAGAGAAAATAATGAAATAAAATTGGAAATGATGATAAAAGAAATAAGACAAATAATCCATACTTCAATAAAACATACACATGAATAAAAAAGTATGGATATGGTGGACGTAAAATAGATCAAATACAAGACAAGCCCAGCAGCTATATCCGGCAAGTCACCGGAGTATCGCATAGGCTTCCAAAAAAATATTATCAGTATCGTAACAAAAATTCTAACGGTGTGTAAAAGTATATGTTATAAACGTGGGGATATGCTTACCAAAAATTGATAAATATTAGAGCAAAAAACTACAACAATATGTAAGAGCATGTTTCCTTCGAAATGTTATGCATTACAAAACTGAAACACTATTACCAATAGTGTAAAGATCAATAATAGAGAGAAACCCTAATGACACATGAAATCTCGTCTAAATTATGTAAACAGAGAAAATTACTGAATTTACCTAAAAGTGTATAATCAATGATTTGGGGAGAAAAAAGGGGTTTATAATGTAACCGGAACTGCATGAGGTCCGGAGGCTTGGTGAGTGGCATTTCCTTTCTATTTATTATATTATATTTATTTATTTATTTTTTTTGTGACTGCGACATTATGGCCGACACTTTTGACGTTATTTTGGGACCATTGTCATTTATGCAGCGGTCAGTGCTATAAAAATGCATTGATTACTGTATAAATGACACTGGCAGGGAAGGAGTTAAACACTAGGGGGCGAACAAGGGGTTAAGTGTGTCCTAGGGAGTGATTCTAACTGGGGGGGATGGGCTACCTAGGACATGACAGCGATCACTGCTCCCGATGACAGGGAGCAGTAGATCTGTCTTGTCACTAGGCAGAACGGGGAAATGCCTTGTTTACATAGTCTTCTCCCCATTCTGCCGCTCCGTGACATGATCGCGGGACACCGGTGGACATTGAGTCCGTGGTCATGAGCCACGCAGCGTGTGTGCGCCCACAATGACACTTCTTAAAGGGGACGTACCTGTACGCTCATTTGCGCATCCATGCTATTGTGCCAATGTATATCTTCGTGCACTGGTCAGCAAGCGGTTAATGCACAACATAATCCTGAAGTGCTTAGTGCAAAGTCTATGATCAGAAAGGAATCGCGTGCAAATACAGGAGCCTAAATAATCCCTCAGACAGGTAAAACTCTTCACCACTTGTGTACACATCCTGTCACAATCTGCTTACCAGATCCTCAGACCTCAAGGGGAGGAGGGTCTGGGTACGCTTTAGGGAGAAAACTCAAATGGATGCATATAGAGCAATTTACTGAATATATAAGACATGCATATGCAAGGATTGCACATATTTGTTTTGATGTTGCACTTGATAGTATATATGTAAGATGGTAATTTCTCTTTCCTTCAATGACGGACACAGCACTTTAAAGCGGGGGTCCACCTATCTACCGTGTGGTGTTTTTTTTTTTTTTTTTTTTTTTTTTTTTTTTTTTTTTTTTTTTTTTAGTTCATTCACAAACTTTTCTTCTCAGCATTACATACTCACATATTGTGTGTAATTATGTCCGCCTGTGTCAGATTTTGTCGGAAAGAATAACTTATATTATTCACTGCAGGCGGTTTCCATCTTCATTGTGGGCATTTGAAGCCCACAAGCATTTATTTCCTGGATGTGGTGAATGCTGTGCTCCCAGCATTCACCGCTCGTTCCCGCACATGCTCAGTGGCATCCTGGGAAGCCTGAGACTAGCTCCCAGGAGTCTGGGAGAGGCTAGAAACACGCCTACTCCCATGGGAGGAGAACCAGGAAGTGCAAAGAAGAATAGAAAAATAAAAGGTAATTACGGCTATTTAATTTTTTTTTAAACGGCATGTCAGCATCTAGGCAAGGAAGAGAATACATACAGATATTATTCAAAATTTGGGTGGAACCCCGCTTTAATCTTGACCTTAGGGATATATCGCCACCTTTAGGAGAGGATTAGGCAGAACACAACAAAAAAACAAGCACAGTATCGCCCAGGGGGCGGTCCTACTGGCTATAACCCCTCACTCTGCTCCCAGCAGCTCAGTTTTTTTTTTTCTTCCTAGTCTAGAAGGACCTGGCTCCCTGTTAGGACCAGTGGTCTTTGAAAATTTTTTTTTTGCTGTTTTTGTTTTTGCTTCCTGCGATCTACAATCAACAGCCAGGCTGGGTGACAGGCTGGATAATTTAGATCCTGGTAGTCTCCCCAGCCTGGCCATTGAGCGCGTGCAGACTTTAGCTCCGCGCTGGGTCGGCCGTGACAGGCCCCATTTGGGTCCGGGGCGGCCGGTGAGCTATATGCTCCAGGGCACACATATGACCGAGCTACTGCTGTCTGAGTCAGTGTTGCCATGGCCAACAATAGGGGATTGGCGCTGTTCTCTGATAATAGTAACAGACTCTCACCACAAGGGAGGAACTGCGCTACATATCTGAGTAAATAACTAAAAAGAGGTGAAAAAAAAAGTATGCTGCAATATGTATAAAATGGTTTCTTTCCAGGGTGGAAGCGGCGTGCGGGTCAAGGTGGGTAAACCCCCCCCCCCCCCGTCTTCCCTGGGGAAAGCTCTGATTCAGACTTGGGCCCCACTGTGGCAGGTGGCCCCTGTTCTGACGCTTCAGAAGTTGCGGACCATGACCCTTCGGACAGTGAGGAGGAAGCCTCCGTGTCCTTTTCAGCGCAGGAAAAGGCACTAGTGGGAGCACTTATCACGGCTTTGTGGGATACTTTAAAGATGGAGGATACGGCTGGGGCATCTGCAGATGTGTCGGTCCATTTTGGGTCCCGCAAGCCGGTCTGCACAGCTAAGGTGTTTCCCTAACTTATTTTGATAAGTTTATTTACAAGGAGTGGGAACGCCCGCAGCATGCCTTTTCGGTCCCAAGGCGAATGGTGGTGTGTTACCTCTTTGAGGAGAGTTTTCTGAAAAAATGGACATCTCCTCCAGTCGTGGACCCCCCCCCCCCGGTATCTAGGTTAAATAAGGTGACCACGATTCCGGTGGAAGGGTCCCCCTCTTTCAAGGGCCCTGCAGACAGAAGAGCCGAGGTGGTTGCCCGGTCCATGTTTACGGTGGTGGGGTCAACGCTTCGGCTGGTGTTTGCGACACCAGAGCTGTGGCGAACACTTACAGAATGGGCTAAGTTGTTGCACTGCGAGTTTGGGAAGGAGCAGGTTTCCCCAGTCTGTGTTGAACTGGCAGACCAGTTAGTGCACGGCCTTAAGTATATTTGTGATGCGGCCCCTTTGCTTTCTAGAGCCTCGGTATCAGCAGTAGTGCTGCGTCGGCTGATTTGGCTCAAGTGTTGGTCTGCAGACCAGACATCTAAGAAAGCACTGGTGGACTTGCCCATCCAAGGTGGGAGGCGGTGGCTCCTCGCTGGATCACATAATTAAAAATGTTACTGGGGGAAAGAGTGCTTTGCTCCCACAGTCCAGAAAGGGTAAGGAGCCACGCCGTATTCAGGGGCCCTCTTTTTCGTCCGCCCGTGTAGGCGGGTAAGCGTTCCCAGTCCGACAAGGTGCCATGTGAGGGACAAAAGCGTCCCTGGTAGCGCAAGCCTGCGAACAAATCGGCTTCCGCATGAAGGTTCGCCCCCGCCTGACTCTCGGGGGGGGGGGGGGGGGGGGTCGCCTTCGGGAGTTTGCAGACCGGTGGACTTCGCTTCTTTCTGACCAGTGGGTCTGCGAGCTGGTTTTGTCAGGCTACAAGATTTCTTTCTTGTCCGCCAGACAGGTTTTTTCCCTCCAACCTTCATCTCCTTCCGGCTCGTCGGGATGCCCTGTTTGGGGCAGTACAGGACTTACTACTGCGTAGGGTGATAGTGCCTGTACCAACGTTGGAAAGGTTTTAGGGATTCTACTCCAATCTGTTTGTAATCCCGAAGAAGGAAGGGGGTCTGTCCGGTCCTGGATCTCAAGGCCCTGAATTGTTTTGTGAAGGTTCGGAGGTACAGGATGGAATCTGTTCATTCTGTGGTCGCTGCACTTCATCAGGGGGATTTCCTGGTGTCTTTGGGCATCAAAGACGCATACTTGCATGTCCCTATATACGTCAGACACCAGAGGTTCCTGCGATTTGCGGTTGGGGACGAGCACTAACAATTTGTAGCTCTTCCCTTTGGCTTAGCGTCGGCACCAAAAGTCTTCACCAAGGTGCTGGCTCCAATTCTGGCGTTGCTGAGACAAAGAGGGATCGCGATCATGGGTTACCTGGTCGACCTCCTCCTGAGAGCAGCTTCTGCCTTAGAACTGAGGGAGGATGTGGCGATCACCACGCAGACGCTTCAGGAATTTGGCTGGGTGTTGAATCTCCAGAAGTCGGTGTTGCTGCCGACCCAGCACCTGGGGTACTTGGGGAAGTCTTTCTGCCTTCAAGCAAGCTGCAGACTCTCCAATCTGCGGTGCGGTTACTGATGTCCTGCAGGTGGTCGTCGCTGCGTTTTTTGCATGCGAGTTCTGGGCTTCATGGTAGCCACTTTTGAGGCAGTACCGTATGCGCAGTTCCACACTCGAGTCTTGCAGAAAGAGATCCTGCCCAAATGGGACAAGTCTCAGACATCCCTGGATTGTCAAATCTGGGTGAGCCAGCTAGCCAGGGCTTCGCTTCTCTGTTGGCTGAGGTCCCCAGGCCCTTTGGTCCAGGAAATCGTTCCTTCCTCTTCATTGGATGGTGATCACGACGGGCGCCAGCCTGACCGGCTGGGGGGGGGATATTTGGGGCATCCAGTCGGCCCAGGGTCGCTGGACACAGGAAGAATTCCGCCTGCCGATCAATGTGCTGGAGCTACGGGTGATCGGTGCCTCTTCACATGGTCGCGGAGGCTGCAGGGTCGTCCGGTCAGGATCCAGTCAGACAACGCCACGGCGGTGGCATATGTCAATCATCGGGGAGGGACAAGGAGCTCAGCGGCGGCGCTGGAGGTCTCCCACATCCTACAGTGGGCAGAGCGGCGTGCGCCGGCTCTGTCAGCCGTGTACATTCCGGGCGTAGAAAACTGGCAGGAGGACTACCTCAGTCGTCGGTTGCTGGACCAGGGGGAATGGTCACTGCATCCGGAAGTGTTTCGGCTCATTTGCTTACGGTGGGGCATGCCGGATGTGGATCTTCTGGCCTCGTGGCTCAATCGGAAGGTGCAGAGGTTTGTGGCCAGGTCAAAGGATCCCTGGGCGGATGCATTGGTGGCCCCATGATCGTTTAATTTATGCCTTTCCCCCCTCTCAGGCTCCTCCCTCGTCTGTTGCGCAGAGTGGAGGCCGAGGGGATTCCGGTGATTCTGATTGCCCTAGACTGGCCTCGACGTCCTTGGTACGCCGACTTAGTACAAATGGTGGCGGATGTTCCTTGGTGGCTGCCGGTGAAGGAGGACCACCTGTCTCGAGGTCCGATTCTCCACCCTGCTTTACCGTCGCTGGCTTTAACAGGGCATGGCTGTTCAAAGCAAGGTGCTGAGGGACCGAGGGCTGTCGGCTTCAGTGATTTCCACTTCTCATGCAAGTCTCCTTATTTGATCATCCACAAGGATAAGGCGGTGCTGCGTATGCAGTCTTCCTTCCTTCCTTCCTTCCTTCCTTCCTTCCTTCCTTCCTTCCTTCCTTCCTTCCTTCCTTCCTTCCTTCCTTCCTTCCTTCCTTCCTTCCTTCCTTCCTTCTCCGTTTTAAATTCTTTGAATGTGGTCCGAAGAAGGGCCTGGTGGTCTCATCGGCCAACATTTCTCGGTGAATCAGACAGATTGCTGTTCAGGCTTATGCCATAAGAGGGCGGGCGCCTCCCTTTCCCGTCACGGCGCATTCTACCAGGGCTATTGGTGCTTCCTGGGCTTTCCGGCATCAAGTGTCCGTTTCACAGGTGTGTGAGGCGGCTACCTGGTCATCAGTACACACTTTCACCAAATTTTACAAGGTCCATGTGGGTGCATCTTCGGATGCATGCTTCGGCCGCAAGGTTTTGCAGGCGGCCGTCTGAGGTTGCGGCGACTCTGATGGGGAGTTCTTTTTGTTGTGGGTGGAGTTCATTTTATCTGTGTTTCCCACCCCTCGTTTTTGGCACTGCTTGGGGACGTCCCTAAGGTCAAGTTAAAGTGCTGTGTCCGTCAATGAACGAAAGAAAATGGGATTTTTGTACTTGCCGTAAAATTTCTTTCTCTGATGTTCATTGACACACAGCACCCACCCCTCCTTTTTATGTTTGTACTGCTTTTTTGACGAACTGAGCTGCTGGGAGCAAAGTGAGGGGTTATAGCCAGTGGGACTGCCCCCTGGGCGGTACTGTGCTTGTTTTTTTGTTGTGTTCTGCCTAATCCTCTCCTAAAGGTGGCGATATAACACTAAGGTCAAGATTAAAGTGCTGTGTCCGTCAATGAACTTCAAAGAAAGGGATATTAGGTAAGTGCAAAAAAACCCATATATATTATTATTTTTTTTTTTTTTTTTTTTTTTTGCACAGGCACAGTTTTTCTGTGGAGTTTGGTGAAATCCATACTGAAAGGCTTTTAGAGGGTTATCAGTGCAGTATTGGCTCAGGCAGTTCTAGACTAGACGTTGAGTAGAGTAGTTAAATGGGAGCAAGGAGATGGGTGGTTCAAAATTGGTGGGATCTAGAGAAGGTGTTTTTAAGTATGAGGGAGACATGTATGTCGTAGAGGGTTGGGGAAGATGCTAGTAAAGGGAGAGATTTACAGCTGAGCATTTTCAGCTTGTAAAACGCCAGAAAAACACCCGAAAAACTCCCAACAAGCAAAATCCCATTCATTTTAAATGTTTTTTTGTAGCCTGTAGCAAAATGCCTGAAGCTCAAAGTACATGAGCTTCTTTTTGTGCAGATAACAGGCGTTTTTCTGCTTTTTACATTGGTGACCTTTTTGACCTGTGTAAAAACACTAGACTTTAAGCCTGAAAGGGAAACTCTCAGGTGAGAATGCAGCCTAAAAATGCGGCAGTGTAGGACAAGGCAGAGGTTGATTCTATTAGCTGCGAAACAAAGTGGCAGGTGGTTATGCAGACATTGAAGCGGTACAATTTTATTTTATTTATTTTTTTGCAACCTCCTCTGTTAGCAGGGTTAACAAGGAAGTATTCCAGCTCTCCCTGATTGTTGCAATTATTAGCAAGTTGCTTTTTGCTCTGGGATGTTGCCTTTTCATGTACTGTAGATGGCATATGAAGAGTCCCGCAGTGAGGATTGCATGCCCAGACGCTCAATACAAAATCATGGGCCAATAACAAAATTAATGGAAACTATAAAACCAGAAGAATAAAAACAAACCTACCAGGTTCACACTAGGAAACCTAGGTAGTACAACTGTCTCTTTTAATGCTTGCGGGCAAAAAGGTATCACTGCTGGGTTCCTAGCGGATCCCCCGGCCTTCAAAACCCGAAACATGATGGTCGGGATAGTAGTTAAAGACCCTGTCGTCGGTGTAAGAACAGCTTAGCCAGCACTATAAGGTGAATACACAACCATTCCTGTAAAAACCCCTATATCAGGTAGGGCTAAGTAACTTGTCAATCTCCACGGAGTAATACATCTAGCCAGCCCAGATGTCAAGAAATTGTTCTTTTTGTTAATAAGATAGACCCATCTTTCTGCCTCCATAACCCTTTCTACTTCCACCGGACAGTCTCGAAGGGTCGGACAGCTATGAATATCTGACCCTTCCAATATCTAGGAATGAGACTTTTGGCTGTGTTCAGTAGATGTGCAGTGAGGCTGTTTTTGTAGGATTTTGAGGGAGAAGCATGAAATGGGTAGTGAAGCAGGGTAAATTTCAAAAGGTCGGAATGTGGCTTTTGGGGCCATTCCAACAAATAGTGGCCCACCTGGGTACATATCTATAGCCTCGCCAACATTTAAAATCCTCTAGTGGGAACATTTTAGCCAGGCTATGGGGCGTACAGTACCATCTAGAGAAACTTATAGCAGGTTTCTTGAGTTTTAGTACTAATAGAAGCATCATGGGAAAGTATTTTGGGTTTTTTTTTGTTTTTTTTTAATAGTTGAGGTATAGTGAAACTAATCCCTAATTCTGCCTTCCATTCCCTTTTTATAGTATGGAACAGATTGTGACTGCACCCCCGGCAATACCTTTATGTTCTAGATAAGAAATGAGTGGTATCGTCCTGGTGAGCACACAGCTTTTCAAACTCTAAGGGGAGCAGCTGAGCGAAGTTTAGGACCAAGTTTACGAAAAAAAAATTCTGTTACTGACGCCAAACGTCCATGGGAAACCCTCCATGTGTTTGCTGTAAACAATCCAATGATAAGAGGCAAATTTCAAACATCTGGTATCCCCGTCTGTACTCCACGTGTGGGGGGGAAAAAAAAATATTCACCAGGTTTAAACCAAGGAAAGCCCCCCAAGGGTTCCAGAGAGGAGGTTAAGGGAACTAGTTCTCCATGCCCATTTAACCTGTTCCATGTTTTTTGGGTAGCTAATATGAATGAGGGAAAAAAATGCTGATTTTAACACACCTACCTACATATGTGTGAAATGTCAAAATTGCCCTGGGCAGTAAGTGGTTAAAACTGTATTTGTTTACAGAACGACATGTTCACTTTTTGCTCAGATTTACCAGTCATACAAAACATCCTGGTTCAGCATTATGTATACTTTTCAGTGTACAATATGCAGTGTATATACAAAGTAAATATACATTTTCTTAATCTTTTATAATCAAAAACAAAAGGCGCATTTCTTTGAGCAAAGCAATCTTGCACCAATGCAGATTTAGAGCTTAAGTAAACCTGCTGCACCTCTGTCTGTGCCCTCGTTGCTACCTTTTTTGCCTTTCCAATGCTACTTTCTCCTTAGTGTGCCTCTCTGCTTTTTGTTTTGCTCTTGCACCCTCAGCGTAGTTAGGAGCGTTTTATGTATGTGTATATATATATGTATGTGTGTGTATGTATATGTGTGTGTGTGTGTGTATGTATGTATATGTATATATATATATATATATATATATATATATATATATATATACACACACACACACACAGTATCTCACAAAAGTACACCCCTCACATTTTGTAGATTTATTATATCTTTTTTTTTTTTTTCATTTGACACCACTGAAGAAATGGCACTTTGCTACAGTGTAAAGGGGTGTACAGCTTGTATAACAGTGTAAATTTGCTGTCCCCTCAAAATAACTTAACACAGTCATTAATGTCTAAACTGCTGGCAACAAAAGGGAGTACGCCCCTAAGTGAAAATGTCCAAATTGAGCCCAATTAGCCATTTTCCCTCCCGGTGTCATGTGATACGTTAGTGTTACAAGGTCTCAGGTATGAATGGGGAGTAGGTGTTACGTTTTTGTTATCGCTCTCTCTCTCTCTCTCATACTGGTCACTGGAAGTTCAACATAGGGAGAAAAGAATTGTTGCTCTACATTAAGATGGCCTAGGCTATAAGATTATTGCCAAGACCCTGAAACTGAGCTGCAGCATGGTGGCCTAGACCATTCAGTGGATTAATAGGACAGGTTCCACTCAGAAAAAGCTTTGCCATGGTCGACTCGAAGTTCAGTGCACGTGCTCAATGTCATATCCAGAGGTTGTCTTTGGGAAATGGATGTATGAGTGCTACCGGAATTGCTGCAGAGGGGTGGGGGGGGTGGGGTGGTCAGCCTGTCAGTGCTCAGACCATGCTCCCACACACCAAATCAAATTGGTCTGTTTGGCTTTCATCCCAGAAGGAAGCCACTTCTGAAGATGATGCACAAGAAAGCCTGCAAACAGCTTGCTGAACACAAGCAGACTAAGGACATGGATTACAGGGACCATGTCCTGTAGTCTGATGAGACCGAGATAAACTTATTTGGTTCACATGGTGTCAAGCGCATGTGGCAGCATCCAGGTGAGGAGTACAAAGACAAGTGTGTCTTGCCTACAGTCAAGCATGGTGGTGGGAGTGTCATGGTCTGGGGCTGCATGAGTGCTGCCGGCACTGGGGAGCTACAGTTCATTGAGGGAATCATGAATGCCAACATGTACTGTCACATACTGAAGCAGAGCATGATTACCTCTCTACGGAGACTGGGCTGCAGGGCAGTATTCCAACATAACGAGCCCAAACACACTTCCAAGACAACTGCTGCCTTACTAAAGAAGCTGAGGGTAAAGGTGATGGATTGGCCAAGTGTGTCTTCAGACCTAAACCCTATTGACCATCTGTGGGGAATCCTCAAACGGAAGGTGGAGGAACGCAAGGTCTCCAACATCCACCAGCTCAGTGATGTCATCATGGAGGATTAGAAGAGGACTCCAGTGGCAACCTGTGATGCCTCTGGTGAACTCCATGCCCATGCGGGTTAAGGCGGTGCTGGAAAATTGTGGCAACACAATATTGACACTTTGGGCCCAATTTGGCTATTTTCTCTTTTTGTACTCACTTTTGTTGCCAGTGGTTTAGACCATAATGGCTGTGTTGCGTTATTTTGAGGGTATGTATGTATGTGTGTGTATATATATATATATATATATATATATATATATATATATATATATATATATATATATATGTATGTATGTGTGTGTGTGTGTGTGTGTGTGTGTGTGTGTATATATATATATATATATATATATATATATATATATATATATATATATATATATATATATATATATATACAATGAGGGGGTGTTGTACTAATTTTTGTGAGCTACTGTGTGTATGTATTTACAGTGGATACAAAAAGTCTGAACACCCCTGTTTAAAATGTCAGGTTTCTGTGATGTAAAAAAAAAAAAAAATGACACAAAGATAAATCATGTCAGAACTTTTTCCACCTTTTTTAATGTGCCCTATAAACTGTACAACTCATTTGAACAAACTGAAATCTTTTAGGTGGAGGGAAGTAAAAATAAATTTAATGGTTGCATAAGTGTGCACACCCTTGAACTAATACTTTGATGACGCACATTTTGATTTTATTACAGCACTCGGTCCTTTTGGGTATGAGTCTATCAGCATGGCACATCTTGACTTGGCAATATTTGCCGACTCTTCTTTGCAAAAATACTCAATCTGTCAGATTGCAAGGGTATCTCCTGTGCACAGCCTTCTTCAGATCACCCCACAGATTTTCAATGGGATTCAGGTCTTAATCAACTCTTTTTAAAGAGCAACTGTCATCTCTGTCCCGCAGGGGCTCCTCTGACCCTCTGTTGACTCACGACAGTCTCGCTAGTCTCGCTCACTTTAATGGGACGGCTGGTGATGTGGCAGTGACACAAGGTGAGTGATGTGGCGGCAGCAGGTGAGTGGATTCCCACTAACAGGTGCTGCCAAGGTGGATATGAAATGACAGGAGCTCTTTAAATGTAAGGTCTCATTCTTACTGGTAGTTCGAACCTTTAATATTTGCAAACAAAATGAAGCTTTCCTGTTTAGAATAAGCTGTCAGGTTAATAAAACAGCACTATCAGAGCCAATTCAGTCATAAAGATTGTAGTGTACATAGATTTGAAAAACAATGGGATAAAGGAATATTTCTGAACTTTTGTTTTATCTCATGGTTACTGTGAAATTGCGTGAATGCATCAATACAGTGCATGTCATCTATGCTTGCAGAGCTTGGATTCATTGAATGAGTTTACCAAAAATGTAAATATTGCAGAATATACAGCCTCATGCTATATAACTAAGCTCCATTTCATGCTGGATAAACTGCGTTTTCTATTTAAGATAAATTAATATTTTTCTTTAGTGTGTGTGTGTGTGGGTGTGAGTTTTTTTTTTTTTTTTTTTTTTTTTTTTTTTTACAAAAGCATTTTATTAAAATTAAATTTGATAAAAATCAAAAAATCTGTTTTATAAATCAAATGAGATACATATATAATTTTTTTAGTCGGACCCAATTGGACCATCCGTTGTTCTTTATGGAGTGGGGGGTGTCTGTTTTACATCTCACCATAAAGGACAGTGGGCTGTGTCCATGTCCACTTTGCATAAGCGAAGTGGACACAAATCTGTCATCCCCCTGCTCAGCGGTGCTATTTCTTTTGTGCAGCTTACAAATCTTAAAAGCTGAATTTTTTATTTATTTTATTTTTTTAGTGGTTCCAAACGCTCAAGTATAAAACCAGACTGACAATGCTGCTGTGCCCCCCTGTGAGGGCACTCTAATACAGGAGGTGTGTTACTGGCCAGAGTACCAGGTAAAACAGTGGGAAAAGCCTAAAAACAAATGCAGCCACCACATCTAATGAAGAGCTGTAATATATTAAAAATTTGGGTTACGCCACTCTAAACTCTCTGCCGGCAGCTGTATTTCCCCATGTCCCTTGCCTTTCCAGCAGAAACCCCATGGGGACAGCTCACTCCTACCTCCTCCAACTCTTCTTCCACATACCAGTTCTTAACCTGCTGAGTCCTCTCCTGACAGCTGGGCACAGGAATTATGTCGCATACGCTGCGCTTTTACTTCTCCGTAATCAAAATATTTCTATTTATTCCCCAACAAATGTGAATCTGCCTGTGTCCTGTACTGTAATCTATAAATGGATTTTTACAGATAATTCAAAAATCCTATTTATTTTTCACTTTTAATTTATAGCCTACTCTTAATGTGACTCATCTTGAACTTTTAAAACTTTCTGAAGAATCCCACACTTTAACCTTCTTAACCACTTGCCGACCAGCCTGCCGTCATTATACTGTGGCAGGTCAGCATGATCCCACGAACCGTCGTAGCTATACGTCGGTCCCTTTTAAGCGGGATAGCAGGCGCGCCGCCGGCTGCACAACGGGATTGCCGATGCTCGTGACCGGTGGTCGCCATGACCGCCGGCCACAAGCGATCGTGGGCACGTGAGGCAGAACAGGGAGTGTGTGTGTGTGTGTGCACACATCCCAGTTCTGTTAGGAGAGGGAGATCGTGAGTGCCTACGAGCCGGGAACCACGATCTCTCATCTCCTATAGTCCCATCCCCCACAGTTGGAACACACACAGAGAACAGTTAACCCCTTGATTGCCTCCTAGTGTTAACCCCTTCCCTGCCAGTGACATTTTATACAGTAATCAGTGCATTTTTATAGCATTAATTGCTGTATAATTGTCAGTCGACCCCAAAAAGTGTCATGTGTCAAGTGTCAGCCCTAATGTTGCAGTCCCGATAAAAATCGCAGATCGATAGCCATTACTAGTGTAAAAAAAATAAATGAAAATGCCATAAATCTATCCCCTATTTTGTAGACGCTATAACTTTTGCGCAAAACCAACCAATATAGGCTTTTTGTGTGGGGGTTTTTGGTTTTTTTTTTTAAATTCCCAAAAATATGTAGAATACATATCTGCCTAAACTGAGGAAAAAATTAGCTTAAAAAAAAATTGGGGCTATTTATTACAGCAAAACGTTCAAAATATTTTGTGTGGTGGTTTTTTTTTTTTTTTCAAAATTGACGCTTTTTTTGTTTTATAGCGCAAAGATGATCAGATACCACCAAAAGAAAGCTCTATTTGTTGGGGGGAAATAAAGGACGTCAATTTTGTTTGGGTACAGCGTCGCACAACTGTCAGTTAAAGCGACACAGTGCCCTATCACAAAAAATGGTCTGGTCATTGAGCAGCTAATTCTTCCAGGCTGAAGTGGTTAAATTCTGTGATTGATTTGCTGTAAAACACACTTCACTGAGCCTACTTATCTAGGCTCAGGATGTAGAGTCAGTACAGGAATTGCTGTTTGCAGCCTGCAAGGTACAATGGGATAGGACATGTGATGCTTCTAAATCCAGAAGTAAACCAAAGGAATGAGCCGAGGAGACGCTGCAAAGTATACAGGAAATCAAGATAGTTGGGGGGGGGGGGGGGGGCGTCCGGCATAATTTTAAAACATGAAAGGCACTACATTTTGGATTATCAACCATCCTTTTATTTTATATTGCTTTTACAATGGTGGTGATATCGAGTTAAAGTGTATGCTGTCATTTCTAGATCTTCGATAACTGAAAAGAATTGACATTTGTCATTTACTTTTTTTTTTTTCTGCAGTTGCTCAGAACAGTGAAAAACTTCAAGACAGCCCATGTGTGTTTGTCCTTTCTCCAAGACAAGTCGACCTGATAAAGAATTCCAGGTACTGGTAGTGTTTTTAGCTATAATTTGTATTGATACTGAATTTCAAGCTCTCCTGTACCCCAGGGCTTGATAAGTGTTTGTTTTATTATGATACAATAGTTTTTCCACGTCTATTTGGTTACTTTGTTGTCTACATTTATCATACAGTATATAACTGCAGGATTTTATACTATTCCTACAATACCTATAGTTGGGGATTATTTTCATTGTGATTTTCATTATTCACTTTGTAACAAACGTAGAGTACCCTGCGCTTAGGATAGTGGCTAGGTTGCTGCCTCCCCAAAAAATAACTCTCCAAAAAAAGGGGGGTCCAGAATATAAAGTGAGTCAGTAAATTGGGTGGGTGGCGCTACCTGAGATTGATAGGTGTATGAAACCAATCTCTCTGACATAAACTCCTATTTACTTTACTTAGGTTTATGCTAGAGGATGTAATGGATTCCTATTCAAGAATGTAAAGGCGTCTACAGGATAACATACAGTGAGAAACCTTTAATAAACCTTTTGTCAAAGTGCTAAGTGCTACAGGTGGAGTAAATAGATAAAATCCCGTGTATTCATGGCCCTCCCTGCGCAAATGTGGCAAGGGAGTCTTCCCAGCTCCATGCAAACTAAGTGAAAAATATAATAATATAATATATGTGTGATAGCTTAACAGAAATCATATGTGTATGTGTCTATCCCTGCACAGGTGTAACCAAAAAACCTCACAAATCCAAACAATCTAAGTGCAGTCCAAATATATCTCTCGCTCTGTAGCGCTCTCTCGCTCTGTAGCGCTCTCTCGCTCTGTAGCGCTCTCTCGCTCTGTAGCGCTCTCTCGCTCTGTAGCGCTCTCTCGCTCTGTAGCGCTCTCTCTCTCTCGCTCTGTAGCGCTCTCTCTCGCTCTGTAGCGCTCTCTCTCGCTCTCTCGCTCTCTCTCTCTCGCTCTCTCTCTCTCTCGCTCTCTCTCTCGCGCTCTCTCTCTCTCGCTCTCTCTCTCGCGCTCTCTCTCTCTCGCTCGCGCTCTCTCTCTCTCGCTCGCGCGCTCTCTCTCTCGCTCGCGCGCTCTCTCTCTCGCTCGCGCGCTCTCTCTCTCGCTCGCGCGCTCTCTCTCTCGCTCGCGCGCTCTCTCTCTCGCTCGCGCGCTCTCTCTCTCGCTCGCGCGCTCTCTCTCTCGCTCGCGCTCTCTCTCTCTCGCTCGCGCTCTCTCTCTCTCGCTCGCGCTCTCTCTCTCTCGCTCGCGCTCTCTCTCTCTCGCTCGCGCTCTCTCTCTCTCTCGCTCTGTAGCGCTCTCTCTCTCTCGCTCTGTAGCGCTCTCTCTCGCTCTCTCTCTCTCGCTCTCTCTCTCTCGCTCTCTCTCTCTCTCGCTCTCTCTCTCGCGCTCTCTCTCTCTCGCTCTCTCTCTCGCGCTCTCTCTCTCTCGCTCGCGCTCTCTCTCTCTCGCTCGCGCGCTCTCTCTCTCGCTCGCGCGCTCTCTCTCTCGCTCGCGCGCTCTCTCTCTCGCTCGCGCGCTCTCTCTCTCGCTCGCGCGCTCTCTCTCTCGCTCGCGCGCTCTCTCTCTCGCTCGCGCGCTCTCTCTCTCGCTCGCGCGCTCTCTCTCTCGCTCGCGCGCTCTCTCTCTCGCTCGCGCTCTCTCTCGCTCGCGCTCGCGCTCTCTCTCGCGCTCGCGCTCTCTCTCGCGCTCGCGCTCTCTCTCTCTCGCTCGCGCTCTCTCTCTCTCGCTCGCTCTCTCTCGCGCTCTCTCGCGCGCTCTCTCTCTCGCGCGCTCTCTCTCTCTCGCGCTCTCTCTCTCTCGCGCGCGCTCTCTCTCGCGCGCGCTCTCTCTCGCGCTCTCTTTCTATATATATCTAATCTATCTCAAGCAAATACGAATGTGATTCAAAACAGTCCAGTGATCAGTTAAGTTGTGCACATTGAAAGGCAAACAGTCCTAGAGCTGATGTGCTACCATCTGATCTGAATCATTTGAAAGAGGGGAAAAATTAGTCCCAATAACGATGATATGCAATATTCCAAAGATCACAGAAGTTCATTCAAAAGGTGACTTGTGTACTCTGCATAGGTGTTCATGTGACTTTCGTGCTCCCCCTCTTGGGTCCCCATTCACCAGCTACCACTACCCCTGCAGGGGTGAATGGCATATATAGTATACAGCAGCTGAGGTTTCTGATGTCTCTCTGGGTCAGGATACTTCCACTTCCCCGTCAGGATATCCTGTGTCCGCTGAATACTAGGAGGTAGCTAGTATATTCCAGTCTTGATCCCAGCAGAAAGTCCTCATATGGAAAAGATAAGGGCTCCAGTAGTGTAGTATCAAAAAGTTTTAAGTTTATTAGAAGCTATAATTAAAATAACATAACCATCTCCCATCCATGGTAAAATGTCATCTCAAAACTAAAAACTGAACATTCAAGAAAAAACCAGGGTCTGTATGCAATGTCGGAAAGCTGGGGTTAGCAGCGTGCTCTCCAACTGAGTTCCACCCGAGTTCCTCTCAGGGAGGGCCACGAATACACAGGATTTTATCTATTTACTCCACCTGTAGCACTTTAACAAAGGTTTATAAAAGGTTTTTCACTGTTATCCTGTAGACACCTTTACATTCTTGAATAGGAATCCATTACATCCTCTAGCTTAAACCGAAGTAAAGTAAATAGTTTGTCAGAGAGATTGGTTTCATACACTTACCGATCTCAGGTAGCGCCACCCACCCCATTTACTGACTCCCTTATTATTCACTTTGTAACCCCTGATGGGCCCAACTTCACTGAAAATAATGTAATGAGCCAAAGCTTCTGAAGCGAACCTCAATAGCACTTTCACATTGGAGCCTTTGATGTATTTATTCAAAACTCTGACTACAAGGGTCAGAGATGAGAGGAGTGGTAACCTTTCTGACATATCATGCGTCATAAAATGCCTCTAGGTTCTAGACCACAGCCGCTTCCTTTTTTTATGTGCTTTAATTAATTAAACTTGGGTGATCAAATTTACATCCTTTTTGTTGTATAAAATGGGTGCCTTGCTCACATTATCTGTTGTGAAGAGGCTTGTCACTTAGTGAGCTGACAGATCATACTGCAGAAACTGTGTGGGAGTAGCAATCTTTCAAGTAGTGTCCCTGAAAGTGTGGATCCCCTTGTTGAGCTTTTTTGAGCACCATTCTGGCCCCTGCCACCCTCTTGGTTTATGCGTGATAGTGTCTGGTTCCCTTGGCTCCTTTAAACATCCCTCTTGGCGGATAAGGGAGTGTTTTTGGTGGCACCTGATTTTTGGTACTGGTCTATATTAAATGGTTTTTTTTTTTTTTTTTTTTTTTTTTTTTTTTTTTTTCTCTGTGCACGGTGAGGCTGGCAGATACATGGGAGTAACCCCCTAAACTTCATTTCCTGTGGGGGGGGGGGGGGTGGAGCCGGCATGCAGCATGTGAAGACGGGAGGGACAGAGCTCCGTTCATAGATCTTGGGAACAATTTGGCCGATTTTGCTCCAAATTGTGGGGGAATGTGTGCAGGACGATCGCAGGCACTTTCTGAAGATGGTCAAATATGGGCCATCGAAAACGGCCGGGGAACGTCTGACGTGGTTCGCCTGGGGATCCCAAGATGGCGCCGATGGCCGGGAGGATGAATGTCCCCCGCTGGTGAGCAATGCAGCCCCAAAACAGCCTGCATCTCCTGCAAGCGATCAGGTGAGTCCTAGACCCTATAGGGCACAGTTAAAGCGGAGGGG